>NW_020884892.1:8317413-8512883 GCF_003945725.1 Corapipo altera
GGGCCCGGCGGGGACGGCGCCCGCGGCGTGGGCGCGGTGGGGCGGCCGCGCCCCGCCCGCCTCCCCATTGTCTGGCGGCGGCGGCGCTGCCCCCGCGGCCGGGGGTTATCGCC
Source organism: Corapipo altera (assembly GCF_003945725.1). NCBI lineage: Eukaryota > Metazoa > Chordata > Aves > Passeriformes > Pipridae > Corapipo > Corapipo altera. The sequence goes on from NW_020884892.1 coordinate 8,317,527, forward strand.
CGTCGGGGGCGGTGGGCTCAGGGCGGGCAGGGGGAGCCGGGGCATCCCTTGGCAGCGGGCTGTGCGTGTAGCCCCGGCCCGGCGCACAGCGGGGTTAAACCCCTTCGAGCCCGAGCTCCTCTCCCCGTTCTTCCCTCCTCCGCCCTGTGCCGGGAGCCTGTGCGGGGTTTTGCTTGTCACGGAGTGGGGGAAGAGCTGTCTGACTCGTCAGTCAGAAAAGAGAGTCAAAGAAGTTCAGTAATACCGGTGCGCCCGGAGGAGCCGGCGGGTTCCCGCCCGGTGTCAGCGCTGGGACGGACAGACTGACAGACAGACAACAAGCCATGAAGTTCTGGCTCCAGAGTTGTCTCGCATCCCGTGGCGTTGCGGTGCGGGGGCGAGCGTGGAGAAGCAGCACAGTGTATGTGCAGGCAAAGTTGGGGAAGATGTCTGGTTTGCTCCTCCGGGGGTGTCTGGGTTTTTAGGGGTGCGTTCTCACGCTCGGCTCTCCCCTATACTAGGATGTGCTGCACTGGAGATCTACACCGACTTTAATAAACCATGTAATGGAGGCAGTTCTGGATCTCTGAAAGGGCTCAGAGTGTCTGCAATAGTGAACGTCATCTGGTAGGTACTTGTGCTTTATATGCACAGAATCACAGAATATTCTTGAGTTGGAAGGGACCCACAATTTCTGAGCTGCTTGAGCAGGTTAAATAATGGAAGGATGGAGAAGTTTACTGTGCACAGAGTGTCAGGTAAAATAGTGAAGGCTGAGGTGGCTGGGTTTGCGAGCTGGAATAGATGCTACTTTTTAAAATAAAGAGAGCATATTGTGCACGTCAAACTGCATAGAAGCATATCAATAAAAAGTGAATTTTGTTACTAAACTTGTTACATGAAAACAAATATTAGCTCAAACGTAAGAGAGACGAATTTTAAAAGCTGTACTGATGGTTTTCACCAGTGGTCAGTTTGTTTTTTTTTCAGAAGGCTTTCAGGCCAGAAAAGAGCTTGTGAGTACTTACAGAAACCCTGTCTAAAACGACCTATGTGATGCAGACTAGAGGACTGCCCTGAATTACGATCTCTCTGAGAGAGAATGCATCATTTAGAAAACCCTTTTGTTGCTGTCTTTAAACACTGCCAGGAAGGCAGTCTATCTTGTATTGTTAAATGAATTCCTCTGAGCCGATTAGAAGTAGGTGCCATTTTGTATAACTGAAATTACTTGCTTTTAAATTCAGGCTAGTGGTTCTTGTATCTTTGCTAGACTGAAAAGCCCTCAGCTATCACATCTGGATAATGCGTGTGTGTAGTGTGATTGTCCCCAAACTTGACTTTGTAAAACATAGCACTTCGAGGTAGATCTTTCTTTTGTGAGGCTTACTTTTCTACTTACTGTGTGTTTCTTATAATAATCTCTTCTGGATTATTTCTTCTCCTGCAATACCCTTGATGACCTGTGAGTGCTTTAGCAGTGTCCTGGTGTCTAGCCTTAATTGCTGTCATTTATAACTGTAGTTTATTATTGGTATAGACAATATTTATCACAAAGTTTGTCAGAATACTTATTGTTAGAGACCGTGAATTGAACAGTTCTGCCTTTTGTAGATTCTCAGTACTGAAGAATTTCTATCAAATAATGGACTTTGTAATAACGTTTGGATCCCTTTTGTTCCTAGTGTACGAAAAAGACTTTCTTCTGTCTCCTGCTTTACTGAGTAATCTATAGCGTTTTAGTTAAGCTTATTGCTATCTCTGAGGTGTCCCCCTAGTTTTCTGTCCGCTTGTGTAGTCTGAGGGAAAGGTTTAAGTTTTTGGTTAACTCTCATCTACTTATAACTAGTGACCCATTTGTTTGTATGTGACTTTCAAAGTCTTACTTGATAAAAAGGCATATGTCTTTGAAGTCAGATTCTTTCCTCAAATCTGAGTACAAGATTTTTTGCAGCTTTATGGAGCTGGAACTTTAAAAGAACCAAGTACATATGAACTGGATTTTATTCTGTTTGCACATAATAAATATAACCAAGGCACCATCACCTGTTCTGACTCATCTTTATTTTGATGATCAGTTTCTCTTTACTTGTCAAGCTGAGGTCTAGTCAAGATTTCAAGGTACCAAATTCAGTATTTTTATGTTTTCTGATTTTTATAAATCCTGAACCTGCTGTAAAATTTACAGAATGATCTGTACATTTACAGAATGAACAGTATCTGTTAAATTAAAGTTCTGTGTGATAACAGTTTTGGGGTCATGGCGTGAGGGAATGTTACACCCATTTTTAGCTGAGTGCACGGACGTGCTGTTCTATTCTGTATATTAATGGTCAATATTCTCTCTCCTTGTGCTTCAGATGTGGGGTCATTGATCCATAAATGTCCAAGATGGTTCGCCTCTGAGCTGTCAGGGACTTGTAAACAAGTGATGCAATTTTCAGTAAAGTACCATTTTCCCTTTTGCTTTCTTGCTATTTCCTAAATAGACAGCAATACTGATCTTAGTGTTCTACTCGTGTAGCTCCCCACTCCTGTCAGTAGCATGACCTTTGGTGAATATATAGCTATAAGAATACAATTTTGTTGTTATTAAGTTTCTCATATTGTCAGCATCATTAGTCTTATTAGTTCAAATTTATTGTCTTTATTCCAATTCATCTTCTTTCTCTTTTTTCTTTTTTTTTTTTCAATTTTCATGGCTAGTTCATGATCTTTCCAAGATCATTTTGCTGCATAAAATAGTTCTATGGCATTTCATAGTTCTGTGCCTTGCGTCACTTTAACTGATGGTGCATTTCCAGTTCTGTGGTCTTTCTGTCAAGGAACTGGAATGAAGTTCAGAAGGTGCACTCGAGTCTTTTTCATATACTTCAAAGTTCAGTGAAGTGGTACATATTCCTTAGAACAGTGTCTCTACTACCAGTGGATTCTTTCTAAGTAGCTTCAGGGATCAGCTCAAATTGAGCAAAAATCTGCCGTTGTCACTTATTAGAAGATATGTATCACTCTTTTATCCTCAAGTGCTTTGAGATCATAGTAAATGTTACAGTTCAGTGGAATTCTCTGAAAAGGAGTATGATCTAAAAGGGGCAAAAACTTGGATGTAGTGTATGTTTATTAAACCATTCAAATTATAAAAAGACACGTTATCATGCTAAAGCACAGAAGCTAGGAAAATTACTGACAGCTAAAAGAAGAATGGATGTTACATGGTTAAACAATCTTGGGGAAAAATTGTAAGGAACTTTGAATATGCTACTTTTTGCACTCCCTAAGTGATGTCAAAGGTAGCAAAGAACTTAATATTGCAAACATCCTTTAGCAGCATGACCTCTGCTTGTGCCTGGCAAGTCTAAAGGAGCTCAATATTTTCTACTTTGAAAGAACAGGTTTCACATTATGTTTGGAGCCATTTAAGAAAGTGATTTTGGTATTTTAGGTTCATTCTGTGCAGCTTGGCTTTCTCTCTCAGTGGTGTTTTGCAATGTGCTCCTCACCTTCCTTGCTTATTGGTCTCACTAGGAGCTGAAGGAATTTTACATGCTTCCAGGGACCCACAGTTTGAAGTTGTTGCTCAAGCAAGACCTAAAGGCTGGCAGTTTTGTTTGAAGAGTGGGCAGACAGAGCTGTGCAATGAGGCGTGTGTAACACCAGCCCTCGCTGCCTGGCAGAGCCGGCGTCGTTCTGTGAGTGCCAAGCTCCCTCCACCAGGCAGGAGGACAGATAAGAGCTTTTGAACTTTCTGATGGAGATGGTGAAAGTTCCAAGTGTTCAGCACTCTGAATCTTCAAAGCATCTTTGAACCAACTGTATTGGATGGAAAATAGCTGTTAGCTGAATTAATTCTGTGAATTGGGTAATTATTTTATATAGATTTTAAAGCTTGAGTCACTGGTTATAGGTTAGGATGTGATTATCTTAACATTGTTTTAGCTTAGAAAGTTGCTAAGAACTTCATAGATGGAAATGCATGTTTGTATAGTCCAGGGCAGTCTTGGTAGAGGTTTCTAAGCTTACCTTTCCTAAAAAATGAGACACACTAATGTAAACAAAACATGGTACTAATGTGGTTACTTTCCTCCCTGTATGATAATGGAAAGACATGCTTTGTATGCCAAAATGCTGTTGATTTTAAAACTCTCCTGCTGGCTCTGTGCATGGGTGTAGGGTTCTTGTTATATCAAGTCAGTTGAGATCTAGGAATGTTCTGTGTCCGAAAAAGAGTAAAAGGGGCACAATGGGGAAGAAGTCAGGAAAGAACAGTTATTACTACTTGGGCTGTAGAAGGCTGGCTGTAATACCTTATTTACAGCTGTGTGCTTCTTCAGAAAGTCCAGATTTCTCGTTAATATTTAGAATACCTTAAAAGTAGAAAAATACTGACTTCTTATACATGGGTCAGATGCCTTCAGCAAAATCAGGGGAGCTGAGGGCTCTCTGCAAATCCGAGCTGTATCAGGAGCAGTTGGGTGCTTGGCAGCAGTTGCCAAGTGAGTTAGATGGAGCAAGCATGAAGGTTCAGGGGTTCCCATTTCTCAGGAGGATTCTCCACAAGGTGAAACACATTTGTAGCTTCATTGGAATTTTTGGAGCGTTCAGCACTGCACAATGTTCAGCCTTGTTTGCAGTGTTGAATACTTAATGGCTCTCTGTTCTCCAGACTTCTCGGTGGGTATCTGTCTGACAAAAGCTTTACCATACCTGGAGTGTCACGAGTTCACGTTTTTTGTGCATGGATCAGTGTGAGGAATTGATGCCTTTACAAGATCCCTGCTGGCATTGTAGGTATCTGTTTAAATATGATGCAAACACACACAACTTCTTGTACCTTGTGTTTTTCAAACTTGACTTCTTAATGGATTTTACTTAAATTTGTTGGAGTTTGTTGGTGAGGCGAGGACTAATTTTTTTTATTTCATTAAAAGAAATAATTTAGCATGGAAGAAGACTATTTTTGGTAAGGTAATTACAACTTTGGGTGCTTTATCTTACAGTCCTAACCCATTCATTTTAACTCTGATTCTTGATAAGTAGCCTTTTTTTTTTTTTTTTTAGTTCTCTACTTCTTGGGTTCCTTTAGGGGAAGTATAAGGCTTTGTTAATATCAGCTATTTGTTTCTTTTGGGGAAAGGAGGGAAGAGGTGGGAGAAAAGAGTAATATTGAAGTAAAGTAAGTTTACTCTTTCCACACGTAGTAAAGAAATAATCACATGAGCACATCCTTAGCAAGATATATCAGTCATTGTGTATAATGTCCAGAGAGGGAGAATTTTTACATTACTGAATACACTGAAATTTTAGTTCAGAATCCATTGCTTTGAAAACTTTCTAGTATATTAATACTTTCATGGATGATGACAATGTGAACACCATACTCTGATATCACACACACACACTGACAGAGTGGGAAATACTTCTACAGCAGTTTAAGTCAGATGCATATAGACACAAGCTAGTTCTGAGGGCAGAATTTGCAGCTATATGCTCCTTTATATGAGTGAATATCCTGTTTCCAGATGTAATGCTGAATTACAGATAGTAATTACTATCTGTGAATTACTGAGCAGGAGCCCTCTTCCTCACCAGGCTGCGTTTAAGCCCTGTTGCTGCAGAGAGCTGGCAAGAGAGAGAGACAGGCTGAGGGTGAGAGCTGGCTGGAGGGCTGGGACTGGAGATTGCTTTGCACCAGAGCAGCTTCTTCAGCACTACTTTGTGCGGAAAGATTCAGTCATTTCCACCCAAAGCAGTGAAATAAAAAGCTCAGTCAGCCATTTCATCTTGAGATACCCCGCCCTCCAAAACAAATATTAAAAAGAAAATGTAGGTTTTGGCCCATGCGTATCCTAGTAATTTCCAGTGATTAAGTTGATGCTTGTAATTGGGGTCTAGACAGGCCATGTTATGCAAAATACCTTTTCTTAATTTCTGTAGAGACAGTTACAAGATTTATGTAGTCCCTTTGCTATTTTATTTAACCCAAAAACTGCCTGAAAACTGAAGTGTTTAGTTGTTTGCCTTCATCCTAGTTTCAGTTTTAATATCTAATGTTTAAATTAAGGGGGGGTTTGTCTTTATTCTTAGTGATTCGTGCTGCCTCAAAGCACAGTGGTTTCTAGTTGTGTGCTGCCTTTCCCACTGGGGGATGCAAACAAAAGAACAATAATTTCAGACTCCTCCTTCAGTTTCCAAGAGAACCTTAGCTGCTCAGGGATAGCTTTGAATTTTAAAAGCATTTTTCTTCCAAATTATGTATTGATTGCACACAAAATAGCAGTGCTCTAATATGCAATTTAAAACAAATGCATGATGGTGCTCATTTGCTTTTAATGCTGCTTTTTCCAGCAGAAAAACAAAAAGTGGATTCTGTTCCCATAAACGAGTCTTGCAAAATCCTTACAAACATTTATTAGTCTAGACACTAAATATTCTCACCCAGCCTCAGCTTGAAAATGACAAAAAAAAAAAAAAAGAAAAAAAAAAAGCTAATATTGTACTTGGCTGTCAAAAAAGGAAAAGAAGGAAAAAAAGAAAAAGCTTGCCCTAGGCTAGTGAACCAGTAACATTTTGCTGGGGCTGCCTACGACAACAGATGCATCTTACTCCCATAGGGTTTCCAGGCCTGTCTGTTCTCTGTGCTTAACTTGGACACTCTTATAAACATTCTCTTTGGGTACCACGCCCCAGTCGTATCCTGGGCTCTTCTGATTTGGTTGATTTAATAATCATACTAAACATGTTCATCTTACCTCTCCTTACCAGTATTTGTATTCCCCTATCTCACTCAGATAACCTTTAACTAATGCATTAATTCAAAAACAATCCTGATATATAGGAAATGGAATAATTAAAATAGGTGATTTGATCACAGCTAAAATCTGCACGTAGGGAACCTCGATATAAATGATTTCTGCTTGCCCTGATTTGGATTTGTGCTTTTGATAACTTAAATAAATGATGAGGGATTCTCATTGTTTGATATTGTGGTAGTTTGCAGAGTTTTGTTTTGTGAAGGGATACATTATATTGGGGAGTGTTTACCTGATCAGTCCTTTATCTCAGCATACACTCAAAGTATTCATTTTGGCTTTTGTCATTTTCTTAGAAAACAGTGAATTATACCTATCCTGTTTTTCAGTTAGTGATTAGTTCCTCTTATTCCCAATTTATGTCAAACTACATTTGATTGGAAATTAAAATTTAATTTAAAATTCACCCAAACAGCGTACCATGTCTGTATTATTAAACTATTGTAAATATAGCCTATCTAAGAACACGTTTATTCAAACGTGACTTTTTTTCTAAACCTACTGTTTTGTGAAACAAAATACGATACTTTTTTGTACTTACTAGATTAAATTTATTATTTCTGTGATGATGTATCCATGTCTGTTAAGATTTTAGCCCTCAAGCTTGAATTGGAGGTCTTACCCAGAAAAAAACCTGTCCTGCTTTTTAAACTTTGAGAGAGGACACTTCTGTCATTCAGAAAGTAATTTGTACCTTCACTGTCTACCAAGTGAATGTCTGTATAAAAGTTAGTCATTAACTGTCATTAATTCAGTGTTTTCACTAAGAATTTCCAACTTAGTTAACTAAAAGTGGTGATATGAACTAAAACTGTGGTAATACTGATTTTTTTTTAAGTGCTTTTATTCTCTTAATAAAAACTTAGCTGTTTACAGTTAGGCCTTCAGGCAGTCATTGGTGCTCTTAATAAGTATGTCTGGTTTAATGTTGGTAAATTAAATAGGTGTTGTTTCTCATATGAGAGAATGCGTTCCTGAAACATGAATGTAAATGAACAAAGTGTTTCTGAGTAAAACTTTTGATTTTCCTGCTTGAAATAATTTTGTGGCTTAAACATCATACTGATTCTTTTCCTTCCTTCCCCCAACCCTGATGCTGTTCTGTGCTGTGTAATGTTTTTTAAGCTTTTCTATTGCCTCTTAAATGTGTTTTTATCAACCCATACAATATTTCTTAATAAAATTTTACTGCTCATTGTCACTTCAGTCAGTGAGATATTTATACAGCTTTAAGCTACCTACATTTTTTAGAACAGAACTAATCCATTTTTTGATGGTGTTTAAATCTAATGCAAAAAAAAGAAAAAAGCAGCTCCACAGCTATTAATTTTAAGCGCAGTGTTTTAGTTAACTCCATATATTCCACTTAAATCCTGTTCTGCTAATTTTCCACCATTATACTTTGTACTTGAGAGACAAAAAGTGAAAGTGGGTAGTCTGTTTTTGGAAATCCACACTGTTACTTCCCTGCCAGGACTGAACATCGGAGGTTTGTGTTTCTCCTACAAGAGAGACTCACATGACAGGCAGCTCCAGCAGAACAGGGCAAAAGGTGCAGCCTCTGACTTTCCTCATCCGGTGGCTCCCAGAATGGAAATCGTCCTCTCAAGCAGCTCTGAGCAGTGACGAGAAGGGTCACGGGTCTGGTGCAGAGGAAGTCACAGAGGTGAGGTTTACAAGCAAGGTTTGGAGCGTCAGCCTGGAAAGCAGTGGAAGAGGGAACCAGCCTGGTGAAAGACTTGTTGATTTGCGCTGGGTTAGTCTGCTGCTGCAGTGAAGGCCTTCCTTTAGGTGAGCCAGGAGCAAGTGGGACTGTCGGCTCCTGGTCCAGGAGAGCCTGTGGGGTGGAATATGTGAAACACGGTCACTTCAAAACTCCTGCTCCCTGTGCCATGAGCTGAGATACTTGTTCTGTTCTGCTGACTCTTTAAGAGACTCTTTGTTACTTCATGGTGACCTGAGTACATGGTCATCTCTCTGACTTCTGCAGTGAGCAGGGTGTGTTTGAAAGGCTCTGTAATCCCCTGTCTTTTACTTTTTTTGTCACTGGGCTGATGGGCAGTAAACAGTGTTTATCCCCTCTGTGAATGCATGATGGGGGGCCTGGGTAGAGGTTGAGGGAGTAGGTCTTGTCGCACACAGAGTAAGACATTATCTCCCACAGAAATCAGCAGGAGCATCCAAGAAGTACAGTACAGTACTCAGCAGGGGGGTGGAGTCTGGTCACCATTGCAAATAAAAATGCTTTGCTTTTTGCAAAGGTTAACTTGGTACACAATGGCATTTTACTAGATAGCTGAGACTGCAGAGAGTGTTTATGCAGGCAGCTTGGCCTATCCTCCTTCCTCTTTGTTAGAGACTGAAACGTCTCAAAATCCTGAAGAGAAACATTAGAGTAGAAGGGACTTTTGAAGATCATCTAGTTCAGCCTCCTGCTCAAAGCAGAGTTATCTGTGACGGTAGATGGAGTTGTTCAGGGTCTTACCAAGTTTTGAATACTTTCAAGGATGGAAATTCCGTAAAAGTTCCCAATAGATCTTTACAACCTCTCTAGACAATTAGTTACAGTTCCTTGCCAGTGCTGACGTGCTGTTTCTCCACCATCACTACACCCCTAAAGTTGTCTTCTGCAGACCAAGAGTATGTTGGTGTTGCAGGGAGAGGCAGGCCTGAGTTAGCTTGACAGTCACCCTGGTGCTAGCCCAATTTAGTGCTGCACTAGGAATACTTGCACTTAGTGGCAGTGACCAAGTACCCTAAATAGAGAGGGAAACTTATGTGCTGTATTTGAGTTGTGAATGTGCTGTTCTGTGACCAGCATTGTTTGTTTCAAGGTCAGAGGATAACATCCTGGAGAAATGCTGTAAGATCATCTCTTCTTGCAAGCATGAACGCGAAATTCTTCTGCATTTTTCCAGTATAGAGGAGTCTGTCAGTAGGGACTAGATCAATTCTTTGTTTTGTCTGTCCTTAACTTGTGTGATTCAGCTTACAGCTGTAAAGCTGTTATATGGTACTGGAAATATTCTGGAACCACATTAAAAAAACCTCCTAAAATACCAGCTCCGAAATCGCATTTTTTGCTTCATGAGTGGCGATGGAAATCGTGTGCCAAAGAACATAAAGGACTTTTTACACACTCTGCACTCAACCTTCTCACAGAGTGGTAGCAGACCTGCGAGGCTGGAGAGGCTTTAAGAAGGGCGTGGAGTGGGAAGCAGGTGAGTCCAAAGCACACAGGGAAGGTTCTTCTGCACATGAGAGCAAAAGCCCGTAGTGGACCCAGTAGTAGAGGAGGCTCTAAAGAGCAGTTGAAACCTTGGTAATATGCCTTATAGCCTTCACCTTGACATGGGGTTACCGAAGTCAGTGTAATAGAACTGTGATCTTTTTTGCTTTTCAAGTGACATTCCCAAGTCCTTGCTTTTCCTCATTCATAAAACACTGGTTCATGCAAAGACTGAGTTTATACATTTATTTCAAATATTTTGGGATCTTTTAGAAGTTACCTAAATTGTGGGCCTGTATCCTCATATATGCAAGTCTGTGTATATGTGGAGCATGAATGTGTATTAGTGTCACCTGGTGAGGCCACTGTAAGTCCTTGTTTTCAGTTTCTTGTGATGGTTGAAATGGGAATTTCTCACCCATTGTTTCTGTCTTGAGGCTGCTTTTGTTTTCTGTTCATTGAGTTTTGGGGGAACATTCAACTGATTCAAGAGCAAAATTAATAGAGAGAGGAGGGAAGCAAGGAGAGGAAGAGAAGCAATCTCCATGTAAATGCTGTATTATCTTTCTTTTTCTGAGCAGCTCTGTGCCTCGGGGATTTGACATAGGAACTTGAAATTTGGCAAGGATCTAGCCTTGAGGTCTGAGAAATGCATTCCACTGTTTAAAAAAAAAAGGCAAAATTATGAGACATAATATATCACTACCTTTTTGTATCCAAGGTAGAATTTGCAGGATGTTTTTATTACCTGCTCTTGATCATGCTTTTATGCCTGTCATGCACAACTGCAGACTGCTTTAAACCACCTATATTAAATGGATTCTCCTTCCCTGTCTGTCTGAGTTTTTGTATTGCCATGCATCAGTGTAATCCTTAACCTGCAGCTGCTCCTTGGGCTTCTGCAAAGGCCACTGGCTGAGCAGAAGGTATAAAGGTGCTGGGAGCTGGTCAGCCCTGAGACCTAGTCCTACTTTTTAAGGGTAGAGCACTTCTAATACTCTTAATTACTGTTGAGAAATACATTTTGAACGGTGACAGGCAAATATTAATGAAAGCAGAGAGCAGCCGATGTGAAGTGTGGTTTCCAATGTGACAGGGGCGCGTACAGATAGTGGGAATTAGTGGAGGAGGGGGAGAGGAGAGCGAGACAATCTGTGCTGAGCTGTGTCACCTTCAGAAGCGCGGGGGTTCCTGTGCAGCACCAGGGATGATGAGGGAATCAGTTGGGCTCGGTAGCAAGGACACCATCTGTGGGACTGCGGCTTCGGGCTCTGAAGAAGCTGAAAGGTGTCTGGGGATACAAACTCCAGGAAGTTAAAGGAAGGTCTTGTACTTGCAGTACTAGACAAGGGCCTGGGAAAATGAATGCCTCTAGAAATTTTTCTTCTGGGAAAAAAAAAAAGGCAGAATCATGTCGAAAGAACATTTTGTGAAATCATATGTGTGCCAGATTGTTTCGTTTTAAAGAAGGAAGTCCCATGAGAATAAAATCTTTTGTTTTGATGTTTTAAGGAGAAACTTTTTTTATAAACAATTTTTAAAATGAATAATTTCTTACTGGTCTGTTTTTTTTAAAGCCAGTATGAAACATTTTGGGGGCTTGAATTAAATGTTTAAAATTAAAACTTCTCTTTATGTCAGTAATTTATTTCTTTGTCCTTTCTTTTTACTATGTAAAAGCAATCAAAACAGAGCTGTAAATATGTAAAAAAATATCCCTGACTCTGCTGCCATTTTATTGGGTATGATAAGTATTTACACAAGTCTGATACTCGCTTTCAAGAGTAATCATGTAGAGGTGTCTGATGTTAAAAGTACTGAGTGCTCACAATTTGAATTGGGCACGGTAGAGCCAACAAAATAAAAAATCTGCCTGTGTGAGGTTTAGCTGCTAAGGTGACTGTAATCTCACAGAAGATACATGCTTACAAGACTGAGGAGCAGAGACATGCACCATATATGTTTAAGTCTTCATCAATGCACCCATGACTGTTAAGTGGGACATTCGATCATGATATACATGATGAGATATAAAATCTGGTAATGGCTTTCTGTATCAAAAGCAGTGGCGGAAGTTGCTGTGCTCACTGTAGAGGTAGCTGGAGGGTATTTTGGAAGAGAAAGATAATCTAGGTCATTTAGTGGTCACTTCTGGCTTGAAATTCTGAAATTTACTTTGATGGAACCTGCTTGTTACCCATTAAACCAGTGTTGAGAGGAAGTAGCTGAGAAAGCCTAGTCACATGTCCTGTGGCAGGCTCCCTTCAGCCTCTGCTGAGCTTTGTGTCCCTCACGGGGCTGGCTTTGGCACACTCTGAAGCTCTGCTTGGGCAGCACAGTTGCTTTTGGTACTCGCCTCCCTCATTACCAGTTGTATTGGGGCAAGGCCCCCAAGTATGCCCTTATCTTTGTAGCACATGGGAAGTCCTGCTGAAATCAATGTGACAAGTTTTGCTCCCGTGTTGAATTAGTACCAGACCTTATTTTAAAATGGGAATCAAATGTGAATATTGCAGGATTTATATAGAGATGTGGCTTTGTTTTGTAGTCAGTAACCCTCTGAACTTCGCAGATAATGAACAACTGAAGAAAATGGCACTGTACAAGAAAGTTCTTCACCATTCTTGCTGAGAGGCAGCACAAATCAGAGCATATTAGCCTATTTGAGCTCTTTGCAGAATAGTTTCTGACATAGATACATGTACTCTGAATAAATGGTAATAGAAGGAGGCTAAACAAAGGATCAACAACTGCACATTGTCGTGGGTTATAAGGAGAAGGCAACATTTTCTGTGTTGAGAGAGGTCATAGGCAATTTGTAATCTAGTGGGATTTAAAAGTTAGAAGCAGTTTCTATTGCTTCATCTTCTCCTGAGCCACTCTGTGTATGTTCTTAAAATCACATTACATGGGCTTGGATTTTTTGTTGGCATGCTCTTCCTGCATGCTGGATGGAAGTGTTGTACAGCAGGCAGGAAGCAATGCCTTTTCATAAACCATACACCCTGAACACGCAGCGTTTTCTGTAAACTCATTTATTTTCTTGCTGCATCAGCTACTGCTGTTTGGGGGAAGGAAGGAAGAAGTGAGTAAAAAAATTGTGCTGGAAACAGGTGCCTTACATATGTCTTCCACTGTCAACTCTGTCTTTTTGTTCTCAAACTATAATCAAATGGGTAGAAGGTTTCTGCCCCCATTTAGAAAATATTTATGTAAGTCTCCATCTAAAACTGCTATAGAGACAACTTTAAATGCTGAATTCCACTCTGGAGTTAATCTGTCTTCATATAATTATTTATTAATCAGGATTGCTAACTGTTTCTGAAGAACCGTGTCCTGACCAATTTCCTGCTGAAAGATAAAATATTAGATCCTGGACCTTCAGAAAACTATACCTGCACTTACTGTTTTTATATTCCTAGAAAAATGTCTGTTTTGTGGGCTGATTTGCTAGGAATATCAACTCTGTGAAAATCTGAAGTGAAATTAGAGAAGGAGATTGCAGTGACAAGCATCTTGAGAAATTAAGAGTGTAAATAATTTAAGTTTTTCTTCACATTCTTTTATTAAAAAAATTCTGCTTTTGCCATAAAGCAAACACCTTGCTTAATATTTCATTACAAACCAAATTGCACAATATAATGTCAATATTAACAGTGAGGGATAAAAATACAGTCCAGATCAAAATAGAAAATCTTTAAGAATATTAAATCACATCTTGGACCCTAATATAGGTAAGGGACAAGAGAACACAGTCTCTGAACCATTAGTGATGATCTTCAGGAATTCATGGAAAAGAGGAGGAGGTCTTAACAGACTCGAGGCAGGCAAGCATAGTATCATAGTACCTACTCTTAAACAAGGGAGACACTTGAGTAGAGGAGGAGAGCGCATAGTGCATCACCGATTGGTTAACGGGGTCTTCATTCCCAGGCCAACACAGGAAGAATTTATTAAAAAACAGTCTGTAAGAACCTAAAGAATTGTAACAAGGTTCTTACAAAGGTGGATTTGTCAAAACCCCATTATGTCAAGCCAATCTGATTTAATTTTTTTTTTGGAGTCATTGGCCTACTGGAATGGAATGTTGCAAACCTTACTGAAATCAAGACACATGGCAAGGTCCCAAGTGACATTCCTGTAAGCAGTACAGGAGGGGTGTTTTAGAGGAACTACAGGTTCCAAGGGTGATGCATAATTGGTTTGATAAACTACTCAAGTGTGAGTTTTCATAATCCCCTGCTTAACTGAGAGAACATGTAAGGCAAGGTGCTACAGGTGGAATAATCACATAAGCACCAGGGAGAAAGGAATGGAGGTTTCTGTAAAGTCTGTAGAGGAAGGAAGGCTGGGAAGGGTTGCAAGCATCTCACTTTGTTGAGATTTTAGTGAATGCTGTTGTATCACTTCATAGCCATGAATTAAACAGGGTTTTGACATCACAACATCCTTTTAAAAAAAACCCTCATCTTACATAGCGTAATCAGAAGAGCACAGATGCAGCTTTCTTTTTCTGAGACCCGCTTGCATCAAAGAAACATGTTACTGTGTTGGTAAACAGTAGAGGGATAGGATAATTTGCCTATGAACTGTGAGCAAAACTGAGCCACAATGGAAATGTGATACAGAGATTTAGCTGAAAGGCTGCAGGTGATGTAATTGGATGTGGACCTGTAGGCTTACAGACACTGTGAATGCCATTGGGTACAGGAGGGGACTGGAGAAAAACATTTATTGATTTTTTTGGACAGGTTTCCCATTTTATTCCTTATCTCCAGCCTTATCTTGAGCATGGCTCAACACTGCACAACAGGTCAAATGTTGCTTTCACTTGCACTCTGGGCCATCCCAGAGCAGGACCCTTGGCAAGCCCCTGAGCTCACTCAGGCTGCCTTGTGTGTAGATCCTACATGCTGTCCTGGGAGGAGGCACTGCAGAGTACCACAGTCCCTTTTCAAAATGCAACTTCAGTCAGCAAAACTAGCTGTGCAGTCACTTTTGAAAATGGGCATTTCTGGCATTTCTGAAATTTTACTCAAGATCACAGAACGATTAGGTAATACCACCCAGCTCTTCCCCCAGAGCATTGCTCAACATGGTCTTGGCAGTTGTCTTTCTTTTGTCAAGAGCCCTCCAGCCCCACAGAGAAGCAGCATGGTTAATAATGCTCTACCTCTCAGCCCTCAAGACACTGAGACAAATGGATCCATTTAGGTTTGCTTCATGGTTCTCTCACTGCTGAGAGAAATGAGATTGCCTGCAATATGTATTTTGTATATATATTAAATAGCTTTTGCACTTCTGTGCTCAGTTTTGCAGACTGCCACTATTAACTTGTGGAAGAAGGGTATCTTTCTACTGGAATGATGATTACCCAAGATTTATTGAGTGTTGTCAGTGTCAATGCCATTTAACCATATCCTTGGCATAAAACGTGTATCATGTGAGGCTGTGCACTTTGGATGTAGTCACAGAAGTAGTGCAGAGGGTGACAGAAACATTTGGGGAAGATATTTCTGAAGAAGTGAGGTGAGACATCCAGTTTCAAAAACAGAGCTTATGAGCAGCTCTGGTGGTGTGTATGGATGAAAACTTTTATCTTTTGCCTGAAGAAAAAATGTGAAGCTAAGAATTATTGATCTTCCTTCCTATTCTGCCCTCCCATAATCAAAAAAGAATAATCACACAGTGAAAAATAATTTCTTTTCCCCTTCCCATTTCTTGTAACTGCCTTTCTTCCTTTTGCACTGTTCTTTTTCCTTTAAGACTTTGTCTTGCAAAGATGGCCCTCATTTTTTAACCTGTTACATGCTGTTCCCTTTCTAAACTTTCTGAAACAGCTACTTGGGGATGCATTCCTCTTGGACTTGAGGATACCCCCACTTAGGGAAGTAGAAGATGTTCCACTGTCTCAAAGTTCTTGTGCCTATGGGATTTTTGGTATGAGAAATCAGTATCAGATTTTAATTCAATAAGAAAACTATTACAGAGTTTATAACCCTCTGCAGAAGTTTGTGCATCATTTCCAGCAGACTAGTTGTGGTCTCTGTGGGATAAAATTCACTCCAGTCTATGCTAATTTAAGAATATATTCTTTGAATTTCTGTAAACCTCAGCTTTATTTGGTGGTACTTCAGTTTTTCTTAGAAATGCACAAAGAATTCCAAGCAGAGAATACATAATTTTGTTTGGCTTCTGCTTGGCATATCAGTCTTTAATGCTCTTTCTCTCTGGTACGTTCACACAATCAGTCATCTCTCCGTTAATGCATAGAGGCATGGAAACAGATTTTAGCTAATTGCCATGTGCTAGCAATCAACTTTTATTGGCTTGGGATTGGTCTTCAATTGGAGAATGATATTTGGGAGGCTAGGAAGAAAGGATAGTTGTCTGTCAGAGTGCCTTAAAAAGATAGTTTTGCCTGTTTTCAGATGTGGGAGAAAGGCCCTGCACATGGTCATGCTTGCATGTATAATGCAATAATAAAACACTCTAAACCTGCCTTTTCTGGGACCCCTCAGAGCCTCTGACATGAAGGACATGACAGAGTTGGTAGTGGAGATGTCATAGTGGGCTCAAGTTTAATGATAGGAACTTCAGCTCACAGAGCTGTGGAGAGAGGTTGTAATAGGTTAGGCAAAGCATCCGAAGGCAAGAGTGACCCCAGCACTGTGCCAAGAAAAAGGCTTCTGAAGAAAGGGAAACAGTCAGGAAGTTACCTGTTTTATACCATTGTGTTGTTTATGTTCTTTCACTGTGTTTACATGAACTGAAACAAATTTCAGTCTGTAATAAGCTGATTGGATTTTGCCTTTCTTAGCTTTGATTATCTCTTCTTGGAAAGGGTCTGCTGGTTTCAGGGGATAACAATGGAACCTCAAAGGACTGAATAACGTTAAGCCATAATATGTAGCAGAATAGAAGTTACTCTTTGAATTGAACTAATTTCACTGTCTCTTCTTTGCTACAGGTGGTGGATGTGGACTTTAAAACAGCGTGTCTCAACATCTCATCCTCAACTATCTATTTTAAATCTGATTGCACTACAAAGGAAAAGCTGCTAATGAGATAAATGTTGAGACTTTACAAGAACTGACTTAAAGTACCGAAAGCCATTATTACTATTATTATCAATCAAGAAGAGCTTGAAGCTGAGTCTGTATCTGGTATTATTTTCACAGTAACAGTCATGGCAAGTAAACGAAAATCAACAACACCGTGCATGGTCTTAGCCAATGAGCAGGACCCAGATCTGGAAATGGTATCAGACCTGGAGGAAGGACAACCTGTGCTCACGCCAGCAGAAAACCCCACAGCAGAGAGTGTAACAAGTGATGAGGATGTTCATGAGTATGTGGATGCAGACAATCAGAAAAATACAAATAAAGTAGAAGGTGGTTATGAGTGTAAATACTGTACTTTTCAGACTCCAGATCTCAATATGTTTACTTTTCATGTGGATTCAGAACATCCCAACGTAGTATTAAATTCATCCTATGTTTGTTTAGAATGTAATTTCCTTACCAAAAGATATGATGCCCTCTCAGAACATAATGTGAAGCACCACCCTGGAGAGGAGAATTTTAAATTGACCATGGTAAAACGTAATAATCAGACAATCTTTGAACAAACAGTAAATGATCTCACTTTTGATGGAAGTTTTGTTAGAGAAGAAAATGCTGGACAGGCCGACTCTTCTGAGGTCCCGTCATCAGGGATCTCAATTAGCAAAACTCCTATCATGAAAATGATGAAAAACAAAACCGAGGCTAAACGTATCGCTGTTTTCCACAATGTAGTTGATGACATTCCTGGTGAAGAAAAGGGAACTGAAAATGAGCCAAACTCTGAAGAAGTAGTAGAAACCCCCCCACCAGCAGTTTCTGAGTCAAAACCAAGCCATTCAGTTGTTTGCAGTGCAGCAGATGTGGCTGGTGCAGTGGTGACCCCGGCACCAGTGCTTCAGCCTGGGGTGGCACAGGTTATAACAGCTGTTACAGCTCCACAGAACTCAAACCTGATTCCAAAAGTCCTAATACCTGTAAATAGCATTCCAGCCTATAATACTGCTTTGGATAACAATCCTCTTTTGCTTAACACCTACAACAAATTCCCATATCCAACCATGTCGGAAATCACTGTTCTTTCCACTCAAGCCAAGTACACAGAGGAACAGATTAAAATATGGTTTTCTGCCCAGCGTCTGAAGCACGGTGTGAGCTGGACGCCAGAGGAAGTGGAGGAAGCAAGGAGGAAACAATTTAATGGCACAGTGCATACTGTGCCACAGACAATTACCGTTATTCCAGCACACATTTCTGCCGCTAGCAATGGTTTACCTTCCATTTTACAGACATGCCAAATAGTTGGTCAGCCAGGACTTGTTCTCACTCAAGTTGCAGGTGCAAATACGTTACCGGTAACAGCCCCAATAGCTTTGACTGTAGCGGGAGTCCCAAACCAAACACAGCTACAGAAGAGTCAGATTCACAGTGCTCAGCCTATTGCAGAAACCAAACAAGTAGCTGCTGTTCCAGCCCCTCAGCCCATCAAAAATGAATCCACAGTGATGAATCCTGACTCCTTTGGCATCCGAGCAAAAAAAACTAAGGAACAACTGGCAGAATTGAAAGTCAGCTACCTTAAAAATCAGTTTCCTCAAGACTCAGAGATTGTTAGACTTATGAAAATAACAGGCTTGACTAAAGGAGAGATCAAAAAGTGGTTCAGTGATACACGCTACAATCAGAGAAACTCAAAGAATAATCATGGGATTCACCTCAACAGTGATTCATGTGCCACCATTATTATTGATTCAAGTGATGAAATGAATGAGTCCCCAACAGGAGTCACTCCACAGAGCAAGTCATCATGGAGTGCTTTTCCTGATTTCACCCCACAGAAATTCAAAGAGAAGACTGCTGAACAACTGCAAGTCCTTCAGGCAAGTTTTCTGAATAACCCTGTCCTCACTGATGAAGAGATGAATAGGTTAAGAGCCCAAACCAAACTGACTAGGAGAGAGATTGATGCCTGGTTTACAGAAAAGAGGAAATCAAATGTCTTGAAGGAAGAGGGAGCTGACTTGAATGAAAGCAATGCTGGCAGCTCAAAAGAAGAGGCTGGAGAAACATCTGTGGGAGATGGAGCAGCAGGAACAAAATCAGGGTGTTCTACTTCAAGCAAAGTAGGCAAAAAATCACCAGAGCAGTTGCACATGCTCAAAAGTTCCTTTGTCCGTACTCAGTGGCCATCTCCACAGGAATACAACAAGCTGGCAGAAGAAACTGGGCTTCCAAGATCAGAAATTGTGAGTTGGTTTGGAGATACTCGCTATGCCTGGAAAAATGGTGGATTGAAATGGTATTACTATTACCAGAGCGCCAGTGCAAACAGTCTGAACGGCCAAGGTTTTGCCAGGAGGAGAGGGAGAGGAAGACCAAAAGGGAGGGGAAGAGGGAGGCCTCGGGGGAGGCCTCGGGGAAGCAAGAGGTTAAATTGCTGGGACAGAGGTGTGTCTGTCATAAAATTTAAAACTGGAACAGCAATCCTGAAGGACTACTATATGAAGCACAAATTCCTTAATGAGCAAGACCTCGATGAACTGGTAGCCAAATCTCACATGGGATATGAGCAGGTCAGAGAGTGGTTTGCAGAGAGGCAAAGAAGATTAGATCTTGGAATAGAGCTGTTTGATGAGAACGAGGAGGAAGACGAAATGCTGGACGATCAGGAAGACGAGGAAGAAACGGACGATAGTGATACTTGGGAACCCCCCAGACATGTTAAACGTAAACTTTCAAAAACAGACTGATGTACAATTTGGGATTTGGGGGCCAAAAACCTATGAATTAGGTTTGATGTTACAGTGAAGAGCCAAATGATTTTTCATGGCCTTCAGTTTAGCAAGCAGCTGCTTAGCATCTTTCTTCCACCTGCAAGAACATGGGCAAGATGCTACCTGTGGAGGCAACAACTGCTTGCTTCGTTGCTACAAGAGATGAACATCCTCAGGCCCAGCCTAGGACAGGGGGTTATAAATCAGATCAAGTTCAGCTCCTTTTCCACGTCACTGATGGGAAGGTTCATGTTCATCATACATGTGACTGCTTCTCAGTATTTAATTGCCTTATGTTGTTTGATTCCAAAAAAACACAGACACCTTTTTTTGTTGATGTAGGAGAACATTTTGCCTGCTCATGAAGGAGGAAAATACAAAAACCTTAGATGTCTTTTTGGAAACATCACTTCATCTTAAAGGTTTCAAGGCCTGGGTTTATTTCTTAAGGAAAGAGTTTGAAACAAAAAGAGAAGGGGAAAAGTGTGACAAAAGGAATCAATGAACCTAGGGGTGAGGATTGATTGCTTTAAGAAAATAAGGTGACATCAGCACCTTTTGCTTATCTTCAGAGTGTTTGGGGTTTACAGAACTTGGACTGAAATGTTCCTTATTGATAATTATGAGCTAACTGAATGAGTCTGATGCTAGAAGATGCTTTTTGTTACAGTTAATCAGTGTATCCTACATCAGTTTAATTTAAATGCCTGACAGACTTGATGCAGTTGATAGTAACACTCATTTTTAGCTTGTGCATTCTTTCCTTCATTGGAAATGGTAAGAGAAGTATGTATATTTCTAGCTAAAAAGAATAATTTCTTGAAATCTTACACTGAATTTTAAGGTAAACATGAGCTGGAAACTGCCTAGAAGTCATTCACAGTTGCTTAGGGGTTTGTAAGAGTACACAGATACAGAGATGAAAGGCATCTTTTGGTGTTAGTAAGAAAGGTTTTCAAGTAAGTTGTGGCAATGACATGGTGTTTAATTCTCAAACAAAATGAAGTTATATGGCTGTTAGATGCTTAGGAATTATAAACACACTAGTGTTGTTCTTCAGTGATAGCCGAGTTGAGTGATTTGTGTGCGGGTTTAACTGTAATTTATCATAATTGTTGAACTCTCCACTGTGCTCATTGCTCTTAGCACTGCTCGGGTGATCGCACTTATTTTTAGAGGTGGTTTGAGCTACCTGAACTGGACTCCAGTAGTAGTCTAATCTGATACAAAACATCTACATCTTGAGTAAGTGTATTTAAAATAGAAAAAAACCCCCACATTTGGTCTCAAGACAGTTGCATCATAGTACATTTGAATTATCAACTTAAAAGCAGTGGGCCAAATTCACACAAGTTAGTTTAGGCAGATGTTTGGCATCCTAGAGAACCGGGTACTCTGAGGAAGAGTAGCTTGTGTTCTTGCTACTGCAAGCTTGCAGTTTTAGGGATAAGTTACTTTATATTTAGATGTCAAAAGATGATGATGAATTGGTGCTGCTGCCACCGGCATTGTCTGCTTTTTACATTGGCACTAGTGGAAAGGATACTAGCAGTCTCCTTTTGCACATCTGTCAGCATCTTCTCTGTAGGCTTCTGCATCTGGTGACTGAGAACAGATTAGTGTAGAGAAAATGTGTCCTAATGTTTCCCCATCTCCAATAACCTATTCTAGAATTATTCTTTCTCCCATACTGTGAAAAGACCAAGAAAGCCCTTTCAGTCATGATTTTCTGAAGCAGAGGAGTCCGTGTTACATCTGGTTTTCATACTTGATTGTGGGTGAAGCCCAAGTCAAAGCAAGAAAGGGAATGATGTCTGACAAAAAATATTGTTAACCTCCCAGGCTCACCTTCCTCTCTGAACACTTGTAGCTGCCCTTCTTACAGATTAAACAAGCTCTCTGAGCTGCAGGAGGATGTTCTGTATGAAGGTCATTTGCTGGGGTGAGCTCTTCTGACTGCTTCAGATTACTGGAGAGAAAAAGGCAATAGCTTATGGTGTGTGTCATGAATGTGATGATGAAAACCATTCCCTGGCTTCCAAGACTAGAGTTGGTGAGGCACAGAGCAGTCAGTGGTGCTAAAGAGGACTAGCCAAGAATCCCCTCCATTGGGGTGGGGGAGGAGCAAACCTATGTTGTCATCCTGTTTCATGGAGTGTTTATGACTCTGGATGGGAGGTGGTGCAAGAGAGATCAGGATCTGGCCTTTTCAGCATTGACTGCTGCATCTGGTTGGGAGGGATTCTTGTTTGGTGGGTAATGGTATGGATGAGGCTGTTGCAGATGCCAGCAGATATAAGACACTGGCTTCAAGTTCTGCTGGGAATACAGGGTCAGGAATCTGTGCTTGCTTAGTAGGAAAGGAAAAAGCTGGAATGAAAATAGATGCTATTTTTAAGTTTCCAAAAACATTAAAACAAATCCTTGGGAATATGCCTCTAGCAAGCAAAATCTGCAGTTGCCTTAATCCTTAAGGTTGACCCAGAATTAATTTTCTTTCAAAAAAACTCCACCAAACCCCCAAACAACAACAAAGCGATGCGTCCAAATAAATATCTCCATTTTTGTTAGCAGAGACTGCATTTAGGTTACCTGGGAATCTTACCTTCTTTAAAAATGGGACAAAATAGAGATCCAAGTTAATTACATGATTAAACTGGGATATTTTCTACTTTGACACTGTTCTGTGAAATAATTGTCCGCTACAATGGTAGGCCTTAGCACATCTGGTCTCAAAAACACAGGAAGAGGAAATACATTGTTTATCAGACTAAATATAGTTGGATTGGAGGTCTTCTTTCAGTAAAGAGATCAGAGGCGGTGGCTGATGTACACCGGGCCAAATTTTCAGTTGTTGTAAATATTAGAGTTCCATGTATTCCACTGGTTATAGTAGTATTTACAGCCCAGTGACAAAACCGTCTCTTTGCAGAATATAAAATTTAAATTAAACCATGTGCTGTGGATCAGCTAATGAGAGATGCAGAGTCCCCATGTTTCCTTTGTGCTGCCTGCAAATTTTAAGTCTTTCATTTGTGCTAAGGATGAGGAGAATCTGGGTGGGTTCAGCCTGAAGAGAGAAGTCGTGTGCATTCATTATTGCTGACAGTCTGACTGTTATTTGTTTGAACCGGCAGAGTCCATTAATTACCAGTTTATTTCGTGTTTACAGCATGTGTGTATTTGCACTGCATGCTGGGAGAGGGGGAAACTCCTTCTAGAGGCCTCCCAGGTCAGGCCTGACACGAGAAGCATTGGAAAGAGCGGTCAGCATGCTGGTCAGTTGTATCTTGATTTGTGGTAGGAACTCGAGGCTACTGGTAGCAGTGGTTTAGCCCAGATTCATCTCAGACAACCTCAGGCTGCTGTGCTCCTTACCTGGGGGCCCAGGGCACACTATACAGTCACTTGAGATAAACAGAAATTGCCTGGTGGGTGGAAAGGATATGGCACCTTCTCATTCTGTTAGTTACGTGCAGGAAACTTCCTGAACTTAGCACATCAGCAAGTGACTTAATTTATTATGAATCTGAGCACTGCTGTGCTCATAAGCAGTGCACCCCTGCAAGCCCAGCTCCCTCTTGTAGCTTATGCACACCTATAAGGTGTTTTGGAAGCCACTTGGACTGAACTATATTGACAGTGGGAAGCGAGGGGGCAAGAAAATACATCTGTCCAGGGATGACTGCCCATGTGGCTTTTTGTTGATTTTCCTGACTGGTAAAGGACTGTGTCTAGATGAACTGTGGTATGTTTTCTGTATTTCTGTGGAGTTTCACCTCTTAGGTTTGAGCTCATTATGAGCCAGGCTTCAGTGATTGTCATTGACAGTGAGATGAAGAAACTCTGATATTGCTTAGATCTTACGTCTGAGTGGCTGGTTTCTCAGTATTTGTTGGGACCACTCTTTTCAGAATTCAGTTGTGAGCATGAGTTCCTGTAGAGCTAAGCTAGTGCTTTCCTCTTCATGTGCTGTTTCTGCCAGGAGTACTGCTCTGATGATGCTACTTGTGCTGTCTCTGGAATTCAGCTAAAGAGAGAATACAGATAATCCTGAGCCAGAATGGAGAGGGAAAAGAGCTAAAAGAAAGCAAGCAGTGTCACAACTGGGTGAGACATCCCAGTATTGTCCTCCTTCCTGGCATGTTTTGTGCTTGCTTCTGAGTGCAGTGAAAGAGCACGGTTCCATCTTAAACAGTACTGTTTTCCTGGTGTCAGCCTCTCAATGACCCCAGAATTAGTGTTGTAAAAATAAAGTGAGACCTATTCCTCCCTGAAGGTTTGAATGATCTAACAGTGCTGGCTTGTAAGAAGTGTTCTGACAGAAAGAGTAAATTATTTCAATCACTAATTTTTAGCACATAGAATTATCTGCTTTGCTTGAAAGCAAAGGAGAGGAAAAGGTATCTATTACCTAATGATTAGAATTTAGTGTATTATCTCTAATACACTATAGTAAATGAGACCATTCCCTTTTTTAACCTTTTCCAGTATGATTTTGAAAGTGTTTTTTTCGTTACATTATATGTAATATGGTGTCTGAGTATAACTTTGATTATTGGGAAGGAAACTCATGCAATGTCCACACATTACATGAAATAATTTCCTGATGCATGATTTGCTGACTTTGGACAAAAGCTGATTTTTTTTTTGTTCACCAACGAAGTCTGGAGGCAGGAAAATGTACTCCCTTCTCCTCCACAGAGCCGAGAAAGCATTTCTGGATCCCATACAAAGTGATTCACGGCCTTACGCAGTCCCCGTAGGCCAGAAAGCCCAAAGATGCAGACACTCTCCTCCTCTGTTTTCCTCTGAAATGAGAGCACAGCAGTAACTCTGACAACTAGTCAGTCTCTGGCTGCTGCGTAACGAGGCTGTAGTTTAAGGTGGGGAGCATTTTCCCTTTTGCACTTAACGGAGTACTGTGTATTCAGGCTGGATATCAGTATTTGCTTCTGTAAATATGATAGTACCAATTTGCGTCCTCCACCTGAGTCCCATATCTGTCTATATTCATATCTCCCAAGGAGAGAAGATAATCTTTAAGCTTCTGTAGTGTTAAATATCCCTGCCCTAACCTAAAGGCACAAAAATAGAGTGCAATGAACTACAGCTACTTTCTTTGATTTAATTTATTTTTTTCTTTGAAAATATTTTTGCTTGCATTCAGTAGTAATGGAAAGATAGTATCAATGACCGGAGAGCAGTAAAACTGTTGGGAGTTGTTTATAATGCCTGGAATGACTGTGTAAGTTAGAGATGGAAAGAGCTAGTAGAGGGCTCAGTTCCCTACACTGAACAGTGCTGGGTTACACCTGTATTCTCCATTAAGCTTGTGATATCCTAGGATAAGTAGATTTACCCAGCAGCATGACACAAACTTACAGGTGAAGTTACCTGAGGTTTGGTGATGTATTCCATAGGAAAATATTTTGAAACGGAACTTGCCACAGAAAGTGAAAAATCCCCTCAATAGCTACTTACACACAATAGATCAAATTTCTGCATTGTTCCCCACTTCTAAAAAGGGAGATTTTGAAGCACAGGTGGGTTATAGCCAGTATTTGTAAGTTTAATGGTTGGAGCTCTTGGGGGAGTTTTCTCTTTCTGTGGTGAAGAACATCTGCACTTTTTCAGTGGACAGTCATTGCAAAACTGACTCATACAACATTGTAAAACATAGAGTGATAACTGAGGATCCCATAGCACTTTTCTTGAATTAAGGTGGGATTCTGATTGGATGTTGATGTTTGCATTGGGGCAAGTACAGCCAAGGAATGCAAACCTGCTCATCCTGGTGCCTGGCATCGGTCGATGATCTGCTCCCCGGCTCCCCTGACTTACGTGTGGCTTGCAGGCAGCTGCTGACACTACAGACACCTGTCATGAGGCGAGATGGATCTTCTTTCTGGATTGCAGCACTGAGCTTTGTGTTGTGGTTAGCAATGGTACTTACCTCTGCTTCCAACCTGATGCTTGTTGGGAAGTGAGGCCTTTTTTTTTCCTTTTTTTTTTTCTTTTTATTCTAGAGCAGGTAGGCACTACAGTGATGGGTAATGTAACTGATCCTTGGTTATAATACTGTGGCATAAAAATGCTTTGGGTTTTCTCAAGTATTTTTAGAGATGAGGTTACCATGTGAACATTGGACTGTGCATAACTTAGAATGTGTTAGGACACATAATATTTGTGTCCCAGTTGATGAAAGTATTTCCTTATGCTTATTCAATACTAGATACCTATCAGGAAACTCTCCCTAAAGAGTCTGCTAGAACAACAGAAGATTCAAGTCTTCATCTATGCTACAAAACAATGAACCACAACAGCTCTACTGTGATTTTGGAATGTTGCCCCCACCCTCCAAGTTTCAGCTTACAAAAGTATTTCCAACCCTGCATAGTTGGCTATCTGCATGTGTGCTTACAGTCTGTACAGAAATGCACTAAAATGAGTTGCCCTACCTGGGAAGGCTTTATATTGTATAGAAAATGTGGCACTAGGTACTGCTCTTCATGTGCACAGGAGAGTTAACAGGTGTCAGTCTCGTTTACAGAAATGATGGCGCTTTGCAATTTTCTATAATATATTGCAATATATTTAAATGTCCTGTTTGACATGTGAAATGAAATTAAGTTAATGCATTGTTATGTATTTGAAGTATGAAGAAGATGATTCACTAACGACCAGCAAGGTTTTTAGAAAGGTGTCCAGTATGTAGCTGTCTGTGTGATCTGTCTGGTGTATGTGATGTTAAAGGAAGCAACAATACTGTCACTGTTTAGAATGAAGAGTTTCTTTTGAGTGATGCAATAGCTTACAATGTCTTTCCTTTGTAGCTGCCCAATGTGGTGAAGGGGAAACAATTCTTGAAAAATTTCAAGATAACTGGTTAACTGTGAATGGGCCTAATCTTTCGCGAAACCAAGAAAATTTTTGGACACACACAGGACTTGAATACTCAAAAGGATTGGAACTTAGTGTTGTGCCAAAGTTAAACTACTGCAATTGGCAGTTCTGCACTGTAAATAGAAGACTGATTAAAAGACAGCTTGTAAAAAAAAATAATTCAAATTTTAATACAGTACGTTTTTATTCTGATACATGATGGAAACATTCTGTTTTAGACCTTTTTTGAAGAGGCTTCAGTGACCACTAGATTTTGTCCTCTTATATTTTGTTTGGCCTAATACTATATGTTCTAGTAAGATGGGCTTTATTGCCTGTGTTCTTTGATATGTGATTAAGCTTATAGCTTTGAGTGACCAAACATTTTACAGAGTAAAAGTTCTTAGAAACAGTATAATGTAACTGATATTTCTGTGTCTTATTTATCAGGCTCTGCACAAACTTGGAAGGTTGTGCTGGACTTGTACAACTTATATATGGGAACGCAGCATACTTCTGGATATCAAAAACCTAAGCCTTTGTGGCCGAATGGATCTTGTCTTTGGATTTATTTTTGTTATTTTTTTGAGGCAAAGAAACGAATGGATGCTGCTGTAAAATATTTGTAATATTGCCATTATTGCTTTCTGTAGCAATTATTGCTTTTGCTTCAACAGATAAAGAAAATAAATCAGAGATAGAAAAATCCTAAAAGACGCTGGTAGAAAGGATCATGTGAGAACTTCTGAAAATAAACTTTGTACCAAAAATTTGAAAACAGAAATAATGAAATAAATTTCTCCTTACTGAATGTGTGTGGTTTTAAGAGGTGGTGTGAGAACCAGGAATCATGATTGTCTGTATGAACATGTCACAGACCAAATCTTCTCGAATATCTTTTTTCTTGTTATACAAAAACTGAATTTCACCAATTCCTCAGATGCATTGAATTTAGAGAACTGGCTTGGCTGAACAGCCAGTGTGAGGTCAGCTTCATGTGTGAGTCAGTACAGCTGCTCGTTGCTGAAGTGTTCTGCCATGTCAGCAGCCCAGGGACGGACGTTCATGGGATTTTTCTCATTAAGGCAGATTGTCTTTATTATGGCATTTTAAATATTTGGGGTGGGAAGAGTAGGGGTGAGTAGGAACCCCCTCCTCACTGAAGTCCCTGTCAGTTGTACATGGTGCTTTGTGGCTACTCTGATATGTGCCTTGTCCTCAGAGAAGGAGGGTCTGAGGTAAGAGCTGCTGTTGAGCTCTGCATTTCTGCCATGGCCGTCGCTCACAGCTCCCTGCCAGAGGCAGTGCTGTGTTCTGCAGTGGGTGACTCATCACACCCATCTCCTTCAAGTGTTGTGCTGCAGCTGGAGGGGCTCGAGACCTAGTTTTTCCAGCAGGATCTGGCATTGTGCCTACAGACCTATCCCCACCAAAGATGTTTAAAGCCATAGAGTGGTTCCTGTGCTGTAGCTCATGTTAGTGTGAAACATTACATCCTGAGGTCAAACAGTGACCTACACACACTGCTTTGAGCAGAAGTAGTCAGTACAGCTTTGTGCTTGGCCACATAGTTTTTACTCAGTTTGGTAAAAACAAAAGAAAGCTTATTCAAGAATCCATCAACTAATGAGGGAGTTATGAGAAGCTCCAGGTTATGTATGCAGTCACCTTTTTGTAAAAGTTACCTTTTCATTTATAGTGTTACCAGCCATTCCAGAATATTGCAGTTCAGTAGATACTTTCACAAGAGACCAGCTGGCCCTGTGGGTTGTTTCCCCTCTCTCAGCCTCCTCTTCCCAGCCTCTTTCATCTTGCATTTGTTTTCATAACAATACTGTCAACTACTATTTTTACGAATTTAAAATACCGAGCTGCTTTGTTCACTGCTTTATTTTCCTTTGAATGCCAAAAAGTCTCCTCTATAAATTGTTCCCTGTGGGCTTGGCGTTGCTTTGAAATATTGCTGGTGGTGGTCTTCAGTCTCACATGGTGGTTTCTAACATTTTGGTGGTTAAATGACTTGTTGCACTTAAAATACTGTAAAATGAAACATTTCAATATATGTTTCTACTGCTATAATGCTAAACTATAATCATTATGACTAATTCCTCTCCCATGTGTGTTTCTTCACAGGCTCAGTGCTGAGCTGATCTTCATTATCTTAAAATATTTGGTAGAAGAAAGAAAATACGGAACAAGGGAATGAAAGTGTATGTCACACCTAGTTGATTTGTGCCTTTGGGTGAAAATAAAGGTCAGTGTTGGCAGTAATTCTGCTCTTAGTGATTTTCAGTTTTCCTAAATGAAAGCCAAAGAGTGGAAAAAACATAATTTCAGTGAAGCCTGTCTTAAGGGCCTAACATGGAAGAGGGCCCACAAATAGCCTGTAATAGTGATGTGTTTTGAACCGAAGGAGATGGTACAAATAGTATTGCAATTGTAACTGCTCTCAATTCTGAAGTTTGTTTCTAGCAGCTGGCCAGAGGCTCCAGATGAAATCCAGCTGCATGGATTTCTGTGCAGGCATCACACCCGGCGCCCCCAAAGTGCAGAAATGGAGGCCCATGGAAGCCCTGTGACGGAAGTGGCTCTTTACTTTTCTTAGTAAAGACCACAGTTAAAAACTGCATCATCGATGTATGTTTTATGGTTTTCTTTGCTCTTAATTCATTTCAAGTGCAATAACTGGGGGAAGGGAGCAGTTGTGGGCAAAGTCCATTCTGGATTTCTGCATTTTGTTTGCACGTGTTCGTTGAGCAGTGCTTTCTTTCCCTGTGCTGCACCTCACACTTTCTGCAGGCACTGATACTTGTATAAGGCAAATGTGAAGCTGTAGAAGCTAAATTTAATAGCAGTTTCTTTCCACTAGTCCTCTCCAGAGTGCAAAAGCTGCATGGGAAATGAGGCAGTGGAGAATGAACAGTATGGTAGTTTCCCTTGTGGAGGCAGTCTCCATATGGAAGAGGAGAGTGGAACAGAAAAAGCCCATGAATTGTGAGGGTCACTGAAGGCCAGTCCTGAAGCTCTGAGTCTATTTCTTCAGTATAGCATATTTTTTTCTAGTTCTTTTGAATAGTTTCTCTTTGTTGCTGCAACACAGCAATATTGTAGGAAGTCAGCTCAGTTTATTTGATGTTGTTACAATAGAAGTCTTAAATGGTGTCCTGGAGGATTTACCACCAGTGGTACTTAGTTCTGCCCAGTCTTGAAAACCACAGGAGTAAAGTTTTAACCTAGAGAGGTTAAAACCTAGAGAGGTAACAAATCCACTGTGGTCTCTGTGGCCTGGTTTCATCACAAGTAGCAATTAAGCAACCAGCATAATGGTGGCCAGGGCAAGTTAATGAGTTTTCAGAAAAACTGATAAAACTGAAAAAAGGGCACAGAAGAAGGCATACAAACTTCACCATGCCCAACAGAGAGTCATAGAATCACAGAATCATAGAATATGCTGACTTGGAAGGGACCCACACAGATCATTGAGTCCAACTCCTGGCCTTGCACAGGACATCCCCAAGAGTCACACCACGTGCCTGAGAGCATTGTCCAAATGCTTCTTGAACTCTGTCAGGCTTGGTGCTATTACCACTTCCGTGGGGAGCCTCTTCAGTTCCTAACAACCCTCTGGGTGAATCACCTTTTCTAATATCCAACCTAAACCTCTCCTGACATAAGTTCAAGCCATTCCTATGGGTCTTACCACTGGTCTTTTGGGTTTTTCTCCAGTTAGAGCAGTAGATTGGAGATACCACCCTTTGCCATGACTTTGGCATTCACCTTGTATCCACAGACCGTCAAGGTACAAGCTTAGTGCTTGTACAACATGGCTGAGTGAAGCAGTTCAGACAAGACACATGGTCATGTCAGTACTGGAAATGTGTAGGCTTGCACAGGAAGATCCCTGCTCTAGGATTCATTCTAGCATTTGATCACCACCTTCTTTCTGTCTTTCCAGAAAACTTTTTTCTACTTTTCATCAGCTTTCTGGTCAAACTCCAGGCATGCTCATTCTGTTCACTATTTATCTCACTAGACAGAAAATAGTTGCAAAGCCTGTTAATAGCTGAACACATCTGTGTGCCGAGCATCCTTTTGGCAATAACAACTTTATTGGGTTTTGTTAGGCCCGAGGGGGAAGGATTATGGCCTAGTTAATATGGCTTGCCAAGGATTTGAAAGGTTGTACTGCCTTAAGGTAGAGAAGGCAAATGAACCATCTTTTGGGGGATTCGTCTTCTCTTGTCTGTCCTAAGGATCTCTAAAAAGCTTTTGGCCTCTGTTAACAACAGTTTGTACTCTTTGGTTTCCATGATGCACAGCCCCTCACCTCCCCACTCAATTTTTGTTGTGTCTTACTAGAACTTACTACCATCATAGTAAGATATGCTAGAGTTCATGGGAGCTTTAACTGCAGTTTTGTTTGTAGTTTTTAGTAGTGATAACCTGTGTTTGCCCCCAGCCACGAAATGTTGTTATTTGTATTACTCTCCCAGTTAGTCATGGACAATAACCCCTTGTGTGTGACATCATGCAAAGAAGATGAAGCTGTAAAGAACTTGCCATCTAAATAAAAGGCATGACACAGTGAGACAAGGACACAGTGAGACAATGCCAGCAAATAAAGAGCTACTCCTCTTTTCATGAGTGTGTTTAGGGAAAAGCCTGTGTTGTGACTATTGAAAACTAATCTTCCTTCAAGGTAGGAATATTTCACAATGTCTGGAAGAATCCACTTAAGGATTCAGGAGCCACCCCATCCTTTGAGGAATGCTGCCTGATGGCCTTACTGCCCTCCTCACTACAGGCAGCGCTCTTGCTTTGAGAAGGGAACTAGTCTCTCTTTTGCTTTCTTCCAAAGGCAGCTCCTTTCTAGCATATTTTAATAAAGCTATAAACCATACGAGAGCTGCATTATTCCCTAGCCAGTGTGTGTGGGTAGTGCCTACCAAGACAGGCCCTAGTTGCTGAACGAGGTTTCTTTTTTCTACCATGTGTGCTTGATGGTCTCTGAAATGTGTGATGTGTGTTCTCCTGGGCACAAGAGTGGCTGGGCTGTGATAGCCATGGAGGCTATCACAGTACAAATAATATCAGTAATTAAAGAAGCACTGGAGGACAATTCTTCTGAATTAATGTTTCCTCACAGTAGACTGGGAAGCAGGGTGAAGAGGGGCTTTACGCAAACTCCGTCTTCCATGCTCCCTTATCTTTCCCTGGCCAGAAGACTTGGGCAATAGGACAGCGTGACAAATTCCTGCCTATCACTGGAGTTGTCTCCACCACCTGGGCTGTCTCTGGGCTCACCCTGACTGCAAGATGAAGCACGGTCGCCTGCCCCTGCTCACCGAGGCTGAAGCTGGGTCACAGCCCCTCGCTGCTGCCATCACGAGGCACGCTCGTGTGAACAGCCACAATAGCTTTGCTGATGCAGGAACTTGCTGGAGACCACAACTTAATGGAGCCCATTTGTTTTACTGGTCCAGCGTTCATGTGCCGAGGTGGTGGTTTAGCCCAGGGTTGGAGTAAGACCTTGGCTGTCTTTTTAGGAAGAGATTCATCTACAGCTTCTTTTTATTCCTGAAGCTGCCTACACAGAGCAGCTGCAGCAGCACAGACTGTTGTAGGGCTTGTGTATCTGAGCCCCCTCAAAGCCTCCTCTTCCAGGGATGATGTTTTCTCCTGCATGAAGCCAAGGCTAACAGCACCATGGCAAATCGTGCCATGCAAACTCAGGCAAACAGCTTTACTTAAGTACAGTGAGAATTTGTATTTGGCAGCTACACTGATGACTTGGGTCTTAGGGGAGAAATTGAGCAAATCTCCGGTGCTGACAAGGCAGAGGAATGTCCTAAAGTTGCATTTTTTTTTTATTTCTGTAACTAATACATGAGGAGCTTTTTAAATGTCTTGAGGGGAGGTGGGGGCAGGGGAGAGCCAGGCAAGGGAGAAAAGAAGAAGAGAGGCAATATTATGCCTGTGACTTATGACAGTCAGCTGCTAGGCCCCCTGTGTGGCACTCAGGAATCATGGCTCTCCTATCACTGACTTACCAGACAAAGGCATTCTCTGCATTGCAACACAGAGCCTTTGCAGACCATGTTTTATCCTCAGAAGAAATGATGGCTGAAACCCCCAGCCCTGGAGGACTCTGCAATCCAAGCTGGCAGCCAACCAGCTTCTGTGGGATTTGCCCCTGGGAGTGCCTTGCTCTTTGTGTTTTACTTTGAGCTGGGGCCACATTTCACTTTGATTACTCATGTTTCTTTTTAGTTTTTCTTTTTGATTTATTCTTGTTTGTCTTTCTGGATTTTTGTGCCTCCTTCATTATATTGGTGTGTTGCAGCGTGACCTGCAGTCCTGGGGTAGTGCGAAAGGAATGTGTGTATCCAGTGTATGTGAGACCTACAGGCGCTGTAACTGTTCAGGCACTTGTGCAAACCTCCACAGTCTGACTCCTGTGTGCTCTGCCAGTCCTTGCCTGTGGGCAGCAGGAAGCCAGCTGGTTTTGGTGTGCACATACAAGCAGCTCTGTCCTCAACTACCTTGATACTTGTAGCAGAAAGACTGAAGCATGTCAAGTAAACTCCTGATTCTTTCCAGACTTGCTAAACAGTTTTCTCTGTCCCGGAGAGCTCGTTTGCTAAACAGTACGTTTAAAAGCAAAAGAAACTTCAACCTGCATTTATTTTTCTGAGCAAATCTACCTGCCAAAGTTGAGTTTCTACCCTGGTATTTATGTCAGGTCATGCTATATTCAGTCATAGCTATGCTGGTATGCAAGGGTATTTCAAGCACATTGAAAGAAAGAAAAAAACCCCTAACAACCCCAGAACACGTTTTACATGTCTACTTGAAGGAAACCTTTGCAATTATCCATACAAGCAGCGCTTTGGCCTCAAAAGCTGTTCTGGTATAGAGAAGTTCATTAGTCCACTTTGCAGGTTAAGGAAGAACTTTTCAGCTGACCACCTCCAAACCTGTGTGGTGATTAGATGAGATAAAATGGACCTTCCTGGATGGGTGGACAGGCAAGGTGGAGAGAGGAAACAGCATTGTACTACACTTAAAACAGCACTGTGTGTATGGTAGCACCATGAGGCAGGGCAGACAGCTGGGACAGGTACAGCCTCACCTGGGCACCCTCAATGTGCAGCCCTGTGCCTGAGTCTTGACATCCTGAAGGTCTAGGATCAGTCTTCACTTGGTCATGTCCCCATCTCCCATAGCACAGGGTAGGGGCCATTGGGAAAGCCTGTTGTGGAAAGCCTAAGATTTCACAAAATCACCAAACTGTTAGGGTTGGAAGGAGCCTCTGGAGATCTAGTCCAACTCTGAAGGACAGTCACCTAGAGCAGGTTACACATAAGTTTCCCCTTCTGCCTTGGGGCAGAACTGAAACCAAATGGAGAAGTTATCAAAACACACTCCCCCTCACTCCTGCACTGGCACGGCGGCTGAGATACTCACAGAGCAACTCTACAGTCACGCAGTTAATTTATTAAAGCACACGGGGCTCCGGTTCAGCTATTTATAACGTGATCTTACAGCTCTCCCCTCACAGTGCTCGCTGGCCGATCTCCTCCCCCTGACCCGGCGCGGGGCCGGCGGAGGGCGCGCTGGGAGCGGCAGCGATGGAGCTGGGCCCGCAGTTCGAGGATTCCCTGTTCTCCCCGAGCCGGGAGCGGCTCTCGGGCGGTGGGGCCGTGGCTCCCAGCGGCGCCAGGCACTGCGAGCCCCAGGTGAGGGGCCGGGGCGGCGGGAGCAGCGCGGGCGGGCGGGGCGGGCGCGGCGCAGCCCGTGACGGGCCCGCGTGTGCTCTGTGTGCCCGCAGTGGTTTCTCAGCGAGCACGGCGGGGACGGGGATGGCGCCGACGGGGTCACGGGCAGCAAGTTCCGGGCGGACTGGGCGTACCGGCAGCGGGACTTTGAGGTATTCCCAGGGCGGGGGCCGGGGGGGGGGGGGGGGGGGGACATATCCCGGGGCGGTCCTGCAGCCCCTGGCGCGCTGAGCCGGTGTGAATGTGCGGGATGTACCGCGGCCCGCGGCTCCGGGGGCTGTGCCGTGGTTAGTCCGGCTCGGTGGCTCCTGGGTGGTGGTGAAAGGACGGCAGCCCCCGGCCGGACTCCATCCCTCCTGGAGCCAGCACGAGCAAACCATGCAGGAATCTACGCTGCCCCGGAACTGATCCCAGCCCGGCGTGCGCGTCTGAGCAGCTCAGCGTGAGCGGAGAGGGTGTTTGCTGCCGTGGGAGTCGTGGTCAGACAGAGCTTGGCGTGCGGGTTTCTCAGCTCCTGGGGATGATACCATGTCCCACACAGGCTGTCGGATCGCTGTCAGGTAGTAGTAGTGTCGGCCCCATCATTGATCGTCCCGGCTCTCTGCTGCCTCCGCCCGCTCCGGATGACTGCTTGTGCCTTTGCCGTGCACTGATGGAGCCCGTTGCTGTTCCTGCCTGCTGTAGTCCTAGACCTCTCCTCACTGGGTACTTCGTGAGCCGCATTCCTCATCATCCATGCTTCCCCGCCGTTTGCAGTCCTATTTGCAGGATCCGGTCTCTCGTTACCTTGTTTCCTTGTTTAAATTAGCAGCTCCTGCCCGTGTTTCAGCTGTAATAGCTTCTTGTTTCAGCCCACGGTTTGCATTTCAGGCTCCCTGATTTCAAAGCACTCAGCTGACTTCTGACTCTACTCCTTTTGCCTTGCCCATTGGATTTATGGATCTTTTAGTACCTCAGTTGGCACTGACCACGCTGACTATAATGTTATTCCAACAATACTGCAGTCCATTGTATACCTGAGAGATGTTTTCCACTCTCAGCTGAGATGCCCTGAAGGGATTGATAGAAGTGTGCTGAGGGGAGAGATGCTTCAGGCTGCGGTTGGACGTGGCTAGTGACCCTCAGGAAGAGCAGATTTCTTCTTGTGTGCTGTGTTTCCCTCTCAGGAAAGAATGACACCTCTTCAAATCTGCTAAATGGAACAGACTTTTTTGTTGCAGTGATCTATGTTAAAAATGCCTTCGGTCTTACTGCTAACCTAGATCACTGTGACAGAACAAGAACCAGAACTAGACTGCATATAAAATTAAAGATTTGAAAGCACTGGCCTTAGAAAGGGGGCTGGAAATATATAAATGGGGGCAGTAATCTCTTCACTTTTGTGAATACTTTTTTACTTCAAGCTAGGCCACTTGGTAGGAAATGCCAAGGACAGCAGTGATCTAAGCTGTGCCCATCTTTAGGGCTGAGAATTTGTTTGGGATTCATAATGCCTGATCCTTGCCAGGTTATATCCCTTTGTCAGGTAACAAGGCAAACAGGGTTGTCCTCAGCCCTCTGATCTATTTTCACCAGTGGCTGCTGCACACACTGGGCAAAGAGCTCCCTCTTTTGCTTGAGAAGGAATGTGAGCCATTCTAGGGAAGAAAAATGTTTCAGCCATTTTACTAGGAAGTATTTAGGTATGTCTCCTGGAAGCTTTTTCTGTTGGAGCCATTAAAGTTTGCAGGAAATAATTAAATATTCATTTTGAGAGATAGGAGAATGAGCACTGCTCTTTAGTCTTCTCATCTGAGCATTTACACAACGGGTGAGGAATCAAGATTCTAGAGTAAGCATCACTGAATACTTAATTTAATGTATTTAAATGTTAATTGGAGTCCCAGTGAGTGCCCTGAGCATTAAGCTACAGCAGTATTACTCATTCTTGTCTTTTTCCTTAGCCCAATTAATATTTATTTCATGCACATTAGAACCACCCTACAGGAATGATGGAGATTCAACTTCCTTGCTGTATTCTCTGACTTACTGATTGTGTGAGGTGAGGTCCTTGCGGGTTCAAACCTTCCCATGGAGAATGTCAGATTTGAAACAAGATCCCCCAGATTTAGGGTGAGTGCTCAGATCATTGTGTTGGTAGCTGGTAAAAAGATGTCTCGTGTCACATATTACCCAGGTCAGTAAATGATCCCTTCTGGATCAAGGCTGGTGGGAGAGTGGTTGACAGATGTGTGGTGAGTCCTGCTGCAGCCTAAACATGAGTTAGAATTGAGGCTACTCCTCACCATCTAGACTTGGCTGTGTAGTACTGGGACCTCATCAGCTGCTGGCACAGGTGGTACCTGAGTCTGGAGAAATGAAAATGTGGACTTCAAGTCCTGAATTCCTTTTGAGACTGTAGTTGTAAACATACTGTCAGGCTTGCTTTTAAATGAAAATCTCTCACTGTTTTGTTTGGCCTTTCTTCTTGTCGACAATCCCAGAAAGCCCTGTGTGAATACTCAAACTGCCTACAGCTCTTACCTCCCGGCAACATTGCAATGAGACGTGATGTCCAAGAGGGCCAGGCTCGGTGTTTATCTCACTTAGGAAGGCACAAGGAGGCTCTGGGTATTGCAGAAAAAATGGTAAATAATGCAGTCTTTCTTTTAGGTTTTGAACTTTAAAACATTGCCAGTAGTTCTTTTATACAGACCACTTTCTGGAAAAATAATTTTCATTTGTATAATCCTTCAGGATGTTCAATGCTCAGAGTATTTGGTAAACAGAGGGTAACTGTCATTGCAGATATAATCACTCTTTATAAATCAGAACACCCTGTACCACAATGAGCTCCCTGTGCAGGGAAGCTGGTAGTCCTGGAAGGGACTAAATATCATGCTCTGCCAGGCAGAATTAATGCAATGTAATAGGAATTATAAGAAAGGGGATAAATGAGTACTTAAATCTTTCCACTATAAAAGTGACAGTTCAAAACTCCCTTTTATTTCCATATACTTGCTGCCAGACTGCCACCAAGAAGAGTATCTAGGCACAAATTGAGTTTTTCCCATAGAGAAAAAAATCTAGAGGCTCTGAAGTCTGGTGGAATTTTACTGATGCCGTTTATTTTATATAAAAGGTATTTATACTGCAAAGAAAGGCAGCTGTATAACACTGAAGGCAAATAAACAAATGACAGCATTTGGGACCTTCTTGCCTTCAGACTGGGACAAAGCAGTCTGAAGGAGGGAATGCTATCAGATCTGTATCCCATTGTATCATTTAAAATTAAGAGCACCATTTGTACAATTTAAAAATTACCTTATGGTGTTTGTATGTCTTTATTTAGGGAGACATTTTGTTAGACTCTGAAGGATGATTCTGTTCTACTCCTGTTTTTCATCTGTTATCTTTTGTTTCTAGAGAAACAGCGCTACCAACACAGATCACTTAACGACAGTTCTCAACCTGCAGTTTTCCATTTACCAGAGTGTGGAAAATGTAGAAAAAAAGATCTTGTGTTTACAGCAACTGATCTGCTTACATCCTTTCAACCCCTGGTTCTGGAAATTTCTTGCTGAAGCTTATATGGGCCTTTTACAGAATTTGTCTCCATTAGTCGTCCCAGGAACAAATCTAAATCATTCTGAAGAGGTTAGTGTAAGTGACAGTCGTTTCAAAACACCAACTGGAAGAGAGAATCATTTGCAGTCTCACCGATCAGATGGCCAGAAAGAAGGCCCTTGGTCCAGCCTTGCTGCAGAAACAAAGGGGGAGAATGCAGTGACTTGTAGCAGCAGACAAGTGGTGACAGAATTCCTCTGCACTTTGGGAGAACTGGAAAGGACAGACGAAGGGAAATGCACAGACTCCAAGTCCTGGAAGCAGAACGTGTCGAAGAAAGTTGGGATAAAGGCATGTGCCTCATTTATTAGAGCAAGGTAACCATATGTATTCTTAGAATAATGTTAACTTCTCCCAGTCGAGAACAATGTAAAGCATATTTTTCCCAGCCTTATTATTTTCAGTTTACATATCAGTTTAAATGTTTGTTTCAGAGTTGGCAACACTAACTTAGAAGCACCCTGCTATTGCTGCAGATCTAAAAAGCAAAGCGTACTAGCGTGGTAGCTGTGAAGAGTCTAAATCTGAGTGGAAAGAATAAACCAGTGTCATGCACAGTTGAGAAATAAAGCAGTTTTTAATGAGCTTATAATGTGAATCTTTTCAAGTAATTATGTACAAAGGGATGTATTCTTCAACAAATGCTCCTGTTAGATCATGGCTGATCCCTGGTCTGATATTAAAGATGCAGCAGCAGAAGTGCCCCAAAGGGAAGGCATAGCCAGTCCTCCTTCTGCGAGTGCCACCTGTCTTATTTGCTTGAAGCCTCATGCTTGAGTGAAAATGTATTTCATAATAATACCCCAGTCTGCATGATGGATGAGGTTGAAAAATGAACTCTGTGACAACTGATTGACAGGGCTGCATTAAAATGCTCTTTCCTTTTCTTTCCCCTCATCCTAAAACTCTTGCACACAGCAAAAATCCCCAAAACATAATCTTTCAAAGAGATAATTAAGAACTGGTTTTGTTAAAATAATCTTGGTTGTTTTGTTCCTGCTCTTGCTTCTCAGTAATGTATTAGTCACTGAATGTATTTAAAGGCATCTTAGGAACTTCCACAAATGTTTACAGAGAACACTTTATAACTGCCCTGTTAGGGTAAGATTTAGGAAATATAAAAAAACATGCAGTAGCTTTTAACTGTACTCAGACTAAGAGATGGAGACTTTAATTGCTACTTGGAAGAAGTTAACTGATTTAGTACTGATATTGAATATTAAAGCTACATTCATATTAATAATTTGTGTTGCTTGTTTCAATGTGTATGGTTCAGGATTGAGCCAATTATAAATGGTGGGATTTCCTTGCTTGGCTGCACAGTATCACAGAGTGTTACTGTATTTGCAGATACACTTGTTCAGGGTAAGCTTCTTCCCTGCCCAGGGCTTACGCATTATATAGGCTGTCTAACATTTTCAGGTCTGCTGGATTTTAAGTGGGATGTAAATGTTGCATAAATATATATGCAGGATAAATTGCACCTGGGAAAGGGATGTTAGTATTGCTTTTTGTAGAAAATAAGGTTCTGTTTTAAAGCATCATGAATAGTTGACTCTCCCAGTTTTGAAAAAAAAAATTGGAGAAATTGTTTTATTTAATTTTGAATGACATTTCATTCTTTTTTACATTGTTTTGATGCAAATTTTGAAACATAAAATTTTATAAATTAAAAATACTTTCCATTTTCACTTTGAATTTCCCAATCAAAACTTTACTGAATTTACAGATGGTTTGTTGGTTCAGATTTGTAAATTTTCATGCTTAGAATGCTCAAATGAAAGTTTTTGTCTAAGATCTTGAGTTTTCTCCATAAAAAATGCACACCATTATTATATCACCAGCTTCACTTAAATTCAGTAAATGTGTTAAAAAATTTGTTGTTGTTCTTTATGCATAAAGCTTGAATTAAACACAGTTTCAGCAATAACACAGCTAAGTTCCAATGATCCCTTGGTTGAATATTGTAGAATCATAGAATACCAAGTTGGAAGGGACCTCAAGGATCATCTAGTCCAACCTTTTTTGGCAAAAACCTGATCTAGGCAAGATGGCCCAGCACCCTGTCTGGCTGAATCTTAAAAGTGTCCAACACTGGAGAATCCACAACATTCCTGAGGAGATTATTCAATGATTGATTGTTCTCATTGTAAAAAAAATTTCCTCTCATATCCAGTTGGAATCTCTCTGGAATTAACATATACCTATTACCTTTCATTTTTTCTGTGTGGCTCCTTGTAAAACGGAAGTCTCCATTTTCTTTGTAGCCACCCTTTAAATACTGAAACACGGTGATAAGGTCTCCCCTAAGACTGCTTTTCTCAATTCTGAACAAACCCAGTTCTCCCAGCCATTCCTTGAATGGCAGGCTTCCCAGTCCTTTGATCACCTTTATGGCCTTTCTCTGGACCGTAATAAATTCTCTAAAACTAATATTTATCCCTACAATAATGCCCACTGTGAATTTCAGAGAGTTCACAGGAAATGCAATATCTCTGAATGTTCCTAGAAGTGTAAAATAAGCACAGTACCTGTTAATCCACCTGACAGGCAGATGTGAGACAAACGTACAGATACCTGAGTATTTCCTCTGATGACATGTTTTACACAGTCCTTGTGTGAGGAGGGCTCTGCAAACTGCCACTGCTCTCTCTGGTTGAGCAGCTGGTGATGGGACTCCGTGACATGAAGCCGTGTCATGAGCACAATGTCTACCCTTCACTGATTGGTGGTGGTGACTTCTGGGGCACTGCTTGATCATAAACTGTGGCAAAAGCTTTTAGAAAATATTCTAGGTTTGGCCTGTGTGGGGAGGATGTTTGATATTTGTCTAAAACTCCAAACTTCTAGCTTTTCAGGTTACAAAGATAATCACTGTGTAGGAAAAAAAACGTGCTGCTGTCTTGTTAGGCTGCAGTAAGGATGTGGGACACCTGGTGGGTGCAGTTATGATCACAGGTCTGAGCCTCATTTTGGAATGGTGTGACGAATATATGGGGAGAAAAATGTTTGTGCAGAGCAACCAGAGATACTTGGCATGTTGTTTTTCAAAAATACTTCTCAGCAGGTCTGTCATAGCACAGATACACCATACCTGTGGTGGGTTAATACAGACGTATTTACTTCTTTGCAGTCGGCAAGAGTCAGGAATGGCTGTTTTAAAGTACTACATTTTGGTTGGTTTTAGGTCTGCCAACTTACTCTTTTGCCAGCCGTGCCAATTTTTAACTGCTTTTCTTTTTCCAGGCTTCTATTTCAGCTTACCCAGTTGCAACAGTCATCCTTTGTGCTAGAGACTAACAGAAAAGATCAAAAAGAAATCGATGACAAAGTGGCACGACTTGGTTTTGATGAAAACTCCTTGCTGTTGATGACCAAGGTGAGGGGATGTTTTGCTGTGTGCAAGTTCTCAGCTCTGTGTAGACTGGTTGTCCTGTAAGCATGACACTCCCCTGTGCTATTGAACTGTGGCAGGACAGAAGGGAAATTAGCTGGGGCGGGCTGCTGGCAGTGTGTTACCTGGATCTGACAGGGATGCCTACAGAGCTCTGGCCTGCGTCATGGCTCTATCTCTGATCTGCTGAGATTCTCCTTTCAGGAATGTTCAGGGTTGTTAAGTTTCTCACTGGACCTGTATTTGCAGGTGTGTCATCGCTGTGCATTTCCTGGGATGCACATTTTATCTCAGGAATTTTAGATGCCCCAAAGTGAATCACAAGTCTGAAATGGAAGTGGAGATTACTTTGATGGCTACTGCAATATTAAACACTTCCAGAAAATGTATTATATATTTTCAGAAAAAGCCAGAGATAATATTTCACATTTCTTTGTTCTGTTTGAGGTACTGGTTTCTAGTTTAAAGAAATACAAAGAGAGTAATATTGCATGATTTTATTCATAGAGATT
The DNA here is from genome assembly GCF_003945725.1 of Corapipo altera. Classification (NCBI taxonomy): domain Eukaryota; kingdom Metazoa; phylum Chordata; class Aves; order Passeriformes; family Pipridae; genus Corapipo; species Corapipo altera. The sequence continues at coordinate 8,359,557 of NW_020884892.1, forward strand.
AAACATTTTTAGTGCTGTTTATGGAGCTTCTGACTTCTATCTTAAGGAATAAAAGGGAGCCAGTGAGGTTCTAACTTTGCTCTCAGCATTACAGCTTTAGTTAGTGACAGCCGAGCCACTGCCGGGCCGGCAGTCAGTCTGTGGGATTGCATCCATGAGAGGGCAGTAGACTGCAGGCTACCTCAGGGTTGGAAAAGGCGAAGGAAAGAAACTTCCCTTTGCTCGGACATGCCCCAGGAGGAGTTCAGAGTGTTGATGCTGACGCGAGGTGAGCACTTAATGCAGAGTTGGCATTGAGATTTCCGCTGCTGTTCAGAGTGAACCCCCACACACACACCCCGTGCAAGTGCAGCCAGAAGCCTGGAGGGGTTGTGCAGCTGTGAGGCTTGGGCTCAGCTCTCCCTGTCCGCTGCAGAATTCCACAGGCAAGCAACTTGAGCATGACCTGGGAGCTTCTCCAGGATGGTGTGTGGTTCACGTGACAAGGGCTTTGCTCATAAAGATCTGTTATTAATGCCATGTTTGCTGGTTTTTTTCTGCAAGTTGTTTTATTGTTTCCAATCTTCTTTTTTTACTCTTTTTGCAGGTTATGGAGCAGGATCTTATACCAGAAAAACTAAAAGAGGAGTTTCAGGGTGAGGTAAAATGCATAGGCCCTTCAGCATTGTCATCATTGGTAAATGCGTCAGTCATGGAATTTGAAGTCAAATGGTTCGGTAATCTCCAAGATGATTTATGACACTTTGACAGTCAATCCTATTCAGATATATATGTCCCACCTTTAGTAACTTAAAGGTTTTGTTGTATTTATTCTTGTATCTCCAAATGATTATGGCATGATACATGCAATAAAGTTCATATTGCATTTTTTAAGAATTCTTTTTGTGTGTCTTTTAAGAATGGATATAAATCTCTGCATTTAAACTCTTAACCTTGCATCATTTTCTGTGTTAACTTATTGTTTGTATTTCAAATTATGAGGAATCTATTATAAAATCAAGCTTTCAATTCAGTTTTCAGAGGTAGCTTTCCATCATAAACGTTACCAATTTGTATTTGAAACACCTGTGATTTTTTTGAGGCCTGCAATGCCAGTGGGACAGAAGGCTTCCTTTATGATGTGCAATTTGAAATTTCTTGGTATCAAATTCAATGTTGTTGCATTTAGAACCACGGAATTAGCCATTTTCTTAGGTAATTTAAATAATAGTAATTTTCTGTTCAGAGGTGGATAGCTAGAAATCTTAAATATATTTATGCTGAGAATTTGTCGATAATTCCATATATTTTAGGAAGAAAATCTAAGTAGTAATATTTCACTTAGGAGATTTTTTTTTCTTCAAAGCTAAGTGTTTTTTGCAGGTGTAGAACAAGCTATACTCTTGTCTTCAGAGTGCTTCAACGACGGAGGAGAAAAACTGTCAAGGTTGTTTATATGTGTAATGAAGAGTGTTTAGTCAGTTCATATCCTTTGTAAAAGCCTTGCAGGGAAGATCTTTGCTGTGAAAACTGACAGTGTTGTTTCTGCCTCATACGGCTCCTTTTGTTGTGCATTCAGTTGATAGTGACACCACTTTGCTTTGCTTTCTGAAGCACTGATACTGCGTGCTTTGGGTTTCTACAGAAAAGGGATAAGATTCTCCTGTAGTTTGTTCCACTGGAAATGGTTTACATTCCAGACATACATGGTGTGCTCTTCCCCCATCTTCTCTTAAACTGTGGGACTTAGATTCTTTGTACCTTTTTATAAAAGTGTTCTATAATGGATGTACCTTAAAACTAGGAATCTTCTAGACATATTTTGCTGTCACTTTTATTCATGTTTTCCTGTGTTTTCTTTCTGAAGTAGTAAAGAGAGATGAAAATTTAAATAGCTCACAATTGAATGGTAATTCACCATGTGTGAATTGTTTCTGCGACTTCTAGGTGAATTTTCAATCTTGAAAATACTGGTTAGGGAACCTGTCACTAAGGGTTTGGGTTGGAAGAGACATTAAAGGTCATCTCGTTCCAAGCCCCTGCCATGGGCAGGGGCACCTTCCACTAGACCAGGTTGCTCAAAGCCCCATCCAACCTGGCCTTGAACACTTCCAGGGATGGGGCATCCACAGCTTCTCTGGGCAGCCTGTTCCAGTGCTTCACCACCCTCACAGTAAAGAATTCCTTCTGTATGTCTAATCTAAATCTGCCCTCTTTCAGTTTGACGCCATCCCTTCTTGTCTTGCCACCACATATTCTTCTAAAAAGTCCCTCTCCAGCTCTCATAGCTCTCTCTTGTACTGGAAGGCTGCAGTAAGGTCTCCCTGGAGCCATCTCTTCTTCAGGCTGCAGAGCACAACTCTCTCAGCCTTTCCTGAGCAGAGGTGCTCCATCTCCCTCATCGTCCTGGTGGCCTTCTCTGGACTTGCTCCAACAGGTCCATGTCCTTTCTGTGCCAGGGGCCCCAGAGCCCCATGCAGTGCTCCAGGTGGGGTCTCACCAAGCAGAGCAGAGCGGTAGAATCACCTCCCTTGCCCCGCTGCCCACACAGCTTTTGATGCAGCCCAGAACACCTTTGGCTTTCTGGGCTGCAGGCTCACATTGCTGGCTCATGTCCAGCCTCTCATCCACCAGCACCCCCAAGTCTTCAGCGGGGCTGCTCTCCATCTGTTTCAACCCCCAGCCTGAATTGGTACCAGAGGTTTCCCTGACCCAGGTGCAGCACCTTGCACTTGGTCTTGTTAAACCTCACAAGATTCCACAGGCCCACTTGTCCAGCTTTTCCAGGTCCCTCTGGATAGCATCCCATCCTTCAGGTGTGTCAACTGCACCACTCAGCCTGGTGTCATCTGCAAACTTGCTGAGGGTGCACTCAATCCCTTTGTCTATGTCACTGATGAAGAGATTGAACCCTTGGTGTGGTGTGGCCCTCTGCTAAGTTGACTGAAACCTCTCCAGAAAAATGGAATATCACCTTCAGCCACGTCAAATTATCTTTGATAGTTTGGTGAGTTAAGGTGATTAAACCACATCCTGGTCAGTTCATTACGAAAGATGATGACTTGGCAAGTACACCTGGTGAGCATTAGTGCACTCATAATGTACTACAGAGTATTTGGTTTAGTCATGTGTGTGCTTTGCTCGGTGGAGGTTTTTGTGTGCGTTTGTGCAGCGCTATGGTCGAGTGGCAGTAAAGGCCACCTGAAGGGCTGGGAATGCTTTTAAGACTAATTGATGGTGTAAGTTTTCAGTAGGGACTGTCCATAACATGCTGTAAATTAATTACAATGTCGGCATCAACAGTAGAATATTACGACAAAGACAGCAAATACAGAAAGCTTAATGCTAAATATGTCAGCAAAAAAATGAAACAGGGACATCTCCCAGTTTCTTCTTAAATTTAAGGTCATGAGTAGCCACATGAAAAGGCTGTAATTTTTTCTGCCTCAGCTGTGGAGTAGGTTCAGTAGTTAGGACACCAGAACACACCTTTTGTAGAATCAGGTCTGTATAGATATTTAATGGGAACTCGCCACATGATTTGGCTCCACAAATAGCATTGGAACTGTTTTAACAGCAAATTAAATACTTGCCAAATGTCATTTTGTGATGGAGATGTCCAAAATACATGGCATATTTGGAAAGAGATACAGAAGATTTGGAAACTTTTTGGTGTATATGCAGGTTGTTTGACTTGAGGTTGTCTCTCAGGCTGGGAACACAGTGGTTAACTCCCCACTGGCTCCAGGAGTGAAAGGCAAGTGGCATTTCTTCAGAACAGGCAGTATTTTCTCATAACAATAAAGCAAAAATGTTGGGTTTAAGTACTGCAAAGAAAACAAGATGAATGTTGTTCTGAATGTGTCACATAGTTACTGTTCCAAATAACCAGTGCTTATTGCACTGGGCCTATAAAATATTCCTTTGTCCCACTTGTGTCTGGCTGTCTCTCATCTCAGCTACTTCAGTTCGTCCTTTTTTGGCCTGCTTCTCACTTTTTTGGCATGCCTCTTCTAACTCAGTTTTCTGTTTCTGATCATGTCTCAAGGGGGGCTTTGTGTTTTCATCTTGCATTGAATGCCTCATTGTTGCTTCTACGTTCTGCATAATTTTACATCTGCCTGTAATAGATTTCTTCATGTTTTGGCTCTTATGATATTATTGTTGGTATTTGTACATGCAGCAGTACTCCATGCTGAGTTAAATAGCAAATTTTAGTGTTGCACATTGCAAGTGAGAATCCTTTAACAGTTACTGAGGTTTGATTTTGTTATTTCCATACTTGCTTGTGGCACAGGTGCTTTGGGAAGGACCCTCCCACCCTGGTTCTGATGCTCCTGAAATGATTGCTGCCTACAAATACACTCTTAATTATTTGTCTTACTATTGAGTGTTTGCTACTTGGCTTGGAGGTGAGGGAACATGTTAGTGCTGTAACTTGTAATGTGTACACAGTTTCCTTCATGACAGAATCATCAAATGGTTTGGGTTGGAAGGGACCTTCAAAGGGAATCTAGTTCTAACCCTCCAGCCAGGGAGGTTGGCAGGGAACCTTCCACTAGACCATGGGGCTCAAAGCCCATTCTTCCCCAGCACCACGGGAAAGCAGAAAATGGATGGAAAAAAAAGGACTTGTGGTTCATGATAAAGGCAGTTTAGTAGGGAAGCATAGTCTGCACAAGGAAACAGAGGAAAACAAAACTATATTTATTTTCTACTTCCAACAGAAGTCAATGACATTGTAAAAATGAGGATGTGAAAAGTCTTCAGATTGCTTGTAAGGAATCAAGAGTTGTAACATGGGGTCCTGCTTGTGCTCCCAGCTGAGAGCCACCTTTATTGCTGGCAGTAGCAGAGGGGTTTTAGGTGGTGCCAACTTCTCCTGCCCTCTTTCTGGTATACACACTCAAAAGCTAAATGAACAATGCAAGCAAATCCATTTTGGTAACAATTTGGCAACCCAGGTGGGACTGTGTGAGTTTCCAGCCTAGTGAGCGTGGTGATGGGATATGACACAGCCGGTACTGGGTGCATTCACCCCATTTTCCTTGCAAGATCCACATTCCCTGGAAAGGTACTAAATCTGGGGACAGCATCAATAGGGGGTTAAATAGGTAAGGTAAAATGGGGTTTACTGGTGAGAGAAATTCTGGGAAACTGGAAGAAAATTGATGGTACTTCAGGACTCCATCAAGCTTTGTGTAGTTTTGTGTCAGGGTGAGTGCCTGGAACTCGGGAGAGGACACTCTCCAAGTGCTGGCCCCAGGGGGGTTCATTTGATATGAGAAAGCTGACCTTCCTGTCTCATCTGTGATACAACTGGCTTTCTGGGCTGCACCCACCAGTATCCCCACGTTCTTCTCTGGGTTGCTCTCAATCCATTCATCCCCACTCTGTACAGGTGCTGTGGATTGCACTTGGCCTTGTTGAACTTCATGGGGTTCACATGGGCCTCCAGCCTGTCCAGTTCCCTGTGGACAGCATCCCATCCCTCTAGTGAATCACCTGCACCACTCAGCTTGGTGTCATCCCCGAACTTGCAGAGGGTGCAGTGTGTGGTAGGAGTGTTTATCTGAGCACATCCCTTGCCACAGATGGGTGCAGTAGGGAGGGAGGGAGGTGGATAGGTAGGTCAGCATTCTGTCATGGCTTTTGTGATGGTTTCTGCAGCTGCCTGTAATCATGTTGCCCTTCATCACTAAGTGATCATGCTTGTGGGGGCCTGTTTTTAGCATAAGTCATTGCTGAAATTGTAAAGTCTTCCATCAAAACTGAAATTTCATCCATTTGATGTTCAAGTTCAGATGTTGCCTGAACCAACACAAGATGTTTCACTGATCCCACCAAAATTAACTCTTAACTCACAGTGGCCCTTCTGGATTATTAGTTTGACCCTTATCTACTTTTCATTAGCTGTGTTCTCCAAAGCTTCTGCAGGCAAACTATCTTGCCCAAAGAGATGAGACAAGCTCCTTCATGGATTTCATGGGTCATGGCCTGAGAAAATTAAGGTTTCAGAGGTAGTAGTCTATAAACTTCTTCCCACATCCCCCTTCTGTACCACCCCCAGCTGGGCCACAAGAGGCTCAGTGAACTGAACTACATTTAGAAAAAAAATCCTAATTAGACTGGTGGGACACCTTAATTCTGTTCCTGTTGATTTCAGAAGAAATAAAATGTGTTTCCTCTTCACCTGGGCTCTGACTGTATGGGACTCCTTCAGCTTTTGGAAGAGAAGAGAGTAAGGTGCACAAGTCAAGAGAATATGAAGAAACAAAATGATTCTCAGAGGGATCTTAATGAAAGTCTTCTCTTTTATTTGAATGGTTGTTATATTCAGATAATTAAGTAGAATTGTCATAACAATGAAAATCAAATTTCCCTTCTTCCCAAGAAATCAAAAAAATGTTCCTATGTACAGAATTTACAATTATATGCAATAGTTTATTGTTACTTTGGACTCCAACATTTGCTATCACTGGTTAAAACACCCATACTGAAGCTAGAGCAGGATGTGTCCATCCTGTACCTTTCATAATCTTCTTTAAACTGAGTACTCTTCCAAGGATGAGTTACTTTCCTCACTTGAGATCTTGTTGCTGCATACACTTTTCATCATCCACAGCCTACATAATTAAATTGTATTCCTTTCTGAGCAGGTGAGAAGTTGGGGAAAACAGGCCAGATGTGCAAGTGTGTTTAGGTTTCTGTTTTCTGTTGGAGTCAGATTAAAGATGATACAAAGAAGGTGTGAAAAAAATAATCTGCTGATAACAGATGTTAAGCATCTTGGCAACTTTGGTTTAAACTTTGTTTCATAAATTTTCTTTTCCTTACAGAAGCTTCATTTGTTTTCATGGATTATTTGGCAGAAAGTTTTTATGGTTTGGTTCAAGCTGCTGAACCTCTGTAACCCTTTGTAGCTGTAGTCCATGGGCACTACAGACATCGAGTTTCTCTTTAAAAATAAGAAACCTTGAAGAACTCAGAAATAAAGCATCATTATCTCTAACATCATGATCAGTATCAAATGACCACGGAGAGGATTTCTAAGATCCACATGCTGCTAAATGAATTTGAACTCAATCCTGGGGTGTTACTAGTAGGACTTTGCTTCTTTAACTCAGCTTCATTTTCCAGTCTGAATCTACACAGCTGCTCCACAATACGGAAAGTTGCTCTGAGCTGGTAGGATTGGAGGTTTGTAACCCAGGGTGCTGGAACATACCTGTGTTCCTAATGAGTGGAAGTGAGCATGTGGTGGGTATGAGGTGTCTTCCGTAAGTGGAACTGTCGGGCTTGGTCCATGTCATGGGTAGCAGGCCCCTTCCCAGAATCCTTGGGAACAGACGTCCTTGCTCACACAGAGAGAGCTCTGAGACAGTGCTGTGGCAGGCCCTCCCTGCCAGCCCAAAGGCAGTCCTCCTAAATCAAAATTAAGATGTGATGACAGCATGAAGGCAGCCTGCTGCTGCTGGCATCGCCTCTGTTTGGCACTGAAATAGAGCCTTCAGTCTCCTTATGCAAGTGCATAAAATGCTTAGTAGTAAACTGTGCCTTACCCCCTTTCAGTTGCCTAGACATAAGGAGAACAGTTACTGTACTCCTGCTACACAAATATGCTGCTAAGGGCAGGTGATAGGCAGCAGCAGAGTTGCACTGTGAGCAGCATTATTTAGATGTGTTTTTCCTGGGATCATGATGCACCTGAAGTTCACACATTAGCAGGCTTGGCTTTTTAATTAGGGAAACGAAGCATCCATAAGCAACAAAACAAGAGGCTTGAAATCATCCTCATTTTGTATTATGCAGAATTTCTATATTCATCAGTACACAAGTGATTGCTAAACAGGTTCTCACTAAGTTTACTCGCATTTCCAAACAAGGTGGTTATTATGCAAACAGGTTAGCTTTGTGGAGGCATCTCCAGGATGAGCTTAACCCTGTCCTGTTCGGTTCCTCTTGCCTAAGTCTTATAGGTCTGTAAACGTTCATGTTGTTATACGGAACTGGGGAGTTTTCGGCCATGTAGTGCGGCTGGTAGTAGTTACCCTGGATGGCCTTCTGTGGAGGGGGGGGTGTGAAGGAGACGTAGCTGTGGAAGGAATTAACTCGATGGAGAGGTGACTGGGGGGCGAAGTTGCTGTTGAATATGAGAGTTCGTGGGGTCTGCTTGGTCTGGTGGGTGCTGCCAGCTGAGAGGCTGCTGAAGGCATCGGAAAGAGTGTTGGCGCTTCCCTCATCACTGTAGGGGAGGCTGCACGGAGCGGCCCAGCTCCGGCTGAACAGGAAGGGCAGGGAGCGTGGGGGGGACTTTGGGCCCCTCACCGGCTTGGAGAGCGCATAGAGGTGCCGGAACTCCTCATCAAACAGCTCCACAACTTGACCTGTGAACTTGGAGAGGAGGTTGCGGTGAACCTGCCCACACAACCACGTGAAGCTGGAAGAAGAGACAAGGTGAGGGTTAGTGTTAATGCCGGCCATGAGGAGCTGGAGATCTCCACAGGGGTGATGTGAAAAGCAAATGTGTTTTACTGCTGAAGCTTCTTGTCTAAACACAGGATGAAAATGGTGTCGCAGTTGAATTTCAGGTCAGTTCACATCAGTGCTCTTTGACTTGGATCAATCTTTGTTATTGCAGCTGCCTCTAAAATCTTCAAGAAACCTTGTAAAGTTACACAACCTCCTAAAGGGAGTGGCGATCCAGATCCACTGCAGGGCTAAATGTCAGCTACAATACCCAAGGTTTGAGTGTCTGATCCATGGAAAGGAGTTTAGACCCGTCTTTGGAATCTCTCTTCCACACACAATGTTTAAATTCAGGTCTTACCAGGTTTTATCTGCACACACATAAATTGTACCTTGTACCCTGCAGAATGCTCTGCCAATTCGTAACTCTTACCCACTCAAAACTGGCATCAAAAAGACTAGTGAAAAATAACCATCCTTTGTTTCCATTTTGCCATAATCTTTCTGGTCAAGAGAAACACATAAAAACCCAGCCTCCCTGTCACTCACACCCACAAAAACAAACCACCACACCTGACAAATGCTTATTTTCTTCACTACAGAGAAAATTAAATTATAACTATTTCCTACGGCCTTTCCAAAAAAAATATACTACTTTGCTATAAAGTAAGGGAGAAACACCATAATAGTTTTCATTCTGGTAGTCCAGAAACACACCCTAGGATAACCCATAGCTTTTAAATGATTTTTCTTTTATGTGCTTCCCTAATGCAGTCAGCAAACATAAATTTGTGCTTTTACAGAACCACAAGCTAGCCTGATTGTGCTGTGCAGGCTGCCATGTCTGAGCAGCAGCAGCACCTATAAAATGAGCATAGTTGAGAGAATAAATTGTAATTACTCCCTGAGCTGACCAGGGCTTGAGCTCTGCAGCAGAGGATACAAAGCAGCACTGAATTTGAACCTGAGGTTATTCTGTGTTGGCAAAGCTCTGCCATGGTTAATCCTGCGTGACTTTATTAGCTACACTGGCTTTGCACAAGGATTGCTGAGAGACAGATTTGGTTGTAGGTGTGTGCATTTAAAATCTTGTTCTTGTCATGTTTTGACAAAACTCCTCTGAATCTCAGTGGGACTGACAGCCTGAGCTGATGCTAAGGGAGTAAGACAGACGATTCACATATGCCTGTCCAGAGCATTCCTAAAGAGGGTTGGGTTTGGGGCATACAGTGGTTTTATACTGTTGCTTCAGGAGCAAGGGGAGGAGTGAAGAAATCAATAGTTCAATGCCACTGGACAACCCTACAATATATACTGTTTCTTTTATGGTTGGACAAGAAAACACACAGTAAGCTACTAGAATACAGGTACTTCTCATCCAGTTTGTTCAAATAATTCCAAATATGGACAAAACCTTGGGAGCCAAGGTAAACAGCACAGGAAGCTAACTCCCTGCTGTGTGTGTAACATCTGCTGAGCCAGCTCAACATTGCCTTTAGTCACTAAGCAGTGCTCTCTAAACCTTTGCATGCCCTTCATCTTACTGTTAAGGAGACAGTAAGCCAGGAGTAAATACAAAAACACACACTGTCTAGGATATCTACACTGAAGGTTACAAACTCATGAAAGGGCTGAGGTGTAAAGTGGCAGGTTTATGTGCTACAGATACATCTAGTGTATAAAAGAAAATGTAGACAAAAATAAACATCAACTGCATTTGTAAACAGCTTTTAAAAGCAAAAAAAATTCAGAGGAAAAAACTGTTCTGCCCAATATTGATAATTTACTCCCATGTGTAACTTCCCAGAGTACATGACAGACAGATACTAGTTTGTGGTTCATTGATCTTATCTACAACCCTTGTAAACGGAAAGTTGGATCCAAAGATTCTCCAAGAACTGATGGCAAATAGGTCAACTGCAAAGTTACAAGGTGAGACCTATGTGATTTTAGACAAATGTTTGTAGTCACAGCAATGTATATGCTGTGCACTTTGCTGAAGAACACAGGTGAACTTGACATAGAGACTTAACAGATTTTCATAGGCTTAATTCTAAGAGAAAATTAATTGTTTAGGTTTTAGGCCCTGTTTAGCTCCTTAGTTTACAATTCCAAGTGCTCTTCTGAGAAAGGCTCAGAGAAGTCTTTGTCACTATCTGCCCAGAACGATCATTTTTCTACCAGGCCTCTTTGAATGAGGCCCATCAGGAAGAAGAGAAAGCAAGAAGAAGTAATGCCTAGATTGGGGCCAATGCTGTATCACAAATTCAGTCATTAATAGATGCTTCTCAGCCATCTTGCAAGGCTTTGTCCCAAAACCTATGTCCTGTTCCACATCCTCTCATATATGATTGTCTGAATCATAACCCACCTCTCCTTTCAGTATTGGACTTGTTTTACTATAAGTGTCCCCTCTGCACTGCTGCAGCTGCAGCTCATTAGGGATGCTCTCATCCTTGTGTTTGCAGCACTGCAGCTAAGTGCAGCAAAAAGAAATACTGCATCCTAACCCCACACCATAGACACTGGCAACAAAAACTGAGAATAAAACTGTAACTTAAAACACTTACTCATCCCTGTACTTGTGCTGACATGTGTGTGGAAGAGCCTTCAGAAGTTTCTCAGCTCTAGTCTGCCCTGTGCAGCAGGACCACGCTTATTCACACGACCAAAGCAATGGTTTTTAGCGTGGTTTTAAAAACCACGCCAGAGCAGCAGATGCCACAGACTCAGTGGTGGTTCCTTTGCCTCTAACTAGTAGTCAGCTTCAGTCCTCTTCATTGTCTATTAGGCAAATATATTTTGTCCCCAAACACTTTGGGAAACCATGACCCAGGGTCCCTTTTTAGAGCAGTATGTCCTGAAGGGCTACTTTATTTCCCTGGCCTGTTCCCCCCCGCCATTACAATGTCATGCAGTGCACAGTGAAATTTGCTGTTGTATTTCAAGATCTCTTGTACTAGTTTTAAGATCTCTTCCAATCTGATTTCCAAAAAATGCGTTGCAGAAGAGTCTGAGTTCTGTTTTACTCTACATTATTTTTGTTTATACCTGAAGAGGTTGGTGGATAAGATTCAGGCATAACAGAAATCTTTCAGATCAATAAAGTAAGATCTAACAAGAAGTGCCATACACTGATAGCCAGCTATAACCCACAAGAATCTGCAAACTGCTGGTGCTAAGAGTGCTGAAGTTAAATAGCGTATAGATTTGTTCCTCACCAGCCTCTCTGTTTGCTGCTGGATAGGGGATTATGTACTTGAGGTCAGTAGATATTGCAACAGCAGTAGAGAAAGACAGAAGTGACTGCACAGAACTTCGAGTGGTTTTAATTTTTTTTTTTCAAGATTGAAAGAGAAGCCAAAAGAAAGCTTCTTGGCTAAAGATAATAGAACTTGCCCTGTCCTTCCACACATCCTTCACTTCTACTCTCTGTGTAAATCTGCTGTTGCATTTCTACACATCTCTGGTGAGGGATTAAAAAACACGTGAAGGAACAAGAAAACCAAAGAGTGGTCAATAAAAAAAACCAAAGTGTCCACTCATTTTTGTCTGATGGGTCATTTGGAAATGGAATGTGGACACCTGAGCTCCTGCAGCCCATCCCCACATAGTCACCTAAATTTACCTTTGTTACTATAGTTATGTACTCTTCCTGGTGGCGCAGTTTTATCAGACCAGGGGCATTTAAGCTTCCAAATCGTAAACTGGGATTAAGAAACACAGTCACATCCTTTTAATTAAATAATCACCTCTTGTATTTTTGTATCTGGATTTCTAGGATACACATAGTCATTTGTGAAGCTTATCTATGTAGCCATGATGCTTAGGAACTTCATTTATTTGATACAAACTCAGGGTCTCCTGAAATTCCCTGACTGAAGGATCTTGGATCTTAATTAAAAACCCAGGTGGTGAGATGCTATATCCTCTACCTGAAATAATTACAGCAGCACAAAAAAAAAGGGGAAAAAATGAAGGTACAGCAGTCACATAGATATATACTGCCTACCTACTAATGAAACACGAGGAAAAACAGTAAGTCTCTGAAGAATTTATGTTTTAGCTTTAATCACTAAACTTGTCATATGGAGAATAAATCCTCAGATGAGCTGAGTGTCATATGATACATTAAGGGATCCCGAGGGAGATGGAGATGTATCCTGAGAACCCAAACAATGAGGAAAGCATAATATTAAGCTGTACACATTTCTGGTTCTGCTCCAGGGCTGAACCAGCAAAGATGCTTACATTAGTTTCTGAACATTTGAATTAAAAACCATGCTCCACAAAGAACTAATACCAGCTTTAAAGCAAGTTAAATGGATTTTTGAAAAATGACACATATTTGAAAACATGAGGGTTTCTTTGTTACACAAAATCTTCTTACCTGTACAAAAATTTCCATGGCACTTTTTTGTGAAGTAACATTAAAAATCATAAAAGAGTACCTAGACATGAATTGCAATGGCTTATCTCACCTGTAAGATCCAGAGAGCACATATCTCCAGTCAGAGATAAGAAATTTTTCTTTTATTTGTCCAGAAAATTTCCTGCCTGATTTGGCACAGTAAACCTCTCCAGTAACACTGCGGACTGAAATATTCTGTAAATAAAAATAAAATTGAGTGAATTACATTTTTTAACAATCAAAAATCAGAAGTGAAGTGCCCTTCCCCCCCACCTTTAGTTCTTCACTTCCCCAATGTTGGATTTCTTCATGGACTCTCCAATATGAGATTTGAAGTTTTGTGTCTAGAGGAAACCTAGCCAAGGTCTCTCACTTGCCACAGGGTTCACTTGTTTCACTGGGGACATAAACCTGCGTGGAAGCTCATCCAGATGGAGCTGTGCTGTGTGACTGATACCCCAACCAAAATGAGTGGAGGATGTGCCCACAGCTGAGAGCAGCTTGTTGCCTCCACTGACACCCAGCCCCAATCTGCCCTAGCTGTGAGCTCTCTTGTTTTACACTGGCCATGGCACAACATGGCAGGGAAAAACCTCTGCTCCTCCAACCCATCTGAGCCTGCATGGACATATGTGCTGCTCTTCTGGAACAGCTCAGACAGTTGCTGTCCTTCAGGATCAGATGTAAGTACACATGTCAGCTTGGCCCATGTGATGCTCTGCACTGTCCTTGTACCTGAGCAAACACATTTCAGACTTGCCAGGCACCTGGGCATGACTCTGCCACACACACACTTTGCAGAATCAAGATCTTAGTAAAGGAGTGGCACCAAGGTTTGACTTGCTTGTTTTGAAAGCCTGTGTGCTGTAGCTGCATACTCACAATAAATACTACAGGCTTGTTCTTCCTTATGAGTGGGGGTTTACAAACATGCAAACACTGTTATTAATTTAAATTTTTTATATATTTGGGGTGAAATTCAGCTGTTGAAAAACAGGTGTCTGGTGCACGTGAGATGCCCTCAGGCCTCCTGCATGCCCCACAGCTGCTGTTCCAGAGGTCTGTTGCCTCTGTGGTATCCCCCATCCCCATGGAGATGCCACAGATGCCCTACAGCATCTCAAGCAACCACTGAAATGATCCCTAGGAGAGGTTTTTTTAAAGCCAGTTCCCTCTGACAAAGATGAAGACAAAATAAGCTAAGAGCCAGCTAAATTTGAAGCATTATTTATCTTTAAAACAGAGATTTAACACATTTTATCAGGCACTACCCAGTGCCACCAAGGTATTGCCATGCAAAAGAGTTTCATACACCTTCTCCCCATGGCTGCCAGTCCACAGCTGCTGCAGAGCTATTAAACAGAAGCAGTTGCAATGCTTATGTTAGACAACTACTAGGAGAGTTAAGCTCTGTTTTAAGACTTCAGGGCCCTGATTAGTTTCATCTAGGAACCTGATGGAAATGCCTTACCTTCCTATAATATCCATGGGAAAATGTAGGCATCTTCAGAGAGGAATTAAGTGTGCTAATACTACCTCAGGTGATCTCTTGCTCCCTTTTAATTACAAGGTGGGTTGACCCTAGCATAACCATGCTTCTAGCTCAGAGTGCCTGAAGTTAGGCAGATGAATCTGAGCTTAAGAGCTTCACAGAGCCACAGTACCTTGAAGAGATCCTCAGTAATTTGCAACTTGTCACACATCTCCGAGAAGAGATTTATACTGCCATGATCGAGCAACAGGTAGACAAACACCATGCGCTTGTTAGCTGCCTCCAGGAGGTCACAAAGGATCTCAGTGTCTGTGAACACATCCATCACGATAGCCAGCACCTTGGGGAGAAAAAGCAGAGGCATTAGCAGAGTCAATTTACATAACTTTCAGGTTGCTCATGAGGCCACTGACCTGCAGTTTATTTGTTTAAAAACAAATTCCAACCAACACAAATATTCAGAGATACATGTGGATATTTGCTCTGGTTTTCTCCCTAAGCACCTGAATCAGTAAATCGATGAGACACGTTGCTTTGTTGTTTTATTGCTCACATAAAACCAGTATTACACACAACATATAACCCAAGATGACGCACGAAGTTTGTAGGTGAGATTTCAGCACTAGGAAATATATTGAAATGCCAATCAGAGAATAATAAAGACATAACTAAAATAAGAGACTGTAGCCCTTGCCAAACAACTGACTGGCTGTCGTAAGGCACATGTGTTCAGCAAGAATCACTGCATGATGCTTTCTCTGTTGTGACTTACACCTGGAACGGTCCTGTGTTCAAATCCTCACTCTAGTGGTGATGGTAGAGCAATGGAATGGATTCCAACAGCTCTATCTGTTGCATTTTTTAAATACTGATTTATAAATCCCAAATCACAACTGGAAGAACAGCGTATAAAAGTCACAGTACTGGGCATAAACACAGCTATTTAAATGCACAGCCTGCAGCCAGCGTGGATCAAGGGAACTGCAAATGTGACATAAAACCAGTTCCATACTCCAGTCCCTATGCCCAGCCTCATGAAGGTGCTGGTCTTGATTGATATCTGCTATTGGCCATGGAAAGGGTCACTCTCCAGGGCAATTCAGCCCAGATAATACATGACTTATGTTTAGGAAGTGTCTGTTTCTCCACTGATCAGAGAGGGAAGCCTTGATAACTGTGCTCACAGGGTATCATCTTCAGTCAAAACAAATTTTACAGTATCTCTGTAGATCTGTCTTACTAATTGCTGCCAACTTGCACTGAGTCGTACTCCAAAGCTCATGCCCACACCTAAAAACAAACTTATTCCCTTTGCCACCATGAGGAAATCCTACAAGACTAAGCACATCCTGTGCAGCCAGCATGCTCTTCAGGCAAGCCAAACTACTTGTGGGGCAGTGAGGATCTCACACCCTCCTCCTGCTGCCAAAACACAGGCTTCAGAAAGGGCCTTGCCACTGTGAGGTAAGTGGCACAATTATGTCCAGTATCTCACATCCACACTTACTGTTACCACCTCTGGTCTTTTGAAACAGCACAGTGCTGATCCAGCCTCACTGTAGCTCCAGACAAACCTCTCTAGTACTCCTTTTTCAACAGCTGTTCCCAGTTTATATTTCTGCACCTGACTTCCCTCTCTTACTTGCAGCACGTCTCGCTTCTTTTGCCTGAATTTCATTTTATGATTTCCACCAATTCTACAAATGTGTTAAGATTATAGTACCACTTACCAATTCTTTCCAGTCTGATATGACCCACAAACAGAGTCTTTATTCTGTTGTTCAAGTTGTTAATGCATATATCAAATACTAGGCTATCCAAGATGGACCCTTACCAGATGATAAGTAATAAATACTGCATTGGAAAACTGTGCTGAAAAAGCAGCTGACAAATTTATACTGTTAGTAAGTGTTGCTTCAGCACCCTCTTGTAATGTAAATTAGATGATAAAGAAGGTCATGAGAACCATGGATTTATTTTACATTTCTCACTTTTTCCCCTCCAAATCTTCTTCTCTCGGGATAGAAAATTTTTCTGGGTTGATATTTTACCTGACGCTTATTTTATCATTCCAGAGACATTTCTTCTGTTTCTGCACCTTTCTGATGCCACCAACTTAAAATGACTGATCTATAATTCCCCTGATGTAGTAAGCACTTGTAGACTTTGACAGAGCAGTTGCCAACGGAGATACTTCTCCCCTGCCATTACACGCCATGTTATCAGGCCCAGAACACCCTTGCAGGGGAATAACAAAGTGGAAGAAACCTGTTTCCCGCAGGCTTGGAAGTCTGTGGGACTTCTGTAGGGCAGCAGCACTACAGCCTGGTTTGGTTCCTGACCGTTCACCTGTGAAACTGCTGGTGCTGTCTCAAATTTATACAAGGGGAAAACTCCTGGATGATGGCACACAGCCTTGAAATATCAAATGTTTTTTCCAGGAAAACAAGAAAGCTGCCAGAACACACATGTCAGAGGCTTTTTGTTCCCCTCTAGTTGCTCAGCTTCTGGTATCCCAGAGTGTGGGGAGCCTGGCTTGTAGCTGACACCTCTCTGTGGCCCTTGTCATCTGTGTGCACCTTTCCCGTGTGCCAAGTCACAATGAAGAGCCTCCACATGGAGCCCACATGACACTTTTAGTGATGCTGGCAACATACTAGGGAGGAAAGATCTCTTTTCTGAATAATTTCCTTCCTCTGGGGATGCCTACTGGCATACCAGACACACCTGCCTTTCTCCAGCCTCCCCTTCACCCATATCTCCCACGAATCCCCTTGAACAACTCCTAATGGCTGAGAGCTCGCTTAGGTTTAATTCTTATTCATGGGGCAGTGGTCTGAACAAAGCAAATCATCCTGCTGGGGGTGCACAAGGAGAGACAGAGCCCAGCTGCTCTTTCTACAGCACATTCGATCCACTGGGTTAATGGGAGGTTAGAAGAGGGAGTGCTTTGTTTTAAGTCACCAACATAAGAAGGTGTGGGTGTGAGTACTAAAAAAAAAGAAATAAAAGGCACTGCCTGTGTTGAACAACAGGCTCTTTACAGTCACTTTCTAGAGCAAAGCTACACTGCAACACACAAGGCTGCCTTGGATCAAACAGCATGTTTACTTGATCTTTTAAGAGCAAGAAGACAACCAAGTACAGAGGGAACAGCAATTCTCTCCCCATACCTGAGTGGTCTTGTTGATGTACCGGCGTATGATGTCTCTAATGTTGCTGTTCTTCTCTGTTTGGAAATACACAGTGGCAGTGGATTTCTCCTTCATATAGGGCTTCTCCGCTGTAGTCCATGTGTGCAGCAGAGCTGGCTCACTGCAGTCAGAAATGGTGGGGAAGTAGGTCCCTGAAGGCAGTGACCTGGCATCGTTCTGCTTTGGAACAGCCGCTCCGTCAGCAGCTGAGGACTCCTGTGCATAATAGGACTCCCTGGCATTATCCTTGATGTACTGAGCTTCCACGGAGGAGAGGAAATCCACCTCACCCTCTTTGCTTAAAGTTTCGAGGTAAGAGTCTGTCCCACCATCCAGGAAGGCGTCGGTGGCCAACCGTATGCTTTCGTTGTGGCTGAAATCCACTTTGGTTACCTTTGGGGACTGGCTCTTGATGTCCTCCAGCCTTTTCCTTATCTTGCCCATGTGTCTGGAGTGGTTGGCCATGGCTCGTTGTCGCAGCAGCCGATCTGCCGGGTAGGCACCATGCATATGTGTGGGACAGGCAGTGCAATCATCCTTGTTTGGGGACTGCATCATGGCATGAAATTGCCTTGGCTGAATGAATTAACTGTGAATAAAAATAAAAAGATCTTATTACCACAGGCAAATTCACACTCCCTGAATTTGTCGGTACAATTATCTTCAAAACAAACCTGAAGTTTGCTTCTCAGGTGGTGGTGTACTCTGGCAACAATCTGTTTCCAGATGGGACACAAATGCAAAGCTGATTAGATTGCTTATCTGAGAGGCACCCACCTCAGCCCCAGGGCATACGAAGGATTCGAGTCCAATTTACCACGGCCGTCCGATTCGATTGTATTTCTCTTCCCGTCGCATCCTGTGAAATATGAGTGAGGAAAGCACTCAGGCAAAAGCAGGTAGGCTCCCAAGCATCATTGCACAATCTTCAAAACAGCTTGAGGCTTCTCTGTCTTCCCATAGTATTTGTTATGGAGAAAAAACAGTTCTGATGTTGAACTGGAACAGAGACAGCAGCCATGTCCACGGCTTCAGAACAGCAAAAAGGGTCATGGGCTCTGGTTCTACATCTACATGCTGCCAGGCAGGCTTAAAAACAGATGTGAACTTCGTCACTGTGCCCCGTCTGTAGTATGTTGCTATTACCATATACGATTCACTCATCTATTTCTTAAAAGCTTTGTGACTACGCCATCCTATTAAGAGCAAAACACCCCTTCCCAAACATCCTGAGTATTATGTGGAGGGAGGGTTGTGAGCTGGCCTCAAAGCATCAGAAATACAAACACTCATCACTTGATTGTGCACATTTAGGGCTGTTTGGTTGGTTTCTTTTTTTTTTTTTTTTTTTTTTTTTTTTTCCCAGGCTGCAGCTTCTGGAGTCACGTTGTCCCCGTGGCAGCTCACTGCTGTGTCATTAGCAGGTTCGGAGCAGAGTGACAGGCCAGAGCCTCGGGGGAGCCGGGCTGGCTGGTCTGACCGAGGAGAGGTGGGGTGGGAAGGCACCTGCCCGAGGTCTCCGCACATACCTGTGTGCGTGCCTGGATGCAGAGGCACGTGTGACACAGTTTTCTCTGGGTTGGGTTGGCCCTCGCCCTGCGCTCTGTGTCCACGCACCCATGTGCCACAGCTCCAGAGGGGAGCGCAGTACCGTGGGGATGTGCCAGTCTGGGCTCTTGGATGAGAGCACGTCTGAGCAGGGAGAGGGTCCTGCCGCCCTGGCCTCAGGGGTGCGCAGGGTGGCACAGGCAGTTTTTCAGCGCAGCTTCCCAGATTCTGGATCCGTGTCTACGTCAGATGCCTTATCGGGTGAAAAAAAGAAAGTAATTACACGTAAAGATGAGACAAACAAATATATACGAAAAGAGAAAAGGGTATTAAATGGTTCGGATTTCAATCCCCGAGCCACGGAGGGCGGGACACATCCACGTGGGGCTGAGGAGAGACGGGGCCGTCCTGAGCTCTGGGGTGATTTTGAAAACTACCACGTCCCTCCCCCCGCCTCCAACATCCGCCCGCAGCTGCCAGACGCGGCCGAAGCTCGCTAATTATCTCCTGACCTGTTCTGCGCAATTATGCTGAAAATGATGCCACCTAATTAACCTGACACGCCAGGACTGTGCTCTGCCAACGCCGATCGGAGCCAGGGACGGTACTGCCCGCCTCGGCCAGGGTCCCTCACTGTCACCCCGCTGTCCTCACGGTCAGAGTGTCCCACGCTGTCACCCCGGTCCCTACATGGCCACGGTGGGGCTCCACACTGGTTGTCACCATGAGACTCACACTGTCACCCCAGCGAATCCCCGCTGTCACCCCGCAGTCCCACCTGGTCACTCCGGTGCCCCGTTCGGCCACTACAGGATCCCCCTCGGGTGGGAACAATGTGGGAGAAGGAAGGGACGGGACGGGCTGTGCCGTGTCCTCCCGCGACCCCGGCGGGGAGCGAGGTCACCGGTGCGGGGCCGGGGCAGGGTCGAGAGCCGGCCCAGAGGCCCTTTGAGCAGCCGCCTCGTTAGCGCAGTAGGTAGCGCGTCAGTCTCATAATCTGAAGGTCGTGAGTTCGATCCTCACACGGGGCAAAGGCGGGCAGCTGTTTTGCTCCGGCCGCCTTCCCACGCTTTTAGCGGCGACAGACCCGCCCGACACTGCTCGGACCCCTCGGCGTGTCGTGACCGGCGTGATATTTACGAAGTTGTAGTTCCAGTTCCGTCTGTTCGGCTGGCGGGTTTAGGGGAGTAACTTCCGCGATCGTTCTACCTTTTGTCGGAGGGTTTCCAGCTACTGAGCCGTCTGCGAGCCCGTACAGGGATTTGGGGATGGGGCAGTGGGTCCTGCGGGGGGCTGTGGGCACACCCAGGGCCGGCTTTGGCTGCGGGCACCGGAGCGGCCGGAGGGAAACATCCCGGTTTATGCATATGTACAGCTTTGAATGTTTTACAAACCTGATGTGTGACACATAGGGCCCAAGGTGCCGGCCAAAAACACTGGAGGTTTATTTTTTCCCTTTAAATATAGAAATAATCGCATGTAAACTCCAAAACAATCATCAGAAAAGGATAATTTTTCTTATGTACCCCCTCTGCCTCCCAGAGACGATCCTCGCCTGTTGCATTTTTCTCCTTTGAAAAGGAACAATGCCTCTTCCCCGCAGGGCTGCGATGAGATTTCCATGGATCCTGGTCGCTGCTAATGTGATCTGTTTCTAGTTCCAGTCTCAGAGGATGCTAAAGCAAGGATAACCAAGTACCTCAGTGCATTTAGGTCTTCATGTAATCTAAAGAGAATCAGGAAGACTGTTCCCAGCCCCAAGTGACAAGGATCTGCTGGTATCACACGTATCATCACAGGTCTGCCCTCTGCCCGGTGCTTCAGCCCCCACAGGGCACCATGGGCAGTCCTGCTCTGACACTGCTGCCCCAAAGAGCATCAGCAAAACCCCAGGGGAAGCAGAACAAATTAGGATCCCAGTCCTCTTATTTGTGCAGGGCCAAGTCTACTCAGCACTGTGTGTAGCAATTATGAATTATTCACTTTATTTTACTTTGCCTCATTCTTTTTTACTGTAACACTACATGATGTTCTCTTCTTGGGTCAAAACCATTAGCTGTCAGTACCTCTAGCAGTATGAAGAGCAATGTATTTATTAAGATCCTCTCTCCCCTTCTTTCTCATGAAATGAACCCTGCTCGTATGTGTAACAACCACACACATCTCCAGCAGCAGAGGCTCCATACCCTCTCTGGGCCTTGGTTTCAGTGTTTGGCTCTCACTGGAAATGATTTTTTTCTCTAATTGCAAATTTCCCTGCTGCAACATGTAGAATCCACTTACACATCACTGACAAAACCACATTTCAACAGTAGTTTGTCTTCAAGTCATGGCAGGCACCTGAAAAAAGTATACAAATACTGCACGGGCAATAGCCTAGTGGTAAAAACTGAGTTTATTTATTATTTAAGTAAAAAATAACAAGAAGGTTGCAAACAAAACACATATTTTCTATCTAGCATTTATATAAAAAAATATCTCCAAAGGCTGTTATAATAAACAGTCTATGACCCATCCTGAATCACACTATACATATTTAGCTTTTCACTGATTAATAATTTCAAAGTACAGCTGAGGTCCAGAGCAAAGCATGTCACGGTGTCCACGTTGTAGCTGGGAAATGAGCTGGAGGGTGTCTACTTTTAGCCTGTGAGATCAGCCTTTGTCTGAGCCGCCGGACTTCTGCCATCAGCTCCCGCTCCTGGCGTGCCAGTTCTCGTCTTCTGTCTAAAGACACTGGAGTGCAAGAAAACTCGGACTTAGTATTGCAGCTAATGGTTTTCCACATACACTACAAATACCTATTGGAAAACAGGTATCTCTGGCACACAGTACCACTGTATGTGAGACAGCCCTCAGACCTGCAAAGAGCAAGTTCTTTGAAAGCAGCACCTGTTTTGCTGCCAGAAGGTCAGATGCTAATGGATGGTTACAGCACGTCCATGGATACATGCTCCCATTGCCTGCAGAGTTTTGTACATAAGGTGCACAGGATTTTAAATTGTGCTTTCCCTGCCAGTTGCTAGGACAGCCCAGAAAAAATGATTAGACTAATTCTTGACTATAACTCCCAGTAATATTTCGATGAAAGACAGCTCCACATCTTCTCAACATTCCCAAATCATACATAAATATGAAGATAGGAAAAGCATAGCTACAATGATCAGGTCAGAATGCGATTAAACTAAGCTGAGGTTTACTAGGACTACTCTCATAATGTGACACACTTCAGGCACTTCCTTTGTGTGCTGGACTTTTTTTTCAGGTGTGAAATAGAACACAACAATAAACTGGTTTACTATCCACTAAACACCCACACAACTAATAATGACTCAATCACACAACGAGGTGTTCCAGTAATGCTTCTGAAACTAAACATGAAAGAAAACAGAGTCCTAACTTTGAAACTTACTGTGTGGTGATTGCACAAATGCAGATAAATCATTCAGACAGATGTTTCCAGACCTCAGCACCTGCTGGACTTCTACTCCTCTCTCTGTACGTCTGGCCTTCAAATCACACGGTCTCTCTGTGGAATGGAGAGAAGGATTCTTTGTGAATTAAAACTGTGTAAGTTTCTAGTGAATTTTCCTAGCTTGAGGTGAAACAGTTTTTTTTCAGGAAGCTCCAGCTAATGGCAAGTACAATTTGCTCAGAATTAGAAGTCAATGTTCCTACCCTATCGGTCAAGGCTATGCATCACTGCACTTCATTTTAATAAATTACAGCTCTGTAATGTCATTAATTTCTTAAAATTCCCTTTAAGAAATTACAGCTCTCTAAGAAATTACATGTGCTGTTTCTTCCTATATAATTAATCTTCTGACAAATATACCATAAGATCATATGGAATATGGCCACTCATACTTGCAGTTTTAAGGAAACACCCATTTTAATAATGTGCATTTGGAAATTACTCCATACCAAAAACATTAAGTAAATAAGGGCAAAGGCTGAAAATGTTTGCCCAAAGCAATACTAATTACCTAACCTTAATACTAACCACTAATTTTGTGTGAGCCTTGAAGACATAGGGGGATAAGAGAAATATCTGCAAAAACACACAAATGCAGCATTTGGGAAAGATGTACTGGCCAGTTCTGAAAGCACATACATGTGATTTTCTTCTGTGAACAAACACTTGGAAAAGTCACTTCTGGTATAATAGTGTATATCATCACAGGACAACCTTATTTGACAGAGGATTTCTAATGGATTGGCTTAAGTTGAGGTAAACCTGTGTCCCTACCATAAATGTCACTTATATAGCTGCATCTGATAGATATTGAACTGAGATTTCTTTCCAAGTCTAGCCTGATATATTGGTTTCATGAAAGAATACTGCCAAAAAGTACTTATGTAAAGGAGTTATGCTTAAGTTTATCCCTAATACTGGACACTTAGTTTGAGTTGTTGAATGCTTCATGCCAACATCCACACAGAATTGCATTATCTATATGCTCACCAAAATAACCATCTTCCCTTTCCAGCTTTTCAGACAATTCTAATGCATCATTAATTTTGTCATCTAAGAACTGCTTTCTGTGCTCATCTGCTGCAGCAGCTGCCTTCTGCTCTTCCTCTAGTTGAGCTTCTTTCTGTATAATGTCTTCCCACTGTGCAAGAGAGATATTAAATGTCTTCAACAGATGTGTTGCAAGGAAAAAACAACAAGTTAAACCATCTGGATTATTACAGATTACACTTCACCCTTAATTCAAAATATATGTTACTAAGATGTGTGAATGTTTTATTTTGAAAAATGTCTCAATCAAACACCTGGAGAAAAGCAAAAGTCTTGGGTCAGAGAAAAAAAAAAAAAGAGAGGAACTTACAGAAATAGAAATATACTTTCCCAAATCTAAAACATTCTCACCAATTTTCTGTAGTTCTTCCAGAAACTTCCAGTCAAAACAGGAAAGGAGATTCCTAACAAAATATTTCTCTAGTATCTTTCAGCTTTATGGTCTCCACGTTATGGGTAAAAGACCAGTGTGCCAGGCCCACTTAGGAAAAAGAAATAATGCAAATACCTTTTTTTCTTCTGTCTCCCTCATGGCCTTCAGCAGTTCAGCTTCTCTCACCCTGTTGTCATGCAGGAGCTTGACTAGTTCCTCGTAGACCTTCTCCCGGTCCTGGTCGTCGCGCCTCAGCCTCTGCAGCACCTGCAGCCTCCAGTCGGTGTCAATGCGCTTCTGCTCGGCTTTGGCTACATTTCCTTCAGCCACCTAGTGAAACACCTTCCTTACCAGCAATCCACTTAGTCTGTTCCAGTTGCACAGCCCTACCTACAGACCAGGCAAGACGAACTGAGGTGTTCTCCAGTATCACTGTTGGATGTCCCTGCTGGGAGGCTGCTCCTGCAGTGCCACTCATTTACAGGTGCAGTTGACATAAGACTGATACCTGAATGCCAGTACTTTCACCCACATCCATCTGCTTCCAAAAATCGAATGCTGTTTACAAAAACTCAGGCCCATATGTTTTTTTCTAGACAAAATACAAATGCAGATGACAAGCATATGGGCAGTGGGATAGCTGCAACTATTTTTCCAACTGTGCAGTTACAAGTTTTGAGGTTGCAAATCTGAACAATTCCTAATGTCAAGCTACACACATTCATTACTGTGATCTAGAAGACATCTTCTACCGCTGAGTTTCCTGCCAAGTACAACCAAGTGAAAGATCACTTGAGGCTTACTTTTGTTTTGTTATGGTTACAAACAAAACATGTTCCTTAACAGGAGGATGACTTATTCTGAAAATCAATTTTGAGACTTATGTGCCTTCTAAGTGTTGAGAAGTGAAAAAAAAATTAATATTCCTAGCAGATCCAGGGAATTTCAGAATTATGTAGATGTTTGGACACTTCAGTCATATTTTCAAAAACCTCAAAACTTCAAACATAGCATCCTAATGTATTAATATAGGTATTTAGAAATTAGATTTCTTTAGAAAATATTTCTATATGAACTTGAACTAGTTAATTGCAATCATAATACTATTAACTAGTACTACTTGTACTAGATAACATACTGGCTACCCCAAACACATGTTAAGATCCAGTCATCTTACTGTCTGAGCTTTCTGGTTTTCTTCTCTATCTATTTCCATCAATCTCTGAACACAGTGATCTTCCAGATCCACCTTTCTTTGATGGGCATCCACCTTTTCTTTCATTTCCTTCGTAACTGCCTCTTGATCTTTGATTAGATGCTGCCAAACACACAAAGAAAAATTACTGTTGCTAAGCTACTAGCTCACATTTGTAATTCTGCCTCTTTAACATTTATTAAAATTTCATTAAACTAGTATATGAATATATCCACACATCTCATCCCACTACATATCATAGCTGTCCAAGAAAATGATAGTTCCTGCTGTTTTATTAACTTGGAATTACACTAACACTAGAGTCATGACAGTGGTCTCCCAGGTTGATATGGATGTAATTCCAGTCCTCGGATTACAGTGGAGCATAAAACCAGAATTCCAACTTAAATGAATTAGATTAATCATGAAAATATTCTCTACTTTTTATGGCAAATTTTAGCCAAAACCTCAAAATGTTTCACAAATAATAATTGTGTTTCATGGTACTGGGACTTATAATAATCACATCTGCAGCTTGAATGCAGAGATGATTTGCCAAAGCAGTACAAACCAGCAGCAGATCTAGAAATAGCATTTTAACTCTTTCTTCATGTTCACCAGGGCAAATCTACACAATTTTCCGGAGAAGAAATAACCCCTTCCCAGGCCTGTGGGAATCTACTGAGTAGCTGAGGCAAAGTAAAGATACACAACCTTCTAAGCTGGAATAAGCCCCTCACTGATGGCAGCAAAACAGTTCAGGGCATGGCAGGGAAAGCCTGTCTGCACAGATTCTTGTGGGCAGATATATATCCTCAGTTAGTTAAATATCTGCTACCTTTCTAGACTAAAGAGGATGATCACTGTAGAATCAGTTCCCCTAAAGAGTTGACTTTACATGTACTAAAATACAAATGAGCTTACCCTGGTTTGTGTTATGTAGCCACAATCCAACTGGCTGTGTATTTAATAAATAGATGCTAACAGAAATTTACCCCAGTTATGCTCAGCATGGCTTATAAAAAGTATATGGCCAAAATCTTTAGAAAACCACACACAAGCAGACACACATTTCAAAATAAGGGTTAGATAGGTGAGTGTCCACTTCATTCCACTGGATCTACACACATGCACGATGGGCACATGTAGCTATGATTTCTAAACACTTAACTTACTATTTCTAACCAAAACAAACATTTCTAAAGCCTTCCATTGGCATCCTTCCTTTTCAGTAATTTATAATAATTATTTATAATAATTAACTCATATTTAACTTTAAACAGTATTACTGATTAAAGCCCTTTATTATTTACTAGCGATCTCTGAATTATAAGTCAGTCATTTCAGAAAGGAACTGCACATTCCCAAGAAGCCATCCTTTCCTTTTTGCTTAATGATGTTGTTGGCAACTAGACAGTTTTTCATCAACTACATCAATCTGCTATACTGTTCTCTCCAGAAAACGTAGATATATCTGGATATCACAGATGAAAAGGTGGGAGTTTCTGGGATCAGGAACACACTGTTATAGACTTATTTCTTATTTACCTGTTCCTTACTTCCCTCAAGCAGCTGAGCACACAGCTAAATCCTGCAGCAACCAAATGATCTCTCTGCACAGGGTAAGAATAAAACAGGGACGATACGAGTATTTTCACCCAAAAAAAGAGATAATAGTGAGTTCTGCTAATGGTTTTATCAACAGAGGTTTTATTCTAAAATAAAGGTATGAAAGAGGAAAAGGAAAAAAAAAGGCCTCCTTTTTCCTGACAAAGTCTGGTTGAATGAACATAATTGAATCCAAGAACTTTAAAGGAAGAACCATTAAACATGTGTATAGCTCCCTAACAATTACCTGCTCAAAAAGCTGTCTTTGTGATTCAAGTTCCATCCGTCGTACTTCTACATCCTGAACAGTAGCAGCTGTTTCCTGCTCTCTCATGGATGCCTTGAGAAGAGAAACACATGAAAATATAGTAAAGAAATTCTTCTCCCTTAAAAAAAACATTATCAAGAATGTGCAAACCCCCAAGATACACCCTTTCCTAAGTTCTAGTTAATCTTCTGTCATACCATGAACAGAAAATATTGCACATCAAAAGCTCAGGGTAAGGTGGAGAAGAGGCACAGAAAGAGTTTTACATGCAGCCAAGCTTGTTAGGGAAATGTCAGGCTTGAACTAGTGCTAATAACCTGCCAGATGCAACTCTGAGTTGAATAAGGAGTCTCTGAACCCAGAAGGCTGAGGAGGACAGCAGACAGGTGGGCAAGTGGCCACTTGGCAGAACATGTGCTGAGCTGGAGCTAACGAGTCTTCCAGCACCCTGACTGAGGGAACAAGCACGCACTGTGCACTGTGCTCTGCAGAGTGTGGTGCTGAGACACAGGGAACAGCCCTGCAAAGGCTCAGTTTGTGCCCACGAGGTTCAAAAGCTTCCATTCTCAGCATTGCATGCCACGGTCCCCGAGCTGGTAACACAGAAACAGAGCCATGCCTGGCCAGAGGCCACTGCGGAGCCTCCCAATCAATGGCAGAGTTAATTTGCAATCTGGACATACAGCCCACAGACAGCTGAGAATTCACCAGCCATTTAAGGAACTCATTACATTTTTCAACACTGCCGATAATCAGACGAATCTGACTTTTCTGAGGAATTTTCCCAGTAAAGTAAGCCAGTAGAACATACTAAGTGCCAAAACCCCCCTGTAAAATTATGCATTTACCACTTAAAGCAGTCCATCTCTTACTAAATACACCTCTGGCCTCACAAATCACAGTACATCAACTACAATTTTAGTTATGCATTTTTTCCTTATTTATTTTCACTATTAAACCTTCTAGAAAAGAACTGCTTTAGCAATGCTCAACCTTTCTTGCAATTTCATCATCAAGACGTTTCAGTTCCATTTGAAGCTGATCTTGCTGGTAGTTCAGAAAACGCCTTCTTGAAGCATCTAGAAGTTGTAGTTCCTTTACTTTCAGATCTCTTTTAATAGCAGTGAGTCTTCAAAGCCAAAACAAACAGAAACAAGGGAACTTGTATACATAAAAGGTCAGTACCAAAGAGCACAAACTTACAGTGCAGTTAGCCATTAGTTACTGTGAACTCATCTCTAACTTATAAAGTTTAGGACAGTTGCTTTCATTCATGTAACTTTTCCGGTTTTCATTTATGAGGCAAAACTAAATTCACAGACACACAAACATTGTTTAATGGCAATGTCCCCAGTTAAGCTTTCAAGTCCCGGGACCTGTTTCTGTTCCACTTTAATAAGCACTAGTTTAGTATTGCAACAATCCAAAACTGGAAACCGTTCCTTAGAATAACTTCAGTGTCCTGGTACCTCTTGCTGCACAAAAATAGTCCTAAGTTTATTTGGTAAACATGAAACTCTTTCAAGGAACAAAACCATAAACTGAAGAATATTTTGCAAATAAATTTTGCAAAAAAAAAAATCTCACTGCTTTTTTTAAAAAAAACCTCTGTGGTTACAGAGGTTTAAGAGATGTGCTCCCAAAGGTGATGGTTAAGGACAGGGTTTAGCAGTGGACTTGACAGCCCTGGGTTAATGGTGGGACTCAATAATCTTAATGGTCATTTCCAACCTGATTCTACAATTACTATTAGTTGATTTAAGAAACTATGGAGATGTTGACATTCTCTTAAACCTTCACAACTGCAAAACATACAAACTAACAGTTCAGCTTCATTACTGTCACAACTGTTTGCTCATCAACTGATACATAAAACAGTCTTTTTTCTAGATCCACTAGAAATACAAGACTGGATACAGTCACTGATTGTCGGAGGACAGAAATTGTGTGAACAATTTCTATTGCATTTCTGAGACCTTTGCCTTGGCATGGCTGGGTGCAAACAGTAAAAATACTGCGCCACTAATATGGCTGCAGGCCTTGTGCCAAGGTGAAGGAGGAGTTGTTTTGGCAAGAAAACAAGTTTTATGGACACCTGCTGTTATCCAATTAGTGCTGTACACCACAGTATGTTTTCCTTATGTATCCAATGTAACCTGGGGAAGAATCACATGCCTGTGTGTCACAGGCAGCTTATAAACTGTCTGTCCTCTAATAAAGCAGACATTTTTGCCAATCATATTGATTTGTGTGCATTTCTGTCTGACCCCCTCCGCCGATAACTGATACTATAGGAACTCTCATATTTGCAGCGTGGGTTAGTGCAAGTCTGAAGTCTCAGTGTGCAAGTACACAGCAACTGACTGCTTAAAAGTACTCCCAATTCAAAGAGACCAGAAAAAAAGCTGGGAGCCGAGAAAAAATTATGAAGTGACTTGACCTCTAATCTGCTGTATTCCCTCAGGCAAGGCAGTAATAAGACCCAGATCACTTAATTTTCACACCAAAATATGACCTGCCAGACCACAGTTATCCCACATTACAATTTATAGAAATTAGTGGTTATTTCTCCTTTACTTGTGGTTAAAAATGTAATAGCAGGATGCAATAGCCAGACCCCTAATACTTCTTATATGACAATACCTCTGCCTTTGTTCTGCCAACTTCTCTTCTTCTTCCAGCAGCATTTTCCGCCTCTGTTCTTCAGCTTCTCGAAGTAATTTCTGCTTTTGATACCAGGCTTCATCTTCTGCTTTCTGTTCCTCTGCTTTGGCTTCTGATTCATGTGCTAATTGTCTAAATGGAAGGAGGTCACATGTTAATAACTTAAACCAATTATCAAGAATTTACTTGATTACTTAGAAATTAATGACTGTATTAGCAAAGAACTGCTGAAATGAGACAACATGACAGAATACAGCATCCCCTTTGTACTGATAAAGTACATGAGGAAGAGTTACAATACTGTTAGAGACAAATAGGGCATGGCAGATGAGTGCAGGTATTTTCTTCTTCACATTCTTAACAAAAACCAGTTTCTAAAGGTGCCTTGGCATCATGGCACCCACTGATTTCAACAGCAGGCTAAGAACTCCTGGCCCTTCAAAAATTGGACCCACAAAGTCAACAAAGGTTTAGGCTCTGACTGTGAGATTCCAAGTCGATCACCTTTGGCCCAATATTTTTTGCGAATTAGCAAATATTTTTTGTTTAAGATAAAACTGATGATTTGACTTCAAAATGTGTCAAACCAAATAATACTGAACCTTTAGCAACTATTTAAAGTCATCTTCCTGAATCTTCTTTCTTGTCTCTCTTCTCAAGCATATGCATTACAAAAGACAAAGGCAATTGTGTCCACCTGTCCCTCCCAGTCTGAGATTGTCGTCAACTTTCCCAGTAATACCTCTCTTTTAAGTATTCCATTTCATCCTGTCTGATCCGCTCCCGTTCCTGAGCTTGATAATCCACAATGAACTTGGGATATTTATTAAATATAGGGTACTGTCCTTTTGTAAGTGGTATAAAGTCCTCAAGCATACGCTGTGGATGGATGTCTAGTGGTGTAGCCTCCATAAGACGATAGGCTTCCTTAATCACAGCTGTGATCTCCAGGTTGTTACGGTGATGAACGAAATACTGTAAGAGACATGCTTCCATTTACATTCTACAAAAGATTATACACTTTTATGTATTTTTACATAAATATATATTTATTTTTATTACAGCTCTTTGGGAATAATTAGGTAAGTTAGCAAGATCTATATTTCAACAGTAAATCTACAAAGGGTTTATTTAGTTATCCCTACCAATTCATAGAATATTACCAGTTCAAATGACTTGAACCAAACCTCTTTGAGTTGTGAAAGTACACTCTGGTTCTTTTCCTTCTCTTCAAATGGCTGTTGTGTAAGGGATCTGGAAAGTTAAGCGTCAATTTAGAGTGTTCCACTGCCCAAACAGACAGTCCTATCACTGGATGAACCTCCCTTGACTTTTGGTGTTCAACCATGAAGATTGGAAGTTTCTCTTCTTGCAGGACTATTCTTCCCATCAAAGACTTTATTTACCAAGAAAATATCTAAATTGGTCATTACTAAACACGGCAATAATGTTAGCTCTTCAACATCAGTCAAATTGACTCTAAAAGCACATTTTAGAGGTGGAACCCTTTATTTGCCTACAGAAATGTTTTCATAAGAAAAAAACTCCTTCCCCCATGTAAGGCTAAACATAAGGAAACATTTTCATTTAGCTTCAGAGAACATTCAATAATACTGCCTAATTTTGCAAATTTGAAAACAGGATTATGAAGCAACATAACAGAACGATTGTGTATTGTCTCCAGAGGCAGAAGTCCACATTAGATCCCCAAAAAAGAGGCAGAATTATTTTGTGGTTGGTGAACTATTGAAATTTACAAAATGGCTTTTAGTGGCATTAGAAAGCTTATGAAAGCTTTTAAAGTTCTCCTTGCATGAAATGCAGGAAATTGCTCAATGTTTTACTCATTTATTGTATATTTGTCAAGTACCAGATAACTTTGTTCAGAAACATGTATTAATATATTAATGTGGAAATTAACATCTCCTTCTAACCTCTCTAACAACAGATACAATATTTTATACATCTCTTGCACATGACTGACTTGAATATAAAGAAGTTTACCTCAAAATCCGCTGCTTGATTACACTGAAGCAAAGGAGCTCTGGAACATATAGTATAGGCAACAACAATCATTAGAAAGTATGAAGGATGGTTGGAGAAGATATTGTCAAAGACTTTCAGCCATTCTTCTCTTGTTAGAACCTCCGATAACAGTGTTTCTAGGAGAGGCCAAGCATAAACCTAAATTATTTAGGAAAAAAGATAAAATAATCCATTAGTACAATTTTACCATCCCTTTAAAAGACATAACATGATTTTTCTTGCCTTATACCAAGAATCTATTGATTTTTGAAAGAAACAGGAAATAAACCAGACCATTTGAAGATAAGTTTCATCACCAACTATAAATATTCAGAGTAAATATGGGGTGATTACAAATATGTTTCTTATTTCACAGGATGTCTAAATGTTCTGTTTAAATTTGTGAAGCTAAAATCATCCCTAATGATGAACAGGAATTACAAAATTAATTCATCACACTTATGTTCACTTAAAAAAAAAGGTACATTTATAACTTTATGAGTAGATTTTCAAGCAATGTGGACTTGAAAGCAAAGAACTTCTAAGAACTACAGTAGCATGTGCATGAGATTTATGATCACAGACAAGAAAGAACAGCAGGAAAGCAATGATATATTCTTTACACTCTCATATTTAATTGAGAGTTATTTAATGAAAACTTCCCCAAAATAGAACTACATCAAAATAAGACTAGTGCCCTAGTATTCACTGCAGTACATTTTTGTATACAAAAGTTGGCTAGAACATTACCTGTGAAGTCACATTGTATTTTATTAAATGCTGGAGTAGTTCTTTGTCATGATGTGCCAAAACATTTTCCATCATACTAAGGACATTAACTGGAGGATTGGGAAAATATTCAAACCAGTGCTGGCAAAAATTAACTGAAAAGAGAATAAAAAGCCCAACACAATCCACTGTAATCCAGAGTGACAGACTCATGACAACCTTCAAGTTTGTTTACAACAGCCATGAATTTAAGAGGTAGTTTCAGGCAGCAAAGGCTGTTTAAGATACTCCCATCTCTTCTCTTTCCTAGCATCTATTCCTAAACCATTCCCACAGTACACTGCTCCTCCAGCTGCACTGGTATGAGTTTTTGTGTCAGCACACTGTGAATCAGACTGAAGAACTAAGGCTCAAATATAAAATGAAAAAACTCTGTGTGCTGTGGGACTAAGGCATCAGAGGCAGACGGCAATACTTAAACCAGTATTTCTGTCTCATGAAACTACAGCCTGGATCAAGTAATTTTTAACGTCCTAAGACTAATTTCTGTAAACTTGGATACTTGTCCACTAACAGCATGTGTTTGCAAAGCGGGTACGTATGCTTGGCAGCACGTATCTTCTGCAGGCTTAGCAGCAGCTGCAACAATTAATTTAAGCGTAAAGCACTTTAATTTAGAATGTTTCTTCAGAAGACAGCCACAGTCAGTGTTCAGACAAATGTCTAGTTTTGAGTTGCCACATGCTTAGGACAACTAAACACAATAAAACCTTGAAAGAGATCACTCCCTTTTGACTGGCAGCGGGTGAGGGGGTAGGTGGGTGTGACTACTTTTCCCACATCTAAGAGACCTCATTATTATGATATAATTATGCTAGATACACTTAGTTTTGCTGATTACACTTTACAAATACTATTAAAACTGCTAAGTTTTTGCTAGATACACTGCAAAAGGAAGTCTAATATTTGAGGTTTTTGTTTTAGGCACGCAGTTGCTACATATTAATTAGAAGAGAGCCTGATGACCTCTTAGGAAATACCTCATTCATTTCAGCAGGAAATGCTCTTTTGCATTGGAAAGCTTAACCATGTTGCAGCATATTTGAGTTTTTAAAATCATTGCTTACCTACTACTGTTGCAACAACTTCAAAGCAGATCAGCGGGTTGTTCTGGAATAATTTTACAAATGGGAATGCCAGCAAAGGAATATAAGGTGTCTCAGCAAAGATAGCAGACCAGTGAGCTAGAGCTGATAAGGTCCTGTGCACAAGGGCAAACAGGGTGTAGAAAATCAATATAAAACCAGACAAAATTATAATATGTATTTTAGAACCACAACATAGAAAGATTGTGAACTTCAAGACAGATGCAGGATTGTATGTGTTATCAAAACAAAATTACATAAAGGCACTACTATTTCATTTTAGAATTTTCCTTACAGTTGATTCCAGCTCAGAGGATACATTTCAGATCACTATATGAAAATAAAAATCTATAATATTTAAATAAATACAAATATATATTTTACCTCTGTAGAACTCTCAGCAGTTTCCTGCTTTTGATGGGATACTTATTGTGAATATTTACAAAGGCACTGTGGGTTCCCTTATCTATTAAGCTACTGAATGCCAGGTGGTTTTCAGGAAGCTGTAATAAGGAACGCCAAACAAACATCCTGCAATTAAAATGCAGCCTTAGTCAAGCAACTTCTCTTTCATAGGCCAGTAAATACAAGCAATTTTATTTTGTGCAAGCATGACCTTGCACACAAAAAAAATACCTGTACTTTGCTGGATATTCTCCAAATCCTTTCAATAAAGCCCGCAGACGCTTCTTGTTTAATCCACCCGGCAACTCATTCTACAAAATAGGGGATCAACAATAAATGTAATGATTTGCTCTCTTTTGCACTCTGATCGAAAAATTGAAGTTCCTGACATAATATTTAAAAAATAAAATGTCTATTGCTATTTGTTACATAGTCCTAGGTATTTCAACAACAAAGAAAAGATAATTCAAAACATCATTTATTGTCTCGTGAACTCA
Organism: Corapipo altera; assembly: GCF_003945725.1. Lineage (NCBI taxonomy): Eukaryota > Metazoa > Chordata > Aves > Passeriformes > Pipridae > Corapipo > Corapipo altera. The sequence continues at coordinate 8,394,084 of NW_020884892.1, forward strand.
AGGAACAGCTGCCACTGATTTCAGTGAGAAGCAGATCAGACCCTAACTGACTAAACCATGTACATTTAAATGATGGATATAGCAAACCATAAAGAACACTGACATAAGAAATAGATCATATGGTGACATATGTTGCAGGAGGATATATATACACACAGATATGTGTATGTATATATGTGTGTACATAGGAGACACAAGATAAAGACAGAGAGAGAAAACGGCACAGTGATGACAGAAGGGAAATAAATTTAACAGTAATTCATCTTCTAAATAATTAATAAAAATGAAATTATTTTAGGCAGACATTTTAAAGGTGCCAGTTTGCTAGCAGGGAAGCGGATCAGATCTAGCAAATATCCAAATGTGTCACAAGTTGCTTGAACAACCTCAGAGGTACCCCAAGATGACTGGAGGTATCTCTGGCTGTGTCACATACTATAGGAGTATAGGAAGGCTAAAGAGAGAGAGAAAATGGTACTAAAATTTCCTTAATCCTTTCTCTGTTCAAACATCCAAGTGCATCGGTGCCTGAACTTATTCTTTAAAATAAATGGCAATGAAATTTAAATGCTGCAGATGGGAGAACAAAATATTTGCAACTTCTTCCTACCTCTTTATTTTCAAGGGATGCATTTCCTTGCAGTTTTAGCAATCTGGTTTGAATTTTGCTTCCTCTAGATTTCCAAGACCCCTCTGACCTTCCTGGAGTTACTTTCATTATCAGTTTATTTGTCTCTGATGTGGACTTGGACCCATCTTGTACAACTTTGAACATGGATGGTGGAGGCTAATATTAAGCGCAAATACCTTGGTTAAAATCTTGTAAGACAGATTATATAACACTATAATTTGTTGTTTATTTTACATGCCACATTTCTGAGTTTGATGGCCATAGGAAGAAGAACAGAGATACAGTTCTACCATAGATGTATATGGATTGCATATCTCTGAAAAAGAATGTCAGTGAATAAAAACTGCTTTAACTATAAGAAGGTTTATATAACTTCCAAACCAACTCAATCATGTCATTTCTTTGCTTAGCAAACACTAAAATATAATTGGATGTGTATCACGTACTGTTAAGGTTATTACTTTAGTGTGTTTCTCAGGGTCATTAAAATACTTTGCATTTCTATAGCACCAGTTAAAAAGAATACAGAAGACCTTTACAAACTTTAATTAGTCTTCAGTGTCGGGCAGGCATTAATTAATTCAACGCTGGAGATTGGGAAAGCAAGTAACAAAGTGGATCTCCCAGTTCACGTCAAACCGTCAGCAAAAGTGCAAATGGAATGCATGTGACATCTTTACACATCCTTCCTCAGCTCCAACTCCATCATTACCCAGAGCTGGTTACTGTTTACTTCAAAGACATGGTGATTAAAGATATGTGGAATTCTGGATTTAGAAACCTAACTCCCATTAATAAATTACTTTAATGAAATAAGAACTGGTATTTAGAATGTTTCTTGTTTAGGAAAGATTAGGGGTATGGTTGTGCCATAAATCATGGATGCTGGTATCCAATAACACAGTAAGAAGAACAAAATCACTAGTAATAAAAATACCATTCATGCCCACACTTTAAGAGAGCATTACTTGCTAAACATTTCCTATTGGAAATGGAACAGAAGCAGCACAATTATGCTGCTTCCATCTCCCCCCAAACATCACTCCGCAAAGAACTGATGCATGCAAATTGCTGTAGAAAGAAATAGCATCTCCCCCTTGTTCCAACACCAGAAACACAGTGATATATATACCTTAAAAACATCAAATTACCTGGCAGACTGGAGGAACTATGAAGGAAACTCTACAAACCACTTTTTCTAAACTTGTATTGTTAAATATGGCTCCCCCACATGTATCTGCAAATTACTGCTGATACAAAAGATATGTAGACAAATATTAACTTCAAGAGGATTTACTGCTGTTTTAGGAAATGTAAAACACTCTACCTTATTTCCTTCTTGAGTCAAAGCTTGGACACTGTATAAGTTAAGGCTTCCATTTTCCATTACTGATGCAATATACCGTCCATTGGGACTAATTGCTGCTGTACTAATTCCTTCTTCAGGACTCCCAATATCAAAAAGGAGTTTGCATGTTTCTATATTGATAAACCTCATAATATTATCTTGACTTAACACTCCAAGGACCTGTAAGTTAAAAGGATTCCTCAATTAATATTGTCAGAGTAAATCAAAGTGGAATACTCCATCCAGCAATGAGATTCCATTAAGCTAAAAGAGCAATTGAGCAAAGATTGAGCACAGTCACTTTCCTTTTTTTTTTGGTACAGGTCCATATCCCCAGTGTCCCCCCCCAAAGCCCTCAAAGTATAGGTCTTGAATCAACTAACCAAATATTCCTGTCTTAAGCTTTGTAACAAAACTGACCTGATTGGAACCCCCATCGAAACTGTCAGGGAGGAATTCCAGGTGACGGACAGCTCGCACTTTCTCAGGCATCTGGATTATTTTTATCAACTGCTTTGATTCCAAACACCATAAGTGAAGATGATTTGATTTTCCACCAGCTACAAAGGTCCGGCCATCTCTGGATTACAGATGAGGTAAAGTTTCCATCAGCATATTATAATTTAAGTTAGTATTAGCTAAAGAGAGAGAGGGTACATTTTGTTCTAAGCCCTCAAGTCACTTTTGAATCTGCCATTACTTTGTCATATTCTCCCACAAGAACAAAACACCTACTAAACAATAACATTTGCTAAGGTAAAGGATAGTTTAAACCTTATTTTAATGGTCATTAAAAATCAACTTTATTTATTTCAACTGCTATTGGACTATAATAAACACTGCTATTGGTCATTGCTGAAAGTACCAGTTACAGCAGACTTCAAAAGCTTATCTTATTATATAGCTCAATACTTCCATAAATTATTACAAATAAAAGAGAACCTGTTTAAAACTACAATTTTTGTAGTCTGCTTTAGAATGTTTAAAATAGCAATTTACCTGGTAACTGCAAACACCTTATAAAGTAATACAGAACCTTCTACAGGAGATGGCAACTGGTATTTACAGTGAAGAGTATCAAATTCCCATGCAAAAACAGAATTATCTTTGAAACAGCTGAGAATGGTGTTACTCAATGGAAGAAAAAAAACCTGGAAGAATATGGAAAAGAAAAAAAAATGGAATGTTGTCAAAGAAGTACACTCTAAATTGAACCAAAGTGCATGGCAAAATAAAACATGGCAGGAAACCATGACTGTGTGGCTGTTGCTGTAACTGTGCAAGGCTTGGATCCCACAGGCAGCTGGTCCTGTCCCCTGGGACAGCCTAGAGAGGGCTGGGCCTGCTCTCCCTTGCATTGGTTCACAACTTGTCATATCCTTTGCTAAGCCAGTTCAACTTGCCAAAATGACACAAATTTTATCTGTGTTATTTTTATGACTGTTAAAACTGTGTTGTGGAGGCTTCTAGTGGGTGCTACAGAAAACGCAATATAAGTAGTGGGAACGTAAACCCAGGAGCAGGAGGGGATGGGAGACATGAGCCAGAACTGGTCAGTGAACAACTGCTTCCTGCATCTTCTACAAACTAAAAAGCATTCAAACAGTACCAAGAGCCTGCAAATGCACTCTCTGAAGCATTCATCTCTAGACTTAAACTCCTTAGTTTTGCATACAACTATTTAAAATATTGTAGAATGTTTAGCAATCTATTCTCCAACTATTAAATGCAGATTTTACTGTGAGGATGAATGAAGATAGAACAAAAAAGTCTGTAAATATATATATTTTTGCAACTATTCTGAACATGTTTATTGTTTATATGCAACCTGTTTCCAAAAGAAAAAAAAATTGGATTACTTACATTTTTGGATGTCATCAAATACATTCTTGCTTAATGATAAATTATTGGTTTAGATCAGAGGTTCTATTTTGGCAGCAGCTCATGCAGCTTCAGTAAATTCCCAGTATCTACAATTTTGAACGTGAAACTGAAAATGTCTTCTGATATCTGAACATTGAGGGACTACCTGAAGTACTCACTGGCTGAGATTAACAGTCAGTGCTACAAAGTTCAGAGTTTTGGACTGAATGGTCTCTTAGGGCCTTGAAAATCTGTAAATCTGGATAAGTGGGATGGGATTCATCTTAGTGACTGGAATTTGGATGTTCGAGCCAAATTAATCACTTGACAGTGAGTAAAAATTACCTGCAGGGAAAGAGCTGCCTCACCTACCACAGTCACTTATCTTCAGACAGACTGAGCTGTCTGTCCTCCTTCAGGGACCCTGAAGAAGACCAGACAATGAAATGAGAGATGATGTCTATCATGGAGATGGATGAAGTTTAAATTTTGGCAAACTGGACTACTGAACAGCTCCTAATTTTCTGCTTTCTCGTAGAAAAATACCCCAGGATGGTCACAAGGAGATACTGAATAAGCAGTGATGCTTTGGAAATGGTCACTATAGATATGTTGTCTTCCTTCTCCTTTGTTTCACCTGCTGTCCATACACTGTGCAGCTCGGTCTCTCTTTTTAAACTAGCTTTGTCCCACACCAGCTTAACAGAAGGCATATGATAGAGTGCAGCTGGGCTTAAGTAAAGAGGCACCAAAAAGCATATGAGATTGATGATTCTACTCCACAAGCTCAGACAGTGAGCAAGAATCCAGCTTTAGACACTGAGTGTCAGGGCTGCAGTCTAATAATAAATCTAATCTTCAATAAAGCACTTACTTATCTGTATGTCTTAAATCATGGCATGGGAATAAATATCATTATTCTAAAGACAGGAAAATGAAATCCAGACCATTTGCATAATGTCCTATCAGAAATGGCAGCACTAAAAAAAAAAAAAAAAAAGAGCAGGCTCTTGCTTACCAAATACGATTTATTAATTCAACCCTTGTTTGGCTTTAACATCCTGATCCTACCAAATTCCAAGAGCCATTTATCAATAAGAAATCCCTACACATGGCTTACACAAAGAAAGATACTGAGCAGTAGAAAGATCTTGTCCACTAAAGAAATGCAGCCATCTTTGGAGGGGAGATATTATAACTATTTTAGCAACATGCACTACACAACAGTTCCAATATAACAAACAAACAAAGATGTATGGATCATTTTTTATGGTAATTGCTACGTGACTGTTTTAAGCTGTCAGAATTTCTGCCTGACCTAGAACAGAGTGAAGGCACTCAAATGAATAGCCTTGTTCTCTGCAAAATCAGCATGGCTTTTTAGTGACCAGCCTGACGAGAAGTTTGGTTTGAAGTGGTGTTTGTCAGAGTATTCACTGCAGGGCAGCACGTGTGCAAGCCATGCCCAGGCTCTGTGTCAGAACTTTCCTTAGTACTTATGCCACAGTGTGACATTTGGTGGCGCAGGCAGACCTGTTTAAAACAATGTAACTCTAAGGAAGACCTATTTAAACCACTCCCTGACATAAACATGTCATCCTTGTCATCCCATGCTGTCCCAGTATAAGTGTCTGTGCAGCAAACAGAAAAAAAGAAACCACTGGGCTGAAAAGCAGCAATTTCTTTTTGCTGAGTTCCTTTTCAGCCTTGTTTGTTCCTACATTCAGTTCTTAGTGTGCAGACAGAAGAGCAGCTTTGGAATAAGCAGCTGAATGGGGCAGGTGGTGGTGACTGTTGGACCATTATGACACCAAAACTGTTTTTAACAACACCCTTAAATCCCACTATCATTCAGGTTGGAATCAATCTATGGAGGTCCTCTGAGCCCACCACAGGTCAAAGCAAGGTCAATCTAAACCATGGCTCCAACTTCCAGGTTAAAATGGATAGTCAAGGTCATATCCAAGCAAGTTTTGAGTATCTCTAAAGATGGAGGTTCCTTAAAAGTTCCCAGCAGATCTCTGCAACTACTGAGTCAGTATTTCAGTGATCTGGGTGATGTGTTAGGATGACAGTTAAGATGATATGCCCAAAGAAGATAGAAAAGATTCAGCTGTATTTGAAATAATATTTACAAATGTGATTTTATTATGTGGTGTTATGCCTACTGAGGTGTGCTTGTTCACCCTTTAGCAACTGCTCTTTACTCACCTTCTGTATACCCACAGACTGATGAACATTGAGCTTTCTTATTCTTTGAAAGGTGTCCAAGTCCCACAGTTGTGCTGTATCAGTGGAAGTAGTGATAGCATACCTGCCTGAGCCATGCACAGAGATGGAAGACACCGATGAATCATGGCCTCTCATCCAACTAACTAACTCCTTGGTTTCTGCAGAAGTTGTTTAAAAAAAAAATGGAAAGGATATGAAAGTAATTCAAAGTGAAAGAACTACTACCTTAGTTGTATTGCCAACACTATGCAGTGGAATAGACTTATAAACATTACTAGTATATAACCATTTACCATCACAGCCCAATAAACAAGGAATAAAGGTATCAGTCTTCACATAGCTATTACACCTTAGAGAGGCATAACCTTCTCCACATCTCCAACTAACAGATTTTATAAATTATGCTCAGTTATACACAGAAAGCCAACTTGCACAGACTTGTTCAATTTAGCCTAAAAATCAATCTTCAAAAGCCATGAACAATGTGATCAGGTAAGTTCACCATGCCTCAGAGAATATCTGACATGAACACCCACAGTAACCTCTAGAAGTTGAGACTGAATGTTCTAGTCAGAATTCTCCACTTGTTTTTACTTGTGGACAGAGTGTGTGAATGATTATGCAGCTATTTACAGGTGCAAGGAAGAAAGGTTTAATGGCAACTGGCTATGACTACAGAAAGGTACAGTCAGAAAACAACACTTAATGAATTCCTTTAGGATCCAAAACATTTTTATACTGTGCACTGCATACTAAGGAAACGGCTCCTCTGTCTACATTGTCTCCCACTTGTGACTGCATGACCACTAATCTTCCCTCAGCAACCAAACTGCACTTGTGGCAAATACAGTTTACACTGGGTGGTTTGCCTGACAGCCCATGGGGTGGCTCCAGCTGACCTGCTGCTGTGGCATCAAACGTGGGAAATGGCTATAGAGCAGCTCATAAAGATTAACAGTCAAACTTTCTGCTGTGCTTACAAACAATTGAGTGCTTAAAGCTATCATCACCTGAGGGGTGACATGGGATTAGACAGCACAGCTTCTAAAGAAGGGGATGGAGCCCACCAAGTACTATCTAATACACCTCTAAGGATAGTTCACTCAATACTGACTTATGTGAATACCATTTATATTTTAAAACATTTCTGAGTATGACTTGATATCTGGAAACAGCACCATATAAACATTCAGTACTTTCTGGAATAGTTAATATTGCTCTAAGTGCACCCAAACATCTAAGTTTGTCTTGGTGTAGTTGAAAGGAAGAGAAAAACTGCAGAGGATTTCAGACCTTAATTCTGATTCTTCCTCTCTTTTGAGGAACATTGTGTTACATTAAAATCTTCACAGATAAAGCAGTCTCAAATCCTCAAATTGCAGATGAGTGATTCCTACAGCTTTTTAAAAATATTTAAATCCAGATTAAGAGACACTACAACTGCACTTTTTGATAAAGATCAACTTAAGAAGAATCAATTGTCAATGCCCTTCACCATTTAACTTCTGATCAAGACAGAGACACACAGTTGGCCTGTGAAGTTAATTTTTAACATTGCTTTTGAACAAGGATAGAGAACTACTTGAATACTCAAAAGTATTGACAGTTCTTTTATTCTATATTGTGACTTTGTTCAAATATTTTACTGTAAATATAATTAAGAACTGGTTCAGTTGCTAAACTTACATACTGTCAACTGACTTCGACTTTATTATAATAGAGCACCTCATTCTAAGCAAACATATACAGAACTGCTTAAAAAAAGATAACATATATAACTGTGATCTGTGCTGGACTTCAGTTAAACAGATGCCTGGGTGACTTAGTGGGAACGAGGAACTTTGGTAAAGCAAAGGGTTGATTTAGGTTCATTTACCCACAAGACTATAACCCCCATGGGCCTAAATTTTTCTTTTTTGGACAGATGGCATGAAATACACGGTATGATTTCCATAAAAAAACCTGTCCAAGAATTCAAGATCAAAACTAAAATTATATAGGTTTTTATACCAATCCTTCAAATTTCTCCTTACCTGTATCAAAGCACTTCACAGAATAATCTGCCAAAGCCACCAGGAACTCTGTCTTTCTGTGAAGATTAAATGCCAAAGCAGTGCAAGCCTGCATCGTTCGCTGGACAAGGTTGAACCTATTTAAAAATAGACATTCTCATTGTGTTAGGAGACTGGTTCCTGAAGTGAAGTAATAACTTAATCAGTTTCAATATATATTTCACCGAGAAAAAAATAAATCAACTCAAAAGGAGTAAGTAAATCATATCTAATTACAATAAATCTAAAAATCAGTCCTAATATTTTAAAACTCAGTAGTGAAAAGTTGAAAAGACTGGTTGACGTATTTCTGCAAATAAAAACCCACTAGTTAACTGCAATTCATGGCTCATTCATTGATCCATACTGACCAAAGAATAACTCCTTGGGGTAGTACTTAAGTTCTATGAAATTGCTGTTCTGCTTAGTTACAAGCCTCTGCTCTTTTTGAGCAGCTAAACTAATGAAATAATATTTAGGGAGGCTACATGAGACATCGGCTTGTAGTTTCAGCTCTGAGCAAACTACTATTTCCACATTCACGGGAAAATGAGGGTTAAGACCTGACCTATGGGATCCTGCCCAGGCAAGTTCCACACCCCTGAAGGTTACGGATGTCTCAGACAATTAAAATGACTTGACAGAAATATTCTTACCTGTTTCCATTCAAGTCAAACAGATATATATTCCCCTGGAGGTCTCCAGCAAGGAGAGAATCTCCAGAATCGTCAAAAGCCACATTCAGAAAACGTATTGTCTTTGAATGGTACCCTTGGACACCATGGATTATGTTCACTATAAGTCTGTGAAGAAAGCAAGCAAAACAACTGTGCTTAGAATAATTTTATTATTATGTATTTCTCCAAGACCTAGGATTAAAATGTTTCTATGTGAAAAATCTTCAATAAAACCACATATTTTTAATATAAAAAATATACTATAAAGGAAGTGATTCACTGTGTTGGAAGGTAGGTAGGAGGCATATAAAACAGATGGGGGAAATCCACCATTCACAATCCTCTTATGTGGCTCCTGGTTGCCTGATTTTCATTATTAATGAATAACACTAAGATATATCCTGATGGATCATCTACCAATGCATCTGAAAGCCCAATTCAGCTCTCAGCAAGGAACCTGGCTCGTCATTACCAATGCAAAGAAACATGCTGGAAAACAGAGCTGTGCATTACTGTAAGAAACCACTTTGATTAGATGTGGGGGTACATCAGTTCTAATATCATTTCCTTTAACAGTCTCCAAAAACATTTTGTTCAGCCTGGAAAAGAGAAGGCTCTGGGATGACCTAATTGTGGCTTTCCAGTACCTGAAGGGAACCTACAAGAAACATGGAGAGGGACTTTTTACAAGGACATGTAGTGACAGCACAAGGGGAAACGGCTTCAAAGTGAAAGAGAATAGGTTTAGATTACATACTAGGAAAAAATTCTTTACCGTGAGGGTGGTGAGACAGTGGAACAGGTTGCCCAGAGACGTTATGGATGCCCAATCCCTGGAAGTGTTCAAGGCCAGGTGGGATGGGGCTCTGAGCAACCTGGTCTAGTGGGACATGTCCCTGCCCATGGCAGGTGGCTGGGACACGATGACCTTTAAGGTCCCTTCCAACTCAAACCATTCTATGATTTTATGAAGAAAGCCATATTTATCACTATTCATCTGAGATATTACTGAACAAAAGTTTCTGTTTTTTCACTTCTATCCTTGCACTGTGCTGTCCCTTAAAACAGAGCCAGATGCAGAAATGAAACCCATGTGCAGAATAAGCTGCAAGAGCAAGGATATTCCGGGAACCTGGACAGTAAGATTTGGGAAATCTGCTACTCCTGGATTTATTAAGCTTACTAAGCAAACAATTTATTTTCTATCATCACTTAGATATAAATTCAGAGTCAAACTAAACATCTAAAACTTTGCAGGACATTGGCAGGCTGATTAAAGACTGCAGAGCACTGACTGGATGCTGTGACTGTGGCTATGTAAGATGCTGTCACCTCTCTAAGACACAGAATATGCCACCCAGCATGCACATGCAGCTGTGGAGGTAGGATACAAAGTCTGAGTAAACACCAGAAGAAGGGCCATACAGCCATGGTACAAACTAGAGACAAAACTAATTGCACCTCACTGTTAAGCCCATTCTTTTCTACAATAAAAGGGCCATAAAATTGAAACTAGAAAGATAAGGTATTTTAAATTATAATTGACATCTAGTGATGTGGGGTTTTTTATGACAAGTGAGTTATGACTTCTGCTTCTAAAACCACCCTGAAACCTGAGTACTTATCAGTGCAGTTACAGCATCTCCCACAACCTTCTCTATGCCACTCTGCCTTTCAAAAGTTCCTCTGCTACTAAACAGACTCGGGAGAAGAGAGTTAGGAGTTCACAGGGTTGCATCCAGAGTCCCCAGGGCAGAGGCACTCAAAGCAGTATCCATGCTGCTGCTCTTCAGCTTGGGCCAGGCAGTGTTTTCATTGTACACCATACTGTGATTAAACTCTGGGAATTCCCCTCGACATTTCATTCAGTACAAACAAACTGAAGCCTTAAACTGGGGTAAGTGCCCAGGCAAGCTGTGAGCAGCCTGAGCACGGGGGTTTCACAGCCTCCTGGGGGACCTGCTCTGCCTTCAGGAGGGGATCTCATCAGTGCAATAAACATCTCAAAGGCGGTGCAAAGAGGATGGTGCCAGACTCTTTTCGGTGGTGGTGCCCAGCGACAGGAGGAGGAGCAATGGCCATAAATCAAAACACAGGAAGTATCACTAAACATGAGGAAGAACTTCTTTACCCTGAGCACTGGAACAGGCTGCCCAGGGAGGGCATGGAGTCTCCCTCTCTGGAGACATTCAAAACGTTCCTGTGTCACCTGTTCTGGGTGACCCTGCCTTGGATGAACTCCAGAGGTCCCTTACAACCCTGACAATTCTATGATTCAAGGGGAACGTGTTCCCCCGCCTTCTACCCGGGCATATTCGAGCTGCCCCTCCATCCAGCCCGCAGACGCTCAGGCGGGCCCGGGCCGGCCGTGCCCCGTCCGCCCCCTCCCCTGGAGCTCCTGCTCCCCTCTGCCCGGCCCTGCCCTGCCCGGCCCTGCCCTGCCCCGTTACCCCCGCGGTGCCGCGGGCCCGGCCCTGCGGGCCCACACGGGGCCGCTCCGCCGCCCGCCCAGGTCGCAGCGCTCCATCCCAGCCCGGCGCCGCCGCTCGCGCGCTCCCGCGGAGCTCCGCCCCCCGCCCGCGCCGGGGGACGCCCCGCGAGTGGTACAGCCCACCCCCCCTTCACTCAACAGAGGGCAGCGGGAACGGAGGCGGAAACTCCCCCCCAAAAGTGTTGGCCTACCGGGGAATGGAACAGCCCCGCCGGCGGCCGCGGGGGCTGCCGGGAGTTGTAGTTCCCCTCGCGAGGTTGGGGAGCGGAGCGCGGTCAGCGCCGCGCAGTGAATAAAGTGGAGTGAAAACGTCGCGTCCCCGCAGGCAAAGCTGTTTATAACGCAGTGCGCGGGGTCACTCAGAATACGGCTTTTCCAGCGGGATTGGCTGCCGGTTTCCTCTTGCCCCCTGCCTCATAAGCGCCGCTCCAGGCGGGGGCACTGGCGGACCCGGCGGCACCGTCACCTGGGTCGTTCCCGCTCCACCTCCGGGGCGGGACTGCGGGCGGCCGAGGCGGGGCCGGAAGCGGCGGCAGCGGCTCGGCCGAATCCGGTGGCGCCACGTCTGGCTCGGGGCTCCCTCGGTGCCCGAGAGGCGGCGGCGGCGCAGCCGGACCCTCGTTTCGCCTTTCCCTCAGCGGTCGGTTCGTGGCGAGGCCTCAGCGGCGGCAGCGGCCGGGCGCGGCGGCGGCGACATGTCGGACCTGGGGGACTGGTTCCGGAGCATCCCGCTGATCACCCGCTACTGGTTCGCCGGCTCCATCGCGGTGCCGCTCGTGGGCAAGCTGGGCCTCGTCAGCCCCGTCAGCCTCTTCCTCTGGCCCGACGCCTTCATCCACCGCTTCCAGGTACGGGCCGCACTACCGCTCCCGGCGTGCCCCGCGGCGCCCGCGCCATAGGGCAGCGGGGTCCGGCGCGCGCTTGGCCTTCTGGGAGTTGTAGTGCGAGGCCGCGCCGGGGCTGCGGGCGGGGCCGGCGCTCTCCCCGGGCCCCGCGGCCTCGCACTGGAACAGCGCTCGGGGGTCACCGGGGGCGGCCAGAGCCCCTCCGGCGGGAGCCGAGCCCTCCTTCTTGCTTAACCGGTGCAGGATTAAGAGCCCGGGTTTAGCCCGTGCTGTGCTCGCAGGGCCTGGGCGGCGGTGCCTGACCCTGCTAGAGTGACAGTGACAGAGGGCTGTGGCCCCTGGCAACCCCGCAGTTCGTCTTGTGTCTCATTCTGATGTGTTTTTCCCTAATTTTTTGTTGTGGAAGTTGTTCTGCCTGGCGCTGGTTGTTGTGCCGAGGCATTCTGTGACCACAAAACCCGTGGCTGTGGCTTCAGGTGGCTCTGTGTGACCGTGTGGGTGTGACTGCGGGAGCAGAGGTGACAGTCAGCTGTGCAAACATCCCAGCTGCGGGTGGCTCTGGGGACTCGGGCAGAGCTACGGGAGAGACATGGAGCTCCTGGAGCGGGTCTAGTGGAAGGCAACAAAGATGATTAAGGGACTGGAGCATCTCTCTTATGGGGAAAGGCTGAAGGAGCTGGACCTGCTCAGACTCGAGAAGAGGCGATTGGGAGGGGGCCTTATCAATATTTATAAATATCTAGAGGGAGGTGTCAAAGGATGGAGCCAGGCTCTTCTTGGTGACGTGCAATAGGACAAGAGGCAATGGTCAGAAACTGATGCACATGAAGTCCCACCTGAACGTGAGGAAGAAAGAACAACTTTACTGTGCGAGTGACTGGACACTGGAACAGATTGTCCAGAGAGGTTATGGAGTCTCCCTCGCTGGAGATACTCAAGAACTGTCTGGATGCAATCCTGTGCAATGTGCTCTAGGATGACACTGCTTGAACATGGAGGTTGGACCAGATGACCTGGTGTGGTCCCTTCCAACCTGACCCATTCTGTGATTCTGTAAAAAAGTGCATCTTTTGCACCTTCTGGCTTGGAATTTGAAAAAGCTTCTGCTTGGGATTGTCAGCTTCCGTGCGTAGGTACGGGCCACACAAACTAACAACTAAAACCCTGAGGTGTCAGATGTAGAGTGTATTAGCAATGTCAAAAGTGTTCACAAGTTGGACATAGTATTTTCCCTTGCATTGTGATGCTACAAGTTCAGTGTTTTACTGTGCAGGTGTATAGTGGGAGAGGACTCATAGGATGAACAGAAGATGAAGGAATAGGAAAGATCTTGACCTTTATATTTCTATTATATTTGCTCATTATATCTTCAGTGCAAAAGGCTGAGTATGAAAAAAAAGTTTAAAAGATTGCTCTAGGAGGGACTGTCCATGTATCATCCCCAAAATTTAATAGCTTAGAGAACTGTTTTCCCTCTAGTTTTGTTATTTCTCCTGGAACTGTGATGTTCAGGATCCTAATGCTCTGTTTGGAACTCTTGCTGCTTAGGGAGCTCAATTATGAATGGCCACTTTCTGTCCTTGCTACATGCAGTTGGCTGTGTCCACTATTGGTTGTTGGGAGGCTCTATAGCAGGTCTAAAATGCTCAGAGCAGCGTGTGCTGTCTGGAATGGTACACTAAAGACTGTTGTGTGAGTTGCTTGGCCTCTGTTCAACAGGGAAGAATGGGGTTTGTGTGGATGCTTTTAGAACAGTGTAGCATCCTTTTGCACTGCAGTAAAGAGTCAGTACTGCAAAGATGTAATGAAAGCAATCTGGGAAGCTTTGTGTGATTTCTGTTGTAATCTTAACAGTTTTGGTTATCAGATTAAAAAAACCCCCACACCTGTAAAAGCTGCTGAAGCAGCAGGAATTGGTACTTGGACTGTTTTTAATCTTTCCTTGATCTTCCAAGTAATTGATAATGAATGGAAACAAAAAGCCTGTGCATATGAGTTCATTCTACAGTATATAAATAAATCTTTCTCTTTTGATTTGGACAGATCTGGCGGCCGATAACGGCAACTTTCTTCTTCCCAGTGGGACCTGGAACAGGATTTCTCTACTTGGTGAATTTGTATTTCTTGTATCAATATTCATCACGATTAGAAACAGGTATGTTATCCATTAATTTTTGTGCATGTGGTGAGCTTTACCTGAAGCTGATACAGGTGGCTCATCTCTGTGCCAGCTTACATTGGTCAGTGTGAAACTGCTCTGAAAACTGATTTTCTGGGCCTGGTGCTTTCCCTTGGCCGTTTAGGATCTGAACTTGATACTTGTTTCAGTAGGAGTGCCTGGTGCTTTTAGTTGTTGGATTTCAGGGAGTGAGACAGACTAAATGATATTACCTCTGTTTCCTTGTTTCTGGTGTCCTCTGACACAGAAGGGTGTTAGAGCATATGTAATAAAGGGTATATCCATTGGGAGAAAATAACATCAGTTTTTCCTCTTTTTATTAGGGATGCTTTCTTGTGTTATTTTCTGGTTTGTGTTGAATTGAGAGATACCTTCTACAAATGAAATTTGAAATACTGTTCTTCCAAACAGATACATGGAAAAGTTAAGGGACTAGTAGGATTTTTAGTTAAGGAGAAAAATTCAATGGAAGAAAGGAGATCAGATAATGGATAATTTCTCTCAAAAAAAGTGATTGTTGTTGCAAGGTAGCTTCAAAACTAGTTTTATTTTGCACTGCACCGTTCATTAAAGCTAGGCAAAAATTGTTTATGTTGAAGTAAGTAATAAAAGTGTTTTCAAAGCCAAGCTCCTCCTGGAAGCCTTTGAACAAGAATTTCAGTATAATTGTAATGGAGTCTTAGAACTGATGGTGTAAGGGGGAATGCATTGCAAGGTGATGTTTGGAAAGTCCCACAGTAAAGAGATTCCTGGTAGACCTGCCATCCAGAGACTATTGTGGAACCCCATTTAAGTCTTAAGAAGAGTAACAGGGAAAGGGAGGAGTGGTGCCAGATTGTATTTGGTTGTTTTCTTAGTGAAAGAAAGTAGTAGTTCTATAGCTAGAAGTGATTCCTCCTCTGAGCCTTTCTGCAGTAGATTATGAACATGTGAGAGTGGCAGTTCAAACATTCTACCAGGCAAAGCCAGGTGCAGGAAGAGTTCCTGGATAATAGATGCAAATTCTTTTAGCAGTAAATTCCTACTGTGGAACACATATGAATTTTGAAATTGGAAAGTCAACTGTGTTGTTGTTTGAACCAATGCATTTCTTTTTTATTACAGTCATTTTTCTGGTTATAAATTAAGTTGTTGTTTAGATTGGCCCTTCTTTCTGTGAAAAACGCTGGAATCCTTCTACATGTGGGAGGTATATAAGTTGCTGATAATGTTTAGAGGTGGAAATCAGTTTTGGTCTATGCCTCCTTTTGTCTATGAAACTGAGGAAGTGAAACTTCTATTTTCAGCATTGTACATTTTTTTTGAGCATACACTGGTGCTGCATGCCAGCTTCAAATTTAGTTGTCAAAAATATCCATATGGGTTTGTACTGTGCTTTTGCTTTTGTAACAAGCTGACCTGTAGCTTCCCGAGGAAAGGGAGATTGATGTGGTTTTGTTTTGTTTGGGTTGGTGAAGAACATAACAAATATCAACAGAGAGGGAAGAATATGAAGAGTTCACTCTCCAACAGTATGAATGATGAGATTATGAGTCTGCAGCTCTTTCCAGATGACTGGATTATACCCTGGGCCTTACAGAAGGACCCAGTGGAATAGAGCTCAACCTATAGCTGTGCTGAGCTTTCTGGCATCTGTAGTTCAGTTTTCTTAGATATTCATTGAAAAGTCAACTTAAATAGCTTGTCTAATATTCTTCCTAGCAGTCTCCTAGATAACGAGAAGTGAAAAATCTTAAGGGAGTAATAACAGCTTTGATTTCTTCCTACTCTGGAGGGTTTCCTGAGCTGGTGTTTCTGCAGCCTTAGACAGCTTCTTCTCTTTGCTTGTTTCTATTTGTTTGTTGTATAGCAACAGTAAGGAGAAAACTTCAGTTTATGATTTCTTCAACTTTAAAACTTTCCAATATATTTTTCTAAGTGTTTTTTTCCCTGTCATGTAATTTGCATGGCTGAACTTAAATAATAAACTTAAAATTGTTGTTTTAGTAATTTTGTTTTACATAGGCTATTCTAAAAAGCTATCGCTTAAAAATAGGTTTTCTTCCTTTACATTTTTTGGGACGTAAAATACTTGTAGGAAGCCAAATAGTGCTAACATGAAGCAATAGCCTTCTTTCTAGGCCTTTTGATGTTTAATTATGAGCATGTAATTCAGCTTGTCTGTGGTGCACTGAGTTTGTCACTGGTCTGGGTCTTTTGCAACAACATTCTCAGGCTTTCCTTGCCTGCCTGGGGCTCTGTGAAGGTTGATGGGAGTCTTGCACAGGTGTCGAGGTCTGTGTCAGCTTTTTGCCACACTTTGCAAGAGTGAGAGCCTCAAATTTTCATGTTTGCAAGGAGTTGTTTTAACTCTTGTCTCTGCCGGGTCACAAACCCAACTGGGCATCTAAAGATACTTTTGTTTAGTATGACCTGCAGGGAATGTTGCTTTTTTTGTTTGTTTGTTTGTTTGTTTCCACTGTCCTCAAAAAACTGACATATTTGAAATGGGAAATTAGCTTAGAAGAAGGAACAGAATGTGCTGCAAATGTGTACCTTCCTTGTCATGGATACTATTTTTTTTCTGGAGTGTAAAAAGTGTCGTATCTCTTGAGCCTGACTAGATGATGCAAAGAGGTTGCAATTTGCCTAAGTAAGGACTGTTTTTCACGACTCAGTCATTGTGCCTAATGTCTCTGGCTTTGCTGTGCACGTGTATTTTCTTATTCTGTCTTTCTGACTGGCAGTTTCATATGAAGGATGAGATCTAACTCCATTTTGAAGGCTTATGTAGTTAAAACCACTTATCTCCAGAGTCAGTGTGTTCTTTTTGAGTATAGACACTGCAGTAGGCTGTCTTATTTTTCAATCTGTAGGTTGTTCTATTCTAAGGCTTTTTAAAATTTAAAAAAAATAAATTGTAAACCACAGACTGCATGTAAAGCAACTGTTAATAACTAAGCTGTTCTTAGACTCCAAAAAGTAAAAGAAAAAAAAAGTCGTCTTAATTTCTTATCAAAATTTCAGTACCATTCCTAATAATTCTTTTTGTTTACAGGTGCTTTTGATGGAAGGCCAGCAGATTACATGTTCATGCTGCTGTTTAACTGGATCTGCATTGTTGTATCCTTCTGCTCATCATCAAATTTGAGAATATTTTGGTTCTCCTGTTTCTGCCTTAAGTATGTTCAAAGACTGGGTTTTATCAAGGAACGGTTTTGAAATGTAGCAAATGTTCACAGGCGAGTTTGTAAGTGTGTAATCTTCCTGGAAAGGTAGTGGCTTGCAGGGAGAACACTAATAAACATGCTGATAGGGGTATGTAATCTGGAGACTAGAGTTCTGCTTACATAAAGCTCAGCTCATGTTGTGTGTTGCTCGTGCTTCCGTGGTGTTCTCTGTATCACTTCACTGAGCTGCTTTTGTGGGTTGCTGTGTGAGCTAAGAGTAAATTTAGTGTGTTCAAGCTGCTGTATGCAGATAGGACTGATCACTACCACTCCCTGAAATTCAGGTACCTCATGGAGAGGTCCTTTACATGCTGAGTAAAAGTCATCTGTGAAAGCACTGTTGTGATACCTGAACTGAGCCAGCTTCCTGAAAAATATGGGCTCGTTGGTTTGAGAATGCTGGGAAACACTTTTTCCATGTGCTGTTCTATCTGAATTTTATTTTAGATCTTGAATACAAAACTGGGAGGACTTACTGATAAACCAGGTAGTTGTGCTACCATTCAGGGATTTTTAGAGGCTGGAGAAATGGGCTGCTCAGGAATGAAGCTCTGTAAAGGGAAGTGCAGAACCCTGCTCTTGGCAAGGAGCAGCCTCAGGCACCAGAGCAGACTGGAGACTGGCAGTCTGCAGAGTATCTTCCTGGAAAGGCCCTGGGTGTCCTGCCGAGCACCGAGTTGACCATGAGCCAGGAATGACAAAGGTGGCCACCGGCATCCTGGGCTGTGTTAGGCAGAGCATTGCCCCCAGGTTGAGGCAGGTGATTGCTCTTCTCTGCTCAGCCTTTGAGAGATATATGGGGTCTGCATCCAGCTCCAGGTTCCCAAGTACAAGAGAGACGTGGACATAATGGAGTGAGTCCAGTGAGAGGTCATGAAGATGATTAAAGGGTTGGAGCATCTGTCACATGAGGAGAAGCTGGGAGAGCTGGGCTTGTGCAGCCTGGGGTGTCTTGTCATAGAATCATATGTAGTTTGGATTGAAAGGTCCTTAGTCCAACCTCCCTACAGTGAACAGGGACATCTTCGACTAGATCAGGTTGCTCAGAGCCCTGTAACCTGACATTGAGTGTTTCTGGGGATGGAACATCCACCACCTCTTTGGGCAACCTCTGTCAGTGTTTCACCACCCTCATTGTAAAAATTTTCTTCCTTATACCTAATCTAAATCAACCTTCTTTTAGTTTAAACTGTTACCCCTTTTCCTTTTGCAACAGGCCTTACAAAATGCTCTGTCCCAAACTCTCTCAGCCTTTCCCTATAAGAGAGATGTTCCATCCTCTGATAATTTTTGTGGGGCTCCTCCAGACCCACTCCAAGAGGTCCATGTCTTTTCTGTGCTGAGGACTCTGTAGCTGGACACCAGTTCCACAAAATGAAGCACATTTAAATGTAAGAAAGACCCCCTTTTACTGTAAGGGCAGTCAAACACTGACAAGGCTGTGGAACCTCCATCCTTAGAGATGCTCCCATTCTGTCTGTGCTGTTGCTGCCTCCTTGTAGCAATTTGTGGTGGCACAGCACATGGAAAAAAAGGAGCAATGACATCAGAGAAGTCAGGAGAGCTAGTGTGTAGAAATGCCTTATCAATAGATTATCTCCAGTTGCATTCCACTCTGTGGAGGGAATTGCTATTCCTGCTGGTCCTGTTGAGCCACAGCAGTAACAATGTGCTGTTAGTTATGTTGTTACAAAGATGAGGGTTTTCTTTATGATTGCAGGTTGTTCACTGTGAGGTATTAGAATGAATCTAATTGTGACTTGGCTTTCAAACTGGTCATTTAAAAGCTCCCAGTTGCTTGTTCCCTATGTGATGTAAGGAGCAACCTGAATCCATGGTCTGGGAAAAGGATGGGTGTCATTTTATGTGTGCTCATGAACTGCTAAAAGCATTCTGATCATAGCAAAATCCCTCAGTGATTCTTTCTACTCAGCAGTCACTACAACAGATCCTTTGAGCTCCAGGGTGGGAGAGGAGTATTAAAAGCCTGCATTGATGCACTTCAAGAAATTATTTCTTTTCTATGACTCATTGGCAATGTATTGGGGTTTTCTCATGGCCTGGTATTTCTTTAGCTAGAAAACCAAAATTTCAGTGTTGAAGTAATGAAAGAATCCAGCGGTTAAACTTGTATTGTGCTCTTATGCAAGCAAGGACTGACTGAGTTCGTAGTTAGCCAGTTTCCATCAGGGAGGAAAGGCCAGTGCATCTGTCAGCCCTCAGGGTAATGACTGGAGGTGGGAGCTTGAAAGGCTACCAAAAGGCAATTACTGAAACTAAGTGTGTAAGTCTCTAGATCATGGGATGTTTTTATTTTTTTACCCAGTGTTTAACTTAAAACAGTGTTCCTGTGTAGTACTATTTTAAACATTAAAGGCCTCTGCATGTGTGTTCAGTGTGTCTGCACCTTCTTTTTATTATCTTAGTCTGTCAGGTTTTGCTGTATTTTCCTTAATGGTGCAATGACAGATAACTGGCTTGGCAATGGACATGCAGGTAAGTGCAGTGCCCTTTCTTAAATAATAATTTTGAGGAACTTTATGACTACTTAATAACTTTATAGAGAGCGTTATCGACTTAACTGCAGAACAGTGTTAAGCTAGGCTGGTTCATTTTATATCAGAATGGACTGCTGTGTGTGTATTGTTAATTTTTTAGTTCAGGTTAGCTTCAGCTGATGGCATAAGCCTGGATCTGACTGTCACACCTAACCCAGTTAGGGAATCCAGGAATGAAAATTGGCTCATTGTACAGTCAGGAAGTGTTCAGCCTTTTACTAAAATGGACACAAGATGTCACCTCTGCGCTGTTTCCTTTAATGAAAGTGGATCTCCATTCTTACTTTTTTATTTAAAAATGATTCTTGGGTTCATTCATCTTCTCAAATTTAGTGTGCCTTTTACTTGCCAATAGAAGATCTTTTTATGAAAAACACAGCTTCAGATTGAGATCAGAACTGTGAAGTGCAAAATCCTCACAAGAATGATTAAGATAGTGGTGTAAATTTTTGATGAGGTAGTTCTTATCACCCCAAATATTAAAGGGGAAAATTGGGAAGTGTGTCTTGGACACAGCAGAGTATCAGTATTTTCAGCCTGCCTCTTCTGTTGTGTCTTTATCTGTCCCCATCACCTAAAACCTGCACCAGTATCTGTAGTATTTTGCACAAAATTATTTTAGCATTTATTGGATCACTTATCAGGCTCCTCTGGTAGACAAAACCAAAAATCTCTAGTCAGGACTGAGTTCTGTTAAGGGCTGTCTACAACTTCGCACTTAAAATTTTCTTTGCTGTGGGGAAGACATCACAAAATTTTACAAAAGCATGCTGCAGTCACCCATACATTGTATGAATTTTAGACTGATTGTGTTGATTTGTACATTTTAAAATAGGTACTTAAAATGTTTGGGTTTTTTTAAACTGGATACAAACTATTGCTTAAAAGAGAATCAGTTGTTTGATGTACAAACGTGGTTTTCTTAAAAAAATGGGGGTTTTTTGATTGTGTTTAGTGGCCTTACTTGAAATTGGGAAGATAGAGTAGGATAACTGGCACTATTCCTATGTCAAATGCTTTCAGAAATTAGATATTCCTTTGTTTTTCCAGTAAAATGAAAAGAGTTTTACTAAAGACTCTGAAGTGCTCATGTGGTGAGTCAGAGTGCTGGTGCACACGCGTGGGGCTTGTGGAAGGCTGGGCTGGTAGTGGTGTGCCAGCGTTAATGTCGAACCTGTTGGATAGAAGCTCCCCTGAAGGGATGAGTTTCAACCTCTTCTAAACACAGGAGCTGGTTCGTAGCATTCAGTCAGTTCATGGAAATGTTGCTGGTGCAGTGTGCTTTCAGAAATCATATAGCTAAATAGTGCTTTGTATTTCTTTCACTAGAAATAGTCCAATCACCTAATATGCAGTCACAGTAAGGAAGTGTTTGAAATAGTTTCACCTCCCGGCGTGGAGTGTGGGTTATCTCCAAGCTCTACCAAGGCAGCTTTGCCAAGGCTGGCTGCAGTGCCCTGAAATGGTGATTTACGGGTGCCCCTCCTTTCTGAGGTGCTCGTAGGTGGCAGTTCAGTGGAGTACTGTTTGGGTTAGTGCCCTGGAAATGATTGTGGCACTGGTCCATGGCTGGCTCTGCTGTAGGTGTCCTACCAGGCAACTGGGTGCAAAGGAGTTCTCCACAGCTGCTCTTTCACTTGGTGCAAGTTGGAGCCCTTTGCTTTGGCATGGTCTTGCAAAAGAGAATGACCCAAGAAGGTTCTCCTCCTTAGCTTTCTCAATGGCTTTTTTACAGATCCATGACACGTGGTGGCAAAGATTCTGGGGCAGTCTGTAAAGACTTTACTGATGTACCATGCTTACAAGCCACTTTTGAAGCTTATGGCTCCTGCTGCCTCTTTTAGTTTCTTTAGTTTCTGTGAAAGTGTTTGTAACTGTTTGCCTTTTTTATTTCTTTCTTAACATTGCAGTTGCTGATGATTCCACTCATCATGTCAGTACTTTATGTGTGGGCCCAGCTGAACAGAGACATGATTGTATCGTTTTGGTTTGGAACAAGATTTAAGGTAAGTCAGGCAGGATACTGGAAAGGTTCCTGCCCATAAGATGCATATGTAGGGGGTGAGGGGTAAAATATAAATATTTTCTCTTATTAAAGATGTTCCATAGCTGTATACTCTTTGAGATGCAGCAGAGACAAATTTCTTCGTGGTTTTCCATGTGGTGTCACTCAGTGTGGCTTTACTGAAAAGATGTCCTGACAACTGAAATTCATCGTTCTGAAAAGAAAAAATTCCTGATAAACATTAGCCTGGATAAAAGCTGAATGTAGTGGCAAAATGCTGATACTTTAAATTGTTGTTTACTGGGTGACCTTGTCTGTTTCTGCCAGGTCTTGTAGTGGAAACTCTTTTGATCATTGTTTCAAGACCTTTTCAAAGTCGGAAACTTTAGGACTTTGTTCCAGATGCAAGCATGCTGTGGAACATGGGGTGCAAAAGGCATGTCTACTTATAATGTTTAAATGAGTATGTTTTGTGTAAAAATGTTACTCTTCACTCATTTTGGAGTATCTTCCCTCATAGGTTGAATCTCTTTCAGTTAATAGGTCAGGATTTGTGTAATGCCTAAAACGCTGAGGTTATGATCATGCTCATTAGTGCAGTGGGAAGTTGAGAGCAGGTTTACATCCTTAACTTGTACTTACAACTTCTCTTCACTGCATTCCTTTTCAGGCCTGTTACCTTCCATGGGTTATTCTGGGATTCAACTACATCATTGGTGGATCGTATGTATTTACTTCTATGGCCAATTTGAAGTTATAAAAGCTTTTAGAGCTATTTAACTTGCTACTGAATTTAGAAGTAATATTAAAATAAGCTTAAAACCGTATAATGTGACTGATAATGCCTAGTGTCACATGGTGATGATTTAAGATAAAAGCAAAGAGGAGGTGTGCATGTGAGAACTAGAAAATGTAGATGAAGGGAAAGTAATAAGTTTGTTTTATTTTCTAATGACTTGTATGTGTTAGGCCTTTTCCATGCTAAAAAAGTAACACACAGTAAACAAAGATGTCATTCATGTGACTAACCATCATTACTGGTTCTAGAAACAAAGTTAGCTTGCCTCTGACAGTGCTGTTACTTCTTTCCCTCCCAGTCTTGTCTATCCTGATTTTTTTTCAGTTTGTGAAACAAGGGAAAATGGCAATAAGTCCACAGAGTGCCATATTAGCACTTGATGAAGTCTTTGGTCTGTCTTGGGTTTCTTTGAGTAAACTCCGTGATGCAGAAATCCCCTCTCTGTGCACAGTCTGTCTCATTGGTGCCCTGCATTGGCTGGGGCCTCTTGGTGCCACTGTAACACAATTAGTGACAATAACAAGTTTGAGGTTGAGTTATAAAAGGAGGAGATAGCACAGCAAAACCAAATTCCCTGTTCTGGCTGTGCCTCCTACTGACTCATCCGTCACTTGTGAGAACTGCTTGCTGTTAGATACCTGCTGTTTCTATGCATGACAGAAGATACTCAAGGGCCTCCGGTCAGCTGTGTTTTTGTAAAATTGGGAACAAAACAGCTCAGTACAGCGGGAGACAGGTTGTCCAGTGAAAACAGCAGTAACTTCTCTAGCTCTGCAGACTATTATTTTAGGCACTAATAGCTGTACGGTCTAATTCCCTGATGTAAATAAGTATTTAATTGCATTTTCAGTTCAGACTGTAGAGAAGGCTTGGAAGTGTTGGCACAGAAAGTTGGCCCTTCTAAAGAATTGACTGCAAAATGCTGAGAGAAGGAAAATTTTTTGTGTCTCACAGCCCTGGCAATGCCTGTGGCAGGTGAACACGAGGTGATCACTCTTATTTTTGGAGAAGACAGCGTGTAAAACAATTCTTTTTTTTTTTATTTGCTTTACAGAGTCATCAATGAGCTGATAGGAAATCTGGTTGGACACCTGTATTTCTTCTTAATGTTTAAATATCCAGTGGATTTGGGAGGAAGGAATTTTCTGTCCACACCTCAGTTCCTGTAAGTGACCTTATTCTTTACCTCACTGTTTGTTTGGTCCAATTTTTTGTATGATTCATCAGACATATATTTGCTGGGATTTTAAAGTGTAAAATACTTTGCTAAATCAACCTGCTTTAGACTATCATGTTGACTGAGCTGATGAGTCATCAAAAATGTTGAGTTTCTTTTAAACGGTCCACATGAGAGTTCTCTGTTACCTCTCTGGATGACTTATGTCATTTGCCCACTCTTAAAAGTGAGAGTGAAAGTCATAGTTCTGCTAGTGAAGTGAGCTGTAATAAAGAGAAGTCCCTAACAATTATCAGATGGTATTAAAAAAAAAGTTTTATCCTGTAAGTCATCTTCTTTCTGTATTCCCATGTATCATTACAGTAGCTACCAGTTCAGCAACGTCTAACAATAATAGGAGTCAGTTGTAGACTTGTTCAGGACTATGATATGATTCTGCTTTGCAGTCTGTACCAGTCACCTTAACTGAGACTGCAAGTCTGAAGTGCTTTTTCTTGTGATGTGTTTGTTGTTTTGGCATTGAAATACTACAATCAGAAGCCTAAGTTTTTAGCTTCAGTTGTCCTTGTCCTCATCCTTTTGGGCTGTAAATCTATCAAACTTTAGTTAGAAACTTTCTCTATCAAACGTTAGTTAGAAACTCAGTTAACCCTCTTCATAGCATAAATTGTTGAATTACAGTTATACTTTGTGTACAGATTTTAATCAGTAGGGAGGCTTTATATTCTAATTCTATGTTTGCAAGCCTCTCTAGTAAATCTAATTTTCTGTAAGGATTAGAACAAGATCGTTTTTAAAAATGTCTTTCAAGGTGGTAACAGCTCTGAAAGTGCCATCAGTCTTGTTGGATACATGCAATTCTCCTGATTCCCAGAAATGGAAGTTCCTCCGTATTCCCATTTCTCAGTGTGCTGAGGGCTTAGATTTGGACAGGATTCTCTGAAGTTCTACTGTGAAAAGCCAGTTTTATTGCAAAGTCTGTCAGCTAAAAGGAAGTGCATGGAAAAGTAGTCTGTCATTTACCCCCAGGGTACAGCTGTTTCTGTAACTCCTCTTCTGGTTTGTCCTAGTTACCGCTGGCTGCCAAATAGGAGAGGGGGAGTGTCGGGGTTTGGTGTTCCTCCTGCCAGCATGAGAAGAGCTGCAGAAGATCAGCAGGGTGGTGGAAGGCACAACTGGGGCCAAGGTTTCCGACTAGGTGACCAGTGAAGAACTCCTGCCCTTGGAAAACATCAACTCTTCAGTTTTAACTGGATGTAGAACCGACCGTTCCTGGTGCAGAGCATGCCTAAAGAACTGAGCTCTCTGTAATACTCTTGGATTTAACTGATTAGAAGGAATGTTTCTGGCTCAAGAGAAAATAAAAAACTCCGGAAGGAAAAAAATGTAGATCTTGCTCCAGGTTAGCCAGTAGTGTCCAATTTGATTCTGCCATTAAAAATAAGCCTTCTTTATATAGTATTGTCTGTCTGTAACAACAGGATCCATTGGCTGTCTTGTTCCATCATGTGATGGAACAAGCTGATGGTGTTCTGTCTCACCTGGTATGTTAAAACTTTCTTGACCATGGTAAAATAAGGATCCAGTGTGAGGCAGATGGCTCAAACAAGCCCCTAAGTTTAGGAAGCTGACCTTTTCCATAGCTGTGTTAAAGTCCCAGGTTCTTTGGAAACATTATTTTAGTGATATCTCTCTGCTGCATTCATAAAGCAAATTGCAAATGTTTCATTTCTGTTATTAAGCTGTGTTTTGAGGAGAGTTTTTTCCTTGGTGTGCAGCATTTGATCTGCTACATCATGGGCTGGGCAAGCCTAAGAACTAGAGGGCTTTTGTTTGAAATGTCAATAACAGATATTCACAGAATTGAAATCTCTGAACTCTTCATAGCATGTTACAAGGCTTGTTCTGGTAAAACTGAAATTGTCTGGCTTTTTTTTTTTTTCCCCTAAGATCTGTGAATTCTTGGCTTCAAGGTTTCTGTTTTGATTGCCAAATTGGGTAGCATAAATACTGCTTAAACTAGAAAATGTAACATATCATTGTGGTTAATACAAAGGGTACTGATTGCAGCATTGTTTAACTGAATCTTCATCTTTCTCTTAAAAGCTTTAAGACATCAAAGAATCAAAGCTGGAAATAATTTTTTGCAGGGTCAAGATACAATAGAACAGATTGTTTTACTGCAGGACTCTTTCATTGTCAAATAAGAAATTGTGTACACTGTTTATTAGTAGCTGTACTTTTTTTTTTTTGTAAAAAATTATTACATGGAAAAGGGAATGATTCTGTACAGTAGTTTCCTTGCACTGGGTTCCCATGGGCAGAGCACATGGCTAAGATCCAGGAATCTGTAACACCAGCTTGTTACTGACTCACTGCATGCACTTGAGCAAACTTCTTACTTATCCCAGCTTTTCCAGCTGTAAGGAGGACTCATGCATGTCTCACAGCATTCTTAAAGACAGCTGTCCCTGACCTCCCTTGGATGGAGCTGCTAGTGAGCCAGTTGAGGCTTACGTTCATTAAATCCAACACTTCACATAGGAACACAATTACTCAAAGCTTAACCGAGACTTCTAAGTCAGAATGTAGTTGCTCACTTTTTGTTTTATGGTTGGAGGAAGGAGAGCATTGTCACTAGGATGAGTTTCAAGTCTGACTGAATTGCCCTTTAGCACTTGTCTGTCATTTTACTGGGTAGGTAGGGCACAGAAAGCTGTTCTGCCCCAACTTAGGTATCTCAGGTAACTGTAAGTAGGCAAAGTCAATCTGGGCTGAAACATTTTTATTACTGCTTTGCTTCTTCACTAAAGCTGGGTTTTGAAGGTATAAAAACTTGTAAATACTACGTGAGGGGAAGCCAAGTGGAAAATAAGCAGTTGGACTGAAAGTTTTCAGCTGGCCTGCTTGAAATAAATGCATGTTCCATTTCTTCACTGCAACTCAATTATGTTGATTTGGCTCATGGAAAAATGTAGAAAACTGGTAGTGTGTTTAAGTTTTATTTTTACAGGAAGTTGGAGTTCAGCAATCACTTGCCATTTTTGTCTATTCACTGATGAGTTTTAAAGATGCTCTTGTGTCTTTCTGTGTATAAAATGGTAGGTAGAAAAGAGGAGTGCAGTGTTGTAAATACAAATTTATCATTGACCAACAGCTGTTATTTGATGTGAACTTGAACAGTCTGAGAACCATCATTTTGATAGGAGTCATGGTACAGCTGGTCTTTTTAGTCATAGTAATATCACTGTGCCCAAAGCATTTGTCTTCATTTTGAGTCAGGACCCAATTGTTAAGTGAAGCTGAAGCCCTGGCATGCTCAAATTGTAGAGTATCTTTGTATGGAAGGCCTGAAGGAAGGCTTGAGTGAGTGAAGGCGTAGCAAAAGTAATTGTCCTGGCCCTTTGCACCGTGCTGGGTTTTGCTTTCTAGTACATCCTCCTCCTCTAAATTAGGAGGAAAAGGTTAGCAAGGAATATAGACTTCTTATAAGCCTTGATTAGCTTTTGAGCTGCTTCAGGTCAATTTACTTTGTTTATGGAAAATTCACTTCTGAATTCCATATTACAAGCTCACTTTGTTACTTTCTCACTTTGTCACTTGACCTGAAGCACTGTTTGTTTTCCCACATACATTTGACAGTGGCAGTCTCTTGTTAAATGAGTACCTTCTTTCTTATTTTGTACAGATAATTTCCCCTTTTTGTAATCAATTTTTGTTGGCAAAGTTTTAAATTAAAATTTTAATCTCTGTTACTGTCTCTGTTTTGTTAAATCATATTTCAGCGTAAGACAAGCTTTGTGATCTGCACATCTCTGGGGATTGTATGACAGCTGCACTGTGACACCATCTCCTGCTGTCGATAAAAGTACTCAAGAAAATTACCTGCTTTTGGGTGGGAGTCTTGTCTTCTCTGATCAGTTGCAAAATCGTAAAGGCATTTTCTTTGCCTCTTTATACCATGAGTTTTGACAGTCTGTATCCTTCCTGGACTATTACCACTTTACAGCTGTTTTTTGTATGCTTGATTATTAATCCTTTGTCCTCTGGGAGAAAGCATCCTTCTACTCACCCTTAAACTTGGTGGGATTGATACAGATCACGTACTTTTCCAGGGGTAAGCTTGGAATTCTGCAATACCCTCTCTGTCCAGACAGATGTGCAAAGCTGCCAGAATTCCTTTTGAGGCTCTTACCTCAACTGATTTGGAGACAGACTCATTGGGCATCCTGTGAATGACTCCTCTGGTCCTCGTTGTTCATCTGACTGCACTTCTGCTTGTTACCACAGTGGCATCAAAGAAAATCACGGATTTGGTGCATAAAGCACTGTGTGAATTTGTTGTGCTCCTTGAACTGGAAAGTCTTGGTCGATACTAAATACACCAGATAGAACAGCGTGGCAAGTGTGTGCCTTTTGATTTTGCTCCAGTTGCAAAAAGAGTCAGCAGAAGAGCCAAGAATATGAAATCAAATGCTTCATCTTTCATTCCTATTGCTTTGTCTTGGCAGTAGCTCCTCTCTGAATACAGCCTGGTGATGTGGTGTTGCCAGTGACTTAATGAGAAGCTGGATCTGTTGCCATCTAATGGTCACACTAGAAAAACTGAGAGTTTAATTCTCAGAGTAGCATATTGCTTGCAATACAACGTAAGATTCTGTGTTTGTATATCCCTGTGTACCTTATCAGGGAGGAAGACTGCTTTGCCCTGATGGTTAAGGTAGTGACTGGAGAGATAACACTAATTTACAGGCTGAAGCTTCTGATATAACAGGTCACCTAATGACTTTGTAATCCTGTTCTGCATCCATAAAATTAAGATGATTCATATTCTCCCTTGTTCTGTTACTAGACTTAGGATGGTGGATCAATTTGCACTTGCTGTAGTATGGCAGAGCGCTAATTTTGGTGAAGATGTTCTCAGCATTGCCATTACCTTCACTAGTAAATGGCTTTTCTTGTTTTATGTATCTGTAGATTCTTATTTTGCCACCAGTGATAGTAACAGTGTGAGTCAAAGTTCAGAATTGAGTCTATTGTGATGATTTGATTAAGTTAAAATTTGTAACATGTGCATATTAAGCAGAAATACTTAAATCAACAAAAGTGATGATGTGCTGAAATGATGAAAACACTTCAGCTGCATGTATTTTTCAAGCACACTGTTTAGGTGATGAAAGAAATTCTGTTTGCAGCAGTGGCTCACCCTTTTATCATCTGGAACATGATCTAGGAGTGATTACACTGCTTGGGAGCAAAAGGGCATAAAAGGAGCTGTAACTATGGGATGCTGGCAAGGCCTCTACAGAATCCTGTTGATGTTGGAGGGGCAGAAAGTAATGATGAAACCTTAATTCTGGTGCTTCCTTTTTTTATTTTGCCCCTTCCTCCAAAGGACAAAACACTTGAAAAATGCCATTAGAATCAAATCAGTTTTTAAGGCCAGGTTTCTCTGGACTACTAAACCAGCCATAAGTCTTTGTGATGAAGATCATGGCAATTGGAGGCAGTGTTTAAATCAAAACCATCAGAAGCAGTCTTTTTGCATCTGCATGTTTATTTGTATTTCTTAAGGGTGTATTTAGTCCCTGGACTGGCCATGGATTAAAGGACAGCGGGTGGATCCCTTTATCAGTTGTTTGATTCACTTGTCATTGTCCTCAGAGGTGTGAGAATGCTGCCTGTGCCAACCCCTGGGCTTGCCAAGCTGCTTGTTGAATCTCCTCAGATATTCACAGAACGTTCTGAGTTGGAAGGGACCCACAAAGATCATCAAGTCCAACTCTTAAGTCAGTGGCCCTTATGGGAAATGAACCCATGACCTTGGCATTATTAGCACCATATTCTAACCAATGGAGCCAACCTGCTCCCCCTTCACACTACAGAGTTCAGGTCACCTTGTGGTAGGTAGGTAGGTAGGTAGGTAGTTAAATGGAGGAAGTTTCTTAGCAGTAATGTTTCCCTTTGCTTTCAAGTTAGTGTATCGGTTAGCCCTAATTAACCTGTAGATTAATTAGTAGTTAGCTGTACCAGACCCTCAGCCTGTTTTAAAATCAGAGCTCCCTCAACTACTCCAACTAAGAAGGCTTTTTGTAGCACTTGGCTTCGTTAAGACTTGCTTGCCTGGCACTGCTCAGTGTTGGTGCTGTGAAACCTCCATCAGGCCATGGTTACAGAGTTCACTCACAGTCAAGAGGGCAGATGAAGGGGGCTGTCATCCCTTTGTCCTTCCCACCCTGTGCTCTGGGTGGGCTGCATCTCCTTTTGGATTAGGCTGGGATTAGGGTGGAGGGGCTGCTGCCCCCCGCTTTGCAGTCTCTACAGTGCCCTTTGTGCATGAAGCTGTTCATAGACAACAGAGAGGGTCTCAGATCAGTGCAATCAAAACTGGTTTTGTTACCTGGTACTTGGGCAGAGGTGAGTGTTCATAGCCCTCTGTGGGGAACAAATACTGTGATGGAGGAATGCAACTCAAGTTACATCTTTGCTTCTTTTTTTTATAAAAGTAGTTTGTGTGTGGCGGTGGTGGATGTATGAGGTAGAGAAGCCTAAGGTGCTGTTTTTTGGATGGAAGGATAATTTAAATCAGTCAGGAAGGAATCTAAAGTTGCTGAGAAATTGTTTTTTAAGTGGACTTGAGAATGGGAAGAAAAAACATTAATCAGGGATTGTATTTGTTGATCAAAGAATGTTTTTTAAAGTACTTTTTTTCTGCAATATGGGCTCAGAAAATGACAGTCTCCGTTCAGACCGCAAAGCAAAGCTGTCTCTGTCCTCATCTACTGAATCCTTACTCCTACAGGGGGTGGAGGGTCAAAGGGAGACACTGCTTGGTATTTGTATCTACAACTAGACTCAGGGATAAGCCTTTGGCTAGAAGGAAGCCTTGATCATGTGCATGCAACACCACTGTAGCTGTCTTTTTAAGCCGTTGTTTGTTGACTGAACTGCCTGTGCTTATCACTGTTAAGAATTTAAACAATTGCAAAGAGAAAATGGCATGTGTGTGCCTTGGGCATTGGCGTTTTTTGTTTTAGGAGCTTAAGCTAAGGAGTTAACTGTAACTGATGTTAATGTTTTGGTATTTTCACTCTGGAGCTTTTACATACAGAGTAATTTTCTTAAAAGCTGATTCAAAGCTCAGGTGCTAGAGGTTTTGGGCTTTTTAATGTATAACAAGGGGAAAGTTAGTCTTCTCCTGTGTTCTGTTCTGTCTCACCCTTCTTCCCCAAGGTATGTAATTTAAGATCAAAATCCAGTTAATGTTGAAAAAGTACAGCAAAGATTCTTGGGGAGCATCAAGAAGCTTGAAGACCCCAAAGCTTTAAGCAATTGGTGGCATTGTTCTTTCAGCCCTTGTGGTGTGTAAAATTAGAAACCAGATTAAATTTTGAAGGGATTGATATTCTTAGAAGATCATGGTCAGGATCTACAAGCAGGAGTGCAAAAATTTTGCAAGAGTTCAAACTTTTGCTGAAATTAGAGGTGCTCTGGGTCATCCAGCACGGGAATATTTACTTTTTTTCTACTCCACAGTTCAATCTTAGCAGTGTTCAAGTTGAAGTGCATCCTCACTTGTTCACAGGGACGGATGTTCCTCTCTGGCTGTGTCAACATCTGGTTTGGCTTTAGTAGTACAAGTAGCACATAGCCAGGGGCAGGGGCTCCCCAGGGAGACCAGCACACCTAAACACACTGAAAAAAAATGTGGGGGAACTGGGTTAAGAGGAAGGAGAAAAGTGTGAGGCATGACTTGACTGTGAGCTTGCTTTGTTTGACTTTCTATAGTCAGTTGTGTTGAACTGGTGGGCTTGCACAGCCCAGGAGAGAGTAGGACAGACAAGGATGGCGAAGTGGCCATATTATTTTGAGGAGGCTCTGGTTTGGCCCCTCATGGGTAGTAGAGCCTTTCCCAAAGTGTTTCAGGGAAACCTGAAGATATAAACTGCTGTTCCTGAAGGCTGAAGAGGGGAAGGTGGCTCCTACTCTGCAAATAAAGGCGTAAAACCTTGGTGTGTGCAGAGGGAAGGTTCTTAGCTGGAGAGCAGACTTGTGTGTGCTTGCAGCATGTGCAGGTTTCATTGGAATAGTGTTGGAAAGAAATTGTGTTGAGGGCAGGGAGGTTTGCAACATGGGAATAATTCATGTGATACTGAGGAGGAGGAAATGCTTCAGCTTTTTATTTCTAAAATGACTCTTCATTTAGCATAGGAGATATGATGGGTTTTCTGTTTGCTTTTAGAGCTCAAATAAAACCTTAAAAGCTGAAATCAGAGCCTACTATTTTGATTAGGGCAAAACATTTTTGCAGCCTTTGTTTCTAAAAGTGTTGTGTTGGCAGCTTCTTACTGCAATAAAATAAAAAAAAATAATTTTGTGACTTGTCTGAGATGGGATTTGCATGTTGCAAAAATGCCTGTCTTGGATCATTGTCAACAGGTTTCTATCTCCTTCACTCTCTGAGCAGGAGAGGTTTAAGAACCTGTAGCTTCTGAGGAGAGAGTTTCTGCATTCATGGTGAAAGCTTCCTAGCATGTCTGCTGCTCTTATTGGGGTAGTTACAATTCCTGTTTTAGTTTTCGTTTATATTTTAGTAAGAGCAGTATTATTGCATTTAAATCTACCTTCCTTCTTTTTCATCTGAAACTTCACTCAAAGTGTTATTAATTTAATACTTCACAATAGCACAGGAGGAAGAAGAGGGATATTCACAGCTCTACTGCGTTGTACCCACACCCACTGCCTGCATTCTGCAGAGGCAGGAAAGACTTACAGGAATCATCAGATGCCTCTGCAGACTGTAAATCCTCATGAGCTTAGAAAGCCTGAGCAGGCTGGCCATGACAGCCATTGTACATAAAGAACTCCAAATGCAAACAGAAGTTGAGTCTTGATACTTAAAATCATGTGCCCGGTAGCAATATTTGTTTGATAGCGATTTATAATCTTTTCTTGCCTCCTCTACTGGCTGTCAGGCAGGCAGTAAATTACCAATCTCTCTTTTTTTATCTGCCCTGTAGGTAATAACCACTTTAATACCTCTTCCCTTGCTTACATCCATCTCTGTTTTCCAGATATCAGCTACTCATTCTCTCAGATGATCTGATGAATGGAACTAGTTAAATTCAAGAGTTCTGGTTCTTAAATGCCATATCTCCTTTTGGAGCTGCTACCTCAGAAGAAGAGTTTTTGTGCTTTCTGTCTTACCCATTCTTTTTCTAGCTGTTTTAGCTGAGTGTCTTTTGAATTCTCCAAACTTCTTGTTTCTGTTCCTTGGAGCCATCCCATGGAGATGTGCATGGACCGTTTTGGGAGCAGAGGGGAGTGTGAAGGGCCACGGCAATGGCATGTCACTGCAGATAAACCACTCTTCCCAAACAGAAGGGAAGCTGTGATTAACCAAATGGTGGGCTCTGCTTGCTTCTCACCTGGGCTGTCCAACACTGGAAGGTCTCACCAGGCTGTGGAGTTCTTGGATGGACCATTGTCTTCACAAGAGATGGATTTGTGGGGTTCACAGAGCCACCTGTTAAGGAATTGCTTTTCTCATCTCTAACATTTCCTCCCTCTTTCGCACTCATCATTCTGTCCTTTCCAAATAGTGAATTCCTCTGTGTAATGTATTTTTTAAGAAAAGAATTAAAACCAAGAGCAATTGATACAAGTTGATGTCACTTAACCTTCCTGGGCAAGGTTATAGTAGCATTGAAGGAGAAAGATCCTCTGTTAGACATGTATGTGTGATGATACTGCACTTGAAGATCTATTAATTCTTTAAGAATCGTATCAGTCTAATTTCTTGAAAGCAGACAGGTAACAACAGGCCCTAGGGCTGTATTATCTGGTTGAATAGGTAAGTGGGTAGGGGGATGTTCTAGCTGGATGCAATCCCCGTGCTGAAGGATCTGAGATATCTCTGTAGCTGCTATTAGAGCACAGTTCACAGGGACCAAATATTCACTGTATAATTTAATGCCAATATGAAAAACATAAGCTAATGGTTCTGGTCCCCTATAGAAGTGTTTTGTCCTCTAAATTTGTCCCTGCCAGTTCCTCAGAGTTGTCCTAGAGCTTTCCATGTTCCTTCATGCATCTTGAATGAGATCAATAACTTCCTAGGCTGGAGTGGCTTGCTCCAAAGGGCTGCCCTCTGAAGCTGAAAGGAAATCCTGTTGAATAAGGAGAGTTTCTGTTAATGTGTAATTGAGTTGTGATAAGACCAACTAATAAAGATAAGGTTCTCAACAAGTGGCATGGGACAATGAGCAGAGAAATGAAGTATGGAAAACTCTGTGATTAATCATAACCCTTGGCTGCATTGTTCAAAAGAAAAACCATGCTGAGGAGGATGCATAGGCGTGTTACTGAAGGGGAGGAAAAGCAGGAGTAATCTAGGGAAAAGAGTGGAAAGCAGGAAAACAACTGTACTTCTGTGACCATGAAGGCAGCACCCTTACTCTGGGGAAGGTTGTCCAAGAATAGTTTAATCTTGATGCCTCCAAAGCTAACAGGCCAGAGGGAATCCAATCCCACTCTATAGGTTAATCTGTTTTTTAATGCCTGGAGATGGGCTTGTTCCTGCTTGCTTTCTGGGGACTTGGGTGGAACACAAGGGTCTTGGCGGTGAAGAAGCTCGGGAGTGCCAGTGGGTTGGCAAGGGCTGGTACAGTCGGGCTGGGCTGTGCATTCCTTCCAGCCAGGGTGAGGGACAGGACAGCACATGGCATCTCCCTCATGTTTGGTGATCTGTAACTCAGTGCTGATGCCACTGCCAAGATCACTCAGGTACCTTGCTATATTACTGCTTTTTTTTTTTTTTTTTTTTTATCTAAGGTGTAAACAAATCTCTGGACAAAATCACCCGCTATCTAACCTAAAAAGCTTTTATCTTTTTCCCTTTCAAAGGAGTGTCTTGAAATTGTAAGCTTTGTTAAGTAAATGCCAAAAGGTAAGCTTACTCTTAGATGTTCCTTGCTGGACAGGGAGCAATTGTAAGCCAAATATTGCCCAAATTAGGGCAATTCTGTGGACTTGAATTTATTTCTGAGTATGCCACTGTGTGTCAGGCTTCAGCTTTGCTACATGTTTGCCAGAAAAACAGCCACTGACTGGCACTGCAACCCCGGTAAAGAGCTGGGGAAAGGAGTGGGAAGGGAGGTGGAAAAAAGAAGTGCATTGATGCCCTGGATCTGCAGGAATTCTCTTTTTGAATATCCGTTACAGCAGAGAGCACGTGGGGCATAACTGTCTTTTCCCCCCACCTCTGTACATCTGTCTTACAACCCCGGTGGTGATTTAAGAAGCAGGTAGTTTGGATCATATTCAAAGGATTGATCTAGTGTTGAACAAGCGTAAGTGTCAATTAAGAAATCGCTATCTGCACATGATAATTCAGGAAGAACATAATTCAAAAGAAGTGCTGATCTTTCTTACCTGTCTTTTTGTTTCTTGGCTAGCTTAGGTGCTAGCTGAGTATGGTTCAGGAGTATCAAATTAAAATCAGTTATGTCAGGCATGGGAATAGGGCAATTCTAGCTGGTATCAAGAAATGGATGATAAAAGCCTGATAAGCTCTGTGTAGCTTTTATATTTAGTCTTATGTTTGGCATGCTTTTTTAAAAAAAAATTATTGATGCTGTGACTGTGAAGATGAATGAAGAAATTCAGTGTGCAGGATGCTGAGGAGACATTGGTTTTGGCTCTACAGAGACCTGGGATGAGGTTCTCTCAGTGTTGCTGGAAGCATCTGTTAACAACAGGCCAGCAGAGCTGTTCATGTAAAAACTACCTTCTGCCTGTGTCCTTTGGTTCTTTTGCAACTGTTTAGGTAAATCAACAGCTTTTGCTAAGAAGTTGGGAATAGGAAGAGGACTAGGAGTTATGACTCTGGCAAGCTGGAACTGCAGGTGGCCAGAAACAGTGGCTCTGGGAGAGGAGGGAACTGCTTTTTTTCAGAAGGGGTGTCAGCACTAGAGTGGAAATTTAAACACCACATGATTTTGCCTGTTGAAGGTCAGTGCAGCAGCATCTGCAGCTACCCTGAACTGGTGGGTGGTGCTTTTACTGAACGAAACCATTTTTCTCCTGCCAAGGGCCACCTGGAAGTTATTTGTGAGTAGGGGAGTAAAGCCTTGGTGACTTGTATGACTTCAGTTCCAAGTCACTTGTATAAAAAAACCCACTCCTCCTAAATGAATAAGTGGAGGTGGGAGGTGTAAGAGACTCAAGAAAATAATTCAGCCCCCCTGAAAGGCCAAACACATCATCAGTAAGCCCATTCTGTGGCTTAACTTGCTGCTGCCTAGCTGAGGACAAAACGTGGAGGACATCATTTGGTGCCACCACCCCACTGCTTGCTCCCTCAGAGAGGCATACTTCATCTTTGTTTAGATGCTGAAATGCCCTTGAAAGCAAATTCCTCTGAGAGGAGGTGATTTGGAGATAAATGTGCTTTTGGCAAAACCTTGTCTGTGCTGTGGGGCTTTAATGTGCTGTGGTGGCAGTAGCCAGCACTCTGGGGCAGTGCCAAATGCAATGACACCATAGCGCTGCGTGGCCAACACTGGTGCTTGGTTCAGTGTCCTTCCCTGAGATGGCAAACCAAATATTCAGCAGCCTCCTGTGACTTGGACAGGCAAAACTCCTGCGCTGGAGGACAAAACTGCGCTCTTTGGATAAACGCTTATCATTCTTGAAGCTGGCACAGCAGAGCAGAGCAGTCCATGCTTCAAAAAGCAAAGTAATTAATTCTCCTTGCTCTCAACCACAGCAGCCTCTGTTGTGCAATGCTGCACTGCAACCAGGCATGGAGCAACTTTCTTTCCAATCAAAAGAAGTATTCATTTCTTTGCTCTGATACTGCAGGGTTGGTCTTCCTTTTAATGTTACTGAAGACAATGTCTGCCTTTCCATGACCTTCAGTGTGTGGCTTTGTGTTAAAATTTGCATCCCCCCCCATTCAAATGCTGGCATTAAAAAGAAGAAGAAAAAAAAAGATTAAAATTCCTTTTGTTTAAATCCCTAATAAGGGAGCCTTTGAGCATGCCAGCCTTCAGATGCAGGGATAGGTCTTGGCTTGCGCTCCTGGCTCTGGGCTCTTCACCTGGGCCGTGTTGGGTCAAACCCATGGGCCCCCTCACCCCAACACTGGTGCTCTTTGCCTGCTGTTTGCTCAGTTGTGGCTGAAGTCTGAATCTGTGCTGGAGAAGAGACTTGGAGCTGTGCTTCCAGTTCTGGGGTACTTCTGCATATACATCCCATTTCTGTGACAGCTGCTCCAGTTATGTCCCCTTGCTCTTAGCATGTGCAAATGTGTCACAAGTAATAGTGAATAACTACCCCAAAAAATCAAAGTTAGTGCTGATTTAAATTCCCGCTTGCATGGAACCTCCCTGACTTTCCAGCTTTCCCGCTCAGCATCCTCTCCTTGCATGGAGACAGTTCTGGGGAACGTGGCCCTTTGGGTGAGACAGCAGCCCACCCACAGGGCTAAACAACTGAAGCTACAGCCAACAGAAGTGAAGGTAAATGTTCAAAAGTGCCTTAGGAGAACTGGAGTAGAGTTGTAAACAACAGACCATCAGGGAGCAGCCTGAGTTTGTGTGAAACCCCAGCTACAATGAATAGGCACTGAGGAAGATCCCTTTATGAAGAGGTTTAACAGTCAGGCGATAAAACATGATGCTGCTGTTTAATACGTGTCTTGGGAGCACATCAAAGCAGGAGGGAAAGTCAAGTATTTCCACTTCCCTGAAGAGCTGCATCATCATTCACCAGCACTGGCTGGTGGCCCCAGTGCTTAGATGAGAGGGACTGCTGGGGTTATGGGAGGTTGAAAAAGCAAAATATGTCAACTTTGAACATTTAGGTACAGATGTGTCTCACATGCCATCGTGTGGCAAAATGCTTTTTGGTATTATTAATGACTTCGTGTGAGTGGTTCAGGGAGGCCAAAGAGGCTGAACAGTTCTGTTCCTCTCAGTTGGAGAAGATAGCAATGCTCCTAATACCATGAGGGATTTAATCACACATGCATGCTAATGTGTTTATAAAGCACTCCACTGCGTGCCGTGAGCTTCTACTATAAAGGAAGAAGAAATTCCCCCTCCATGGGAATAAAAGAGCAGCTGCAGCAATGGCCAGAAATGCCAGCCAGGGTGGGGGATAGCACCTGGCACCTTCCCCAGGTGCCCCCAATGCTGGTTTGGCTGGGTTGGAGTTCATTTTCTTCACAGTAGCTGGTATGGGGGTATGTTTTGGATTTGCGCTTCATAGAGTTGAAGATGTCCTTGCTTATTGCAGGGGGTGTTGCCTTAGATGAACGTTCAAGGTCCATTCCAACCCAAACTGTTCTATGAATCTATAATATTCCATATCATATGGCATCATGCTCAGCAATAGAAGCTGGGGAACAAGGAGGAAGGGGAGATATTTGGAGTGATGGCATTTGTCTGCCCAAGTCACTGTTATATGTGACAGAGTCCTGCTTTCCTGATGAGTGAACACTTGCCTGCCCATGGGAAGTGGTGAATGAATTCCTTTTTTGCTTTGCTTGTGTACACAGCTTTTGCTTTATCTTTTAAATTGTCTTTATCTCAACCTGTGGGTTTTCCCACTTTTACCCTTCCAATGCTCTTCCTCATCCAACTGAGGGGGAGTGAGCAAACAGCTGTGTGAGGCTGAGTTGCCAGCTGGGGTTAAACCACAACCCCCCCCCCCAAAATGGGTCTCTGGGAAAGGAAGAGGGAGGGAAAACGTTTATGGAGAGACTTAAAGGTGGAGGGAATTAAGGCTGGAAGGTGAAAGCTTTGCCTAGAGAGTTGTGCTGGAGAAGAAGGATGTCCTGGCAGGATTGTGTGGGATGTGGAGAAGCCCCAGCACTAGTCCTGACCTGCTCATTTCTGCCCTTCTGCCTTTGCCTCTTGTAGAGGGAAAGGCTTTGAGTGAAAGACAGAAATGCCAATGAACCAGCAATGATTTGATACAAATATAAAATGAAGCTTCCTCGCTGAGAAGTCAAGACAAGGCCAAGCTGAAGTCCAGCTCTTGCCCTTTGCACATTTATTCAGCAGTCTTGTGAATAACTACACACATCTCAGGTTCTCTGTCCATAAACTTGGGTTAATGCTATTATTCCTTTCACTCTCTTATAGATATGTTGCAAAATGATTTATTTTTTAGATTAAAATTGCTGCACACTAAGTTTTATATGAACTGGACTGGGAGGATCTAGATTTTTAAGAAAGATTAAAAAAAGGAGGAAGGTGATGGAAAGTTTGTGTACTGAGGAAGCTCCAAAAATGTCTCATTTACTGCGCCTGAGCCAACTTGCTGGATGTGTAAAGTACACTTAAATTATGAGAATTTTAATATAATTGGAACTACCATTTTGGAGCATCAGGTTTGGTGGAAATAAGAAAACACTAGAACCCCCCTGCTTTTTCTTGCTGTGCTCAAGACATGTGGTGTGTGATTTAGTCTGACAATTACCCGGTCACTCAGCTCTTACCTCCGTCCTCGCCAGAGCTTGCAGTAATCTGATTGGGATATGGTTCAACTGCCTAACACCAGAGAAACCCTGTCCTGTTTTTTTCAGCTGCTTTTTCATTCCTTCACTGTGTATTCTCTTGCTTTCACTCTCAATACATTCACTTTTCCTGCTGTATTATGAATATTTCCAGTATTATGTTCAAGAGTCACAGGCCCCCATTCACAACTGCTTTCCATTAGTTACTGATCAAATGAGTACAGATGACTTCCCTCTCATGTCTTTTTCCTTAGCACATGATAATAAAAAGTTCATTTCCATCACTGGTGTGCTCTTTTCTTGCTATCAGGATGCCAAATGGACTTCCTACAATGTTGTCTTATGTGCCTTCAAAATTATTTCTTTTCCCCTTTCTGTAAGCTAGTAAGATTTCAGGATGTGTCTTTTTGCTACCTAAAAATATCTGAGGGCCACAAGAAAATAAAGTTTCAGTGGTTAAATTCCTGCTAATGGCAAATATAATACATAAATATTAATTATCTTTTTTGCTGTTTTACCTACCTATGTATTTTTCTGGATTTTTAGGTGATCATCACATAATTATCACTCTCCTCTTAATCACTCAGATTTCTTGCATAACCCAGCCCTTTCCTTCCAGTCTGTGATGGTCCATGTGGTGCTGGGACACCCTTTCTTTTGAGAGTGAGACCTGCAACTGCTAGGTTTCACCTTGCAAATGCAGGTTACTCACACCACTCAGTGGCTTACGAAGTGACACATTAAATGAAATTCCCAAAGGTCAGAATCCAGAGACTTAAGGTTAGAAATGGTGCTACTGTAGAGGTGCGATTGGAAAGAGTTTGATTGTTTTTTTTTTTTGTTTGGTTGGTTTGGGGTTTTTGTTTTGTTTTCATTTGTTTGTTGTTTTTTTCTGGTTTGTTTTTTTGTTTGTTTGGTTGGTTGGGGTTTTTTTTGTTTGTTTGTTTTCAGGATTTTTTCCCCCCTTTTGAGAAAACTGAATCATTTAGACTACAGGGAGGTCATACACGCTGAAGTTGGTGCCCCAAAACTTCCCGTGGCTAAGGGTGAATGGGGCTTTGAAGAACCTGATCTAGTGCAAGATATCCCTGCCCAAAGCAGTGGTGTTGGATGAGACGATCTTTAAATGGTTCCTTCTGACCCAAACTATTCAGTGATGCTCTTCTTCTCTACTGTCTGAGCAGTCTCTCCCTATTGACATTTAATAAGGCTTCTGTCTGACCTGTCTGAATTTGTACCTGTGTTGTTATGTGCTTGGAGTCCCCAGATCTCCAACAGTGGTAAGGAGCTTCCCAGTATCTTATGGACTAGGCAGAAATAGTAATGTGTCTATACAACAAAAATCCATCCTTTTGTCAGCAAAAAGCAGACTAAATTAAGGAAGCAGAGGCCACCTAATTCAAGTCATTCCCGACTTCCCAGTGATGGATTTTTCTACAAGTCACATTTAAAAAAATGTATTGCACATGTGCAAAAATCTGATTCATTTTTGCATGTTTTTGTGTTAACCAGATTTTTTTCTGATTAGAATATTTCAAAACACTTAGGTTAATGGTGGAAGATGTCAATCAAAACTTGAGCACCAGGGACTGCTGATCCTGGGGGACCCTGCCCAGGAAAGGCTGTCCTGAGCCGTCTCCTCACAGCAGGACTTTGCCAGGCACAAGGCCCTGCTCACAGCCACGC
Source organism: Corapipo altera (assembly GCF_003945725.1). Lineage (NCBI taxonomy): Eukaryota > Metazoa > Chordata > Aves > Passeriformes > Pipridae > Corapipo > Corapipo altera. The sequence goes on from NW_020884892.1 coordinate 8,435,361, forward strand.
ACCATGGTGCCAATGCCAGGGTCCTCCACGGGGGATGCAGGGCCATGCAGGAGGAAATTCTGTATTAGCAGCCTGTTTTTATCCATGTGGAACAAAACCCCAAGCCCAAGCCTATCCCTAATGGCCGCCACGCACAAACAATGTCCTGATTGTCCCTGGCCACTGGGACTCTCAGAGAAACACAGTCACTGTGTCCCTATTAATTAAAAACAAAGCCCGCTTCCAATGCTCAGTTTCTGAACCCGTTCTGGCAGCCACACTGAAGCAGTCTCTGGGGGGACACAGGTTACTTTAAGCTGAGACAAAACATGGGCTCGGCTTTCCCCAACGAGGCCCGGCATCTGAAGGTTTGGTGCCACACCACCACCTGCCTGCACAAACCTCCTTGGTGCCACTGGTCTGCCCTTGCTGGCAAAGACTGTGCCAGTCTTTTGCAAGCCTGTTTGTTTGCTGTGGGACAGCTTCAGCTTTATTATCTGTGTGATGACAGACTCTGAGGCCACCGCTATTGTTTCACTTGAATTGCAGAGATCTTAAAGAGCCCCAGTCATGGGCCTTAATCCCACAGCGTCTGGGATGTTCAAATACAGAAAGACCCAGGTGGGTCTTGTTCCTCCTAAATCTCCTGCTGAGCTCCCTGGGCGTTAAGCAAAGTAAGTCAGTGCTCCAAACACACAGATGTACAACATGCATCAGACATGAGAGATGCAAACAGGAACATTAAGCTGCCAAGTGGCCGTTAAAAACTTCATAAGGGTAATTAAAATATTAGCATCCTTTCATGTAAGCAAAGCAAACAAAACTGGCTATTAGATTCAGTTACAGAGTCCTGCATTTTCCTATTGGTCACTTGATGCTTGCACCCATTGATCTGACAACCCATGTGGGGGTACATAAATGACTGCACTGGCCTCTGCCTCTGCCACAGAGATCAACATCTAAGCTGTGTGATGGGAGATGTGCAGACTCATCCTCTGTCAGCCTTTGTCCATGGAGGAGCTGATGTCATTTCCCCACATTTTGTTGTTACACAAATGCAGCAAGCAAAGTGGTGTCCCATGCAGTCACTCCTCCTCATCAATGAACCAGACAACTTTATTGTAAGAAAAGTCACTGAGTGCTTGCTGCCACCCACTGTAAACCTCCCTCAATACTTAAATGTTGTGCTGATGATTAATAAAAATAACTACATATGGGTGAGTCACAAGAATGGCTTCATTCATTCATTCAGTTGTGACTGCAACCAAAATAAAAGGTGTTTCCCAACTCTCCATTCCCAAGCACGATCCAAATCCCTCCTGCAGGAAGGAGTTGACTGACACGGAGGGAATGAACATCAGTATTCACTGAGTTCACTTCAATCTGGTCAGTGTTTGCCGAGCTGAATACTGGAAGCTGAATGCTGCAAAACCAGTTAAAACCCTAACTGTGATTCTAAAGGCAACAAGTCCTTGTGCACCAAGATTGGGATGAGTTTGGATTTTAAATGGAATAAAATAAAGAGATGAGAAAGGAGTTACCAAAATGTTTAGCCTTTGCTTTATTGAGTTACAACAACTGAGCAACAAGTTAGAAAAGTCAGATTTATTCAAACTCCCTAGCAACCTATTTGTGCAGCGTACTGAAAGGTGGGCAAGTTTTCCAAACCCAGCTCATCAGAGGAATGCACCGGACGGCTCCTGCACCCAGGCTCCTGCTCTCTCTCCATTTCCTCCTCACGTGCACGGACAGACACTCTCACACAAATCCATATTAGCAGTATTTGAAAAAAAAAAAAAAGAAAAAAGTGCAATCAGGAACGTAGGATCGACCTAAAAATTTAGTGGTAAGGGTTAATAAGAAATTTCTGTTGTGCGCTACAACATCTAAAGCTGGAGGGCAGACTGCCGGTTATGGTGTCCATCACTGTACCAGCCAAAGAAACACAAGTTTGAGTTATGAAGCATCTTAATTTCCTCACTCCAACCCCTCTGGGGGTTGTACTGCAAGTTTAAACAAAAAGTGCTAAAAAACCCCAGCAAATCAAAACAAAAAAAGGCATTCTAGCCAAATCTTTAGAGACCCACAGCTGGGGCTGGCTGGTAAAAAGTAAAGTACAGGAGCTGGAGAAGACTTGCCTTGTAGGAGCACATATAAAAGCAGAGATTTAAATACTTCGACCAGTAGCAGGTGGCCATAAAACAAAATAAAAAATTCAAAACAACAAGGGGAAAAAAATCAAAACCCACCACTCCAGAACATGTTTAACTGGGCTGAAATGTAAACTGGGGTGGGGATCTGGGCTCAGATGCTGATCTGCACCAAGACGACGCCAAAAGATTGCAACTCTGTCTTAAAACACTTCAGAAAAAAAATTCTCCTCTCCCTCCCCCACAAAAGACACTTCCCTCCCCCAAACGAACCCCAAAATTCTGCATTATATGCAAGAATAACTTGCATCTATTAAAAAAATTAACAAAATTTTCATGTTGTACAAATCTGTTCCAGTAGAGGAAGAGGCCGGGCAGGAAAGTGGGTGGGGGAGAAACTGAAGAGAAATCTATGTACAAGGACCCTTTTATCTTTCTTTTCTTTTGAAATGCAGTAGTAGGACTTTGGCACTATCAACGATTCCATGATGACACTCCACAAGAGTATTTCTCGCTGTGCCTCCACAAGTGGCGCTTGAGACTTGGAGTCGCAACACACTATCTCACCCCAGGGAGGAAAATAGAGTCGTCTTCTATTTTCAGACAGCATTTCCCCTCCAATGTCAGGACAGTGCAGCTGAGGAGTACCCCTGCAAAAATTATAAAAGTAGCATATTATTTTTGAAGGCACTATGAACAACTAACTAACTAGCTGCTAACTAACATGGTATTCCAGTTTACATCCCTGCACACACAGTAACACTGTATTTTCTATTAACTGTACTCTGAAGTCTATCCTTACCACAGCCTGATGTAGTAGGGTGCTGTAGTTTTGCTGCATGTTAACACCCAGCTAATAATCCCCTATGGATTTCTAACATGGATACACAGCCTTGACTCGGTAGATTCTCACACTGACTCAAAGATGATGTGCACACGTTTGGGGCAGTTACTTTGTGACCACAGGACATGTAGTGCTAAAACCGAGAAGACCTCAGGTCTTTCTCCCCCAGTAAAGTCCCTCATAATACTTCTTGTTTTGCACTATTTTAGAAAATGATACAAACTGCAAGACAATGGAAAAAACTGGATGTGCCTGTGCTCTGCAGAGCAGCTCCCTGGCTCTGCTATGACTCCTGCACCTACATAAAGGCTGCACTATGGACCAGAGATTAAAAAATAACCCCCCAACACCCAATCTTCAGATAGCCACCAATCTACATGTATCCCCAGTTCCCAGCACAGAGCAAGGGCTCTATGACAAGGGTTATGTTCAGCATGTGCTTCCCCTCTCAGGTGTAAACGTGCAAGAAGTGCAAACATCCACTCATGCTGGAGCTGCATGGGATGGCTTTCCTGCACCATCCTCCTCACCCATCCTGCAGCAGTGCTTCCCGAAACCTGAACTAACCCATTATTTCACACCTTGTATAGATGTTGCTATTTGGTCTGTTATTTCCCACAGAAATAGTGAGCTCTGTCTGGCATCTGCAACGCAGAGAACACAGTCACACCCAGGAAAAGGACTGGCTCGCACCAACATCAAGGGGAAAAGTCCTCCCCATCCTTGAGACCTTTCCTCAAACAGGCCCCCGCTCCTCTTGACTCACTGGAAAATTTTAATTGCAGCGTTGGGTTTTGCATCTCCCCCTGAAGTCCTTCATTACATTAGAATTTAGGTCTTCAGCGCGCCTCACTGGTTTCAGGGAAAAAAGCACATCCTCCCTACTTCATTCTCATTCCTTGAAATGCTTTAGGGTGACCCAAATTCTGCAAAAACCAGCAGTCAATCCTACACTGATTTACTTCAGGATGGTGCCTTGGAGCACAGCACCAGTAACAGGCACTGTAGCTAGCCTTTTAGATGAAACCCTAAACCACAAGAAGAGTGAAAACTTGAGCAGAAAGCAAGAGAAGCCCCAGTGCTGTTACCTTTTACCAGTTTTGGACACCAAGGAACATATTGTGCCACCAGCAAACATGTGATCTCAGCTCCTGTAGCAGTGCAGAAGGGGTTGGAAATGCCAAAAGAAACCAGACTACCTCTGAGGCCTAGCATCTGCATACAGCATCTGCAAGGGGCAACTGCCTTCAGACTTTTTTTTTTTCTGGGACATCTCTACAGAGCAATGGTCACAGCCACCCAGAGGCAGGGCACACATCTTCCAGGGTGTCCACCTACCTTGCTCCCACTGTGAGCCATAAACTTTAGTGTCTACATCTTGCAAGGTTCAGGATTAAAAATGGAGGTCATGAAATAACTCTAAAAAAGACAGTTTACTGCAGAAAGGTGGTGGTGGTGGGGAAAAACTATGATTCTGAAAAAAACCAAAAGCTCTGATCTTGGGAAAACCCCACAGGGAGACAACATCATGAAGAAAGCCAGCAGTAGCTGCTAGCCACTCAGGCACACTCTGGTCCTGCTCTCCTGAGCTGTAGTTTGCTGTACTTAATTTAGGACCAGTTTCTGTTTGTCAGTTTTGCACAAATGGGGACAACAGACATAATTTTGACCCGTGCTGTAGGAAGACAGGAATATTTATACTCATGGAAAGGGATCTAAAGTACTCTCGACAGAACAGTTGGGCCATATTACAAGGGGGACACAAGGTTGCATGATGCAACATCTGGAACATTTTCAGTGATGGCTTCAGTGCACCTGACAGTAGCCACTCAACATCCTGAGGGCCTTGTTACTCTATGGGGACAGGTCTCTCAGCCTCAGTGTTCAGAAAACCTGACCTGCTCCACAGAAAAAAATCCAGTATTGCCAAAAGCTTCAGATATGGACTTAGTAACAGAGCCTTTTCTTAGTTCTGAGATGGTACTTCAGAGCCCAGCATGCATCTTGCTCTCAAGGAGGTCAGGCACTTCTGAAACTTCCTCTAGTTGTAGCAGCAGCAGAAGCAGAATCTGCTGAACAGGGATCAGCTTTGAAATACTCAATTTTTTAAGGCTTAAGGTCTGTCTAGGCTGCAACACAAATGCTCTCCAATAGTTCCAGAAACTCGAAGCTACACACCAGAGCAGAGAATGACCAAGACAGTATGGAAGAGATGAGGTTTTACAAAAGCTGCACACAAATTTAGCCAACAGGAGTATGGAGATCAATCACCAACAAATGATCATTTTAGACTATGTACATCAAGCTGACAAAATAGCAACAGCATCAATATCAAAGGAGCATGTTTCTGCCTGATGTAGGGCTCAGCAGTGAAAGGTTCACCCAGGAAGTGTGGCTGTGTGAGACTCAAGAGAAGTCCCTTGTCAGCTCTTCAGTCCACCTCTTACATATGGTACCTGAGGAATATGATGTTAGGAAAAATCAGGCTTTTATACGAAAACAGGCAGAAACAAGCTCTCAATCTTGCACAGTCTTTCGTTTAGTCATACCTGAATGTCACTTAACACATTGTTAGCTGAACATCAAAGCTTTAGCTGAATATTTCTGGACAAAGAGTGAAAGCTTATCCTTAAGGAAAAGGGAGACAGTAGCTGAGATTTTTCCATGGGTCCCACCAGTGTGGGATATAAAGCTTCCAAATTTTGTGTCACAATAATTGTGATAATGCCTCCACATGGGTGCCAGAGAGAAGGCACTTGCATTTCTGCGCTGAGACTTACAGGCAGAATAAAGGAAAATTAAAAAGACTTTGGGCTTTTGTCAAGTCCCCAGGCCAGCATGCTGAGAGACAAGCAAAGAGCGGGACAAAATGTCCTCTGATCTTACTGCATGCTGTTTGCAGCAGAAGTCCTGCTCCAGTGCACCTTTTCTCAGTAGGTGTATTTTACATGCAACCACCGGAAAGCTCCTCATCAAAGGATCACTCAGCAAAAGTTTAACTGAGATCAAAGTTCTTATTAAAATTCCTCTCTGATAACACTTGAGCACCCCCAAAGCCCTGGAGCTTTATGGTCAGCATCTGTACCAGGGCACAGAGGCAGGAGATTCACTCCAACATACCTGCACTGACAAAAGTGCAGGCACCAAACCTATGCTGCTGGAAGAGGACTGTTGCAGCCTTGTTTCATAGTACAACAGGTTTGTGAGAAAGAGTGGTTTCAGGCAACTCCCCCAGCTCCCACCTTCCTCCCCATTCCCCCTCCTAACCCCTGGTCTGCTCCCTCTCCTCACAACCAATATTCATAGCTGGAAAGAGGAAATGATCTGGAATAACAATCCTGAAAACAAATAATCCCACAGTGCATTTATTCATCACACATTTGATTTTAAAAGGCAGATCAGATCCTGTCTCTCCCTTCTTATGTGGCTGTACAACAGTGGCACCCCAGCGTGCCTCCAGCCAAGGTTCCCACATCCTTCTTCCTTTAATCTGTGCTTTTGCCACCTGTTACTCATATCCCTAATTACCAACTTCTGCAAGGATAATGCACAACAGTGCCTTGCACTGCAGTCTGAAGCTTTAACGTATTTTGTTATATAGATGTCATAACATTTCTCAACATTAGCTGACACAATTCATAGTTAAAAATAATACCACTGCAGGGTTTTCCTTTTTAACTCAGAGAAGATGTCCCAGGAGACTTCTGGACAAGTATTGCACATGGAGAAAACGGAGTGCTAGTCAGCAGGGCTTGCTACCAAAACCTGCATGTCTGCAACCGGCAGTTCAATCCAAATACTGCCAACTATAACAGTAAAGTCTTTAGTGCAAGCGTAGAGGCACTTTATCAGTCCTGCCTGGATTTTGTATTTTGTATTTCTTTTTCTTTAAAAAGAAATGCTAAAGTATATTTTAATTTTAGACACCAGAAAACTACTAACTCCTTCTAAAACAGGTGTTCTCTCACTATGGCTGTTAATGCAGGATGCTGAGCTTTTTGTAGGGTAACTTCTAGCTTAAGGAAATTCCAGTTTGGGAGAGACAGATTCGGTTGAGCACAAAATGTTACAGGCTCCAGTGAACTCAATTCAACATGCAAGTCAAGAAATGCTGACAGTGTTTGCTCCAGATTTATACCTGTGCAACTCCGATCAGAAACAGGCTTCAGACCTCCAAATAACACATCCTTTCACATTGTGAAAGATGGTACAACCCCCCCTTAAAGCAAGGCCCTGCAGCTTGCTTTTTAATTCAAGATCCTGTGAAGAAGAGCTGCTAAAACACCCACACAGCTTAGTCTGGGGCACTTCCTAAGCCTCTAGTGTGAGCAAGCAGAACAAAGAGAGGCTGGAGACAGCTCTCACCTGCAAGAGAGCACATTTGCATGAGCCACTTTAGTCCCCACAACATTTTTCTTTTTTTGCTTGCTTTTGCATAAAGAAGCATCTCTGTCCTGGGCCCTTCCCCCACTGACCTTTTATTCCAAGCAGGGCAGGATGCTGCAAAGGAAGGACCTGAGGTGCAAAAACAGTCACAGCCTCTATTCACAGGAGATCAATGATCTTTTAGCAAGGGGGATATTAGCAACTAGTGTTACTTACTATTTCTTTGTGTGGCTCAGCTGGTATTGTTTTGTATCAAGTGCTGCAGAGGTTTCATAGGTTGTTTAAAGGCAGAAAGTTTAAGGTTTAATCACTTACTGAAAAAAACCCTAGAAAAATCTCCCTTATCCAGGACTTAACCCACAAGGAGACAAGAAACAAAGGAAATGGCACTAACTCCTCTGCTACCACATAGCTGGCTTTACTTCACAAGCAGAATGGGTCTCCCTTTTGATCAGGCATCCAGCAGGCACAAGGATCCAGCAGGGATGGGTTCCAGGGATTTATACTGAAGAGGGGCTACAGGATGCTGGAAGCAGACCCAGACAGAGCCAGGCTCAGAGAAACAGGGCACCATCAGCATTACCTGTCTATATGTGGGAATTGTCTCCAGATATACTTTCAGAGTCATAGTCTGCCAGCTCTGTCTGGCCTTCGGGTGCCGTTTGGCTCCAGCTGTCTGTACAGTCCGACGCAGCGTCGTCCTCACCCACTGTCACCTCCACCCAGTTCACCTCCGCCGGCTCCTCGTTCTCCTCGCTGCCGTGGCCGTCGTGGCTGTTGCAATCCACCCTGTCCATACCCTCTCCTTGATTCCCCAACAAAGAGTCTTTCAGTGGTTCACAGTCTCTTTTTGCTCTCACCACTGGTTTACCTCCATTCTCTTCATTCAGTTTTTTATGATCCTGGTAATGCTGACGAGACACCTCGTTACCGTTCTTTGGACTCTCAGCATGTTTGGAGCCCTTTTTCTGGCTTTGTTTGTTATGACCATCAACAGCATACTGCTGCTGGTACTGGTCAATCCATTTAAGTGACCCTGTTCTTAGTGAAGACCGGTTTTCCTTGAACCAGCGGACTATTTCAGTTCTTGTGAGCCCAGTCTGAGATGCTAACTGGTCATACTCCTGGGGCGATGGCCACTGGGTCCTTGCAAATGTGCTTTTCAGCAGATGAATCTGCTCTTGTGTTTTCTTAAATGTGGTTGAGGACCCAGATAACGCACCAGGAAGCTGAGAGCCACTCAGAAGTTCTGCCTGGCTTATTGCACCATTGGGAGTTCCTTTTGCTTTAATTTTTCTGTATGATCCCATTGAGTCCAAGACAGCTTGCTCCATGCTGTCCCTTATCTTTCTCCGCTCAGAGAACCACGAATCTATCTCCCTCCTACTCAGCTGAGTCTCCACTCGAAGCCTGTCCAATTCTCCTTGGGTAGGAAAAGAGCATCTTAGGAAACTCTCCTCAAGGGCCCTACGCTGCTCTTGGGTTATCTCTTTGAATCTCTGGGGAGTGAAATCTGTGTATGGGTGAAATGACCAGCCACGTCGACCAGCTGAAGGTGCTATTTGATCTTTCCCTAAAGCATCGCCAGGAATTTGCACAATGCCCCTCTGACTTCTGTACCTGTGGTCACTGAACCACTTCTTGATCTCACTCCTGGAAAGACCTGTTGCCTCTATAAGCCGGTAGACTTCTGCATCGTCAGGAAACTGGCTTGCCATGAAACTGGCCTTTAGCTCTGCTATCTGCTCCTTCGTCTTCTTCCGTTCACTGGCTGGTGTCAGCGGCACAGCTGTCAGCTTGGCAGGAATCTCAGGCACCTGAACTACATGAGGACGCTTGGCCTCTGGGGCACTTGATAAGGTCTGTATTGTCCTCTTTTGCCCCTGGTTTGGGGCAACAGCGAGTGTAATTGGTGAACAGGAAACAGTTGAACCATTTGACACAGGAGTCAAAACCAGACCAGTCTGGCCCAGTATCTGACAAGGCAAAGCTGTCTGGATGATGGGCTGCGGCATTTTTGCAGTTGCCAAAGGAGCTGGTAGGACAGTGATGGTTTGGGGAACTGCCTGGATAGTACCATTGAACATTTTCTTTCTTGCTTCCTCCACTTCTTCAGGAGACCAACTTATACCATGCTTCAAACGTTGCGTAGCAAACCAGATTCGGATTTGTTCTTCCGGATGTTTCGATGCTGCTGTCAACCATGACAACTCTGCTTGTGTTGGGTACGGAAACTTATTAAAGGAGTTGATCATGGTTGCATTAGTGTCCAGTGCAGAGTTGTATTTGGTACTGTTCAGAGGGACTGGGACCTTGGGGACAAGGTTGATATTTGGTGGTAGCTGTACAGAGGGCATAACGTGGGCTAACACATCTTGGAGAAGGTCTCCATTTATACAAGCAATAGCTTCAGTGGCTTCAGTTATGATACGGGGGAGAGCACCATCCACGTGGTTTTCCATAACTCCCTCTTCTGGCTTTTTGGATCCCTTCTTGGTTTCCCCTTTAGGCTTTCCCAGTTTCATCATTGGCACTTTATTTGTGCTAATTCCCCCATGAAGTGAATCATCACACTCTGCATTTTCTAGCCCCCCACCCGTGACAGCAACATCATTAGTGGTGGTCTCAATGGACTGTTCTAAAACAGTCTGATTATTGCGTTTAATTAATTTCAGTTTAAAGTTAGTCTCTCCCGGGTGGTATTTTGTGTTGTGGTCAGATAAAGAATCGTATTTTTTGGTTGTGAAGTTGCATTCAGCACAGACATACAAGGGGTTGAGAATGACATTTGGATGCTGAGTGTCAACATGCTCTGTAAATTCATTTAAGTTTTGTGTTGAGTAAGGGCAGTACTTACACTCATAACCACCCTGGGGTTTCTTAGACTGATTTTCAGCTGGGGGCTTTGCCTCAACCACTTCACAGTCTTTGACTGAGTTTTCTGAAGGCCAGGTTTTTTTGGAATCCTGCTGTGGTGTGCCAGTCCCCTTCTCTTTAGAAGTTTCTACACCCTCGGCGCCTTCCTGCTCCACGACTTCAGAAGTTCGCACCATACAGGGAGTTGTCGACTTTCTTTTGCTGGCCATGGCAGCCACTGGCAGCACACTGTTGCCCCAAATGGTGTCTTGTTTTGACAGGATAAGCAACCAACTCAGTAGATCTTGCAAACAGCTCCAAAACACCTTGATTATTTTACTCTGTTTTGCTTAATGAATTTCTGCTCTGGTTGTGACCATCAGCTCCGCGAGTGGACCTGTCAGCTGCATGACACCTGTGAAACAAAGCACACCTTGTCAGGCACTGATTTAACAGACATTTATCAGAAAGCCACAGCTTGTATGTGCATTTGTAAGGGTATTTTGGATAATGCCAAACTCTTCCTCCTCCCCATCATCATATTAAGAGTCAAAAATCTCCCCATGAAGAATAAAAGCAGTGGGTAAATTGCAATGAAGTGCACCATAGGAAGAAAATGACTTCGAAACAAATAAGATGAACAGACAGGGGATTTTAATTTCCACTAGACTCAATGTGTTTAGCTGGAAAAGAAAGAAGATACTACTATAAATACTGCATCTTTTTATAGAAGCCACAGTTTCTATTAATTATTATTTTGAAGCCTGCAGATTTGAAATTGAGTGTGATTTATATTAAACTTAATTACTTCCCACTGTCACTTACCTTGTAAATATGTCTACTAAGTGACTGTGGTTACTAATGATGGGTGATTTCTAAATAAAGCTATAGAGCCTGCCTTGGTTGTAAAAGTAAAGGCATAAAGAAGAGTTAATGCAAATCAACACTTCCTAAGGTCTGTGCCATAAGGAAAAGTGGGCTCAAAGAAACTGCAGCCGATCTGTGGAGGCCTATTAAGTGTTTTCTGGAAGAAAAGTTTCCTTACAACACCACTTTTCACTCAACATTGACAGAGGTAGCTACCAAAGGTATCAGAAGCCCTTAGATACCTTTTAAACATGGTCCCTTCCTGTGATATTCTCACCAAGTCCTAATTTGTGCATTTTATTCTCTACAGAATTTAAAAAAAAAAAAACAACTAAAACCCAAAACATTTTAAAGCACAATTCATATGTTCAAGTAGTTTTGGGAGTTCCCAAATGCAAGAATTCTGTAAAACAGGTTCTGATGCCAACATGAGTCAAACAAAAGCATGAAGAAAAACTACACTAGCTGTTTCAGGATCTACCTGCACTCATCAGGAGTGGGTGAAGCGAAAGAGAGGAATTTAGCTGTCAAAATTTTCATTAATCAAAAGAAGATTAAAAAAGGTCACTTCCCTATTTGACAGGATGCTTTTTCTAATTTATCACTGAATCCAATTTGCTATTCTTCCTGATCAGATGGTCTCTGGTTTCATAATTCCCAATCTTAATGGAAAACTCAAGAAGTACTTGGAATGGGGTGGGAGAGGCACTGGGGTTTACAAATTGAGGGAGGCTGGAAAGTGGAGATTTGCAGAGTGGGTAAGGCCTGCACTGATTTCTGTAGAAGTGTACTAAATGGAGAATCTGAAATAGAGATCCAATGCAATATGTCCCTGCCCATTATAGGGAAGATGGACTGGATGATCTTCAAAGGTCCTTTCTAATACAAACCATTCTGTTAGTCTATCATCTCATATCTAACCAAATGCAGATTTTCTCCTTGTGAAGCCTGTAAATGATAAGCTGCAATCAGAATCCAAGATATAAAGATCTAATGAAATAAAATTCCACTGTAGTTACATCTGGACACATCAGCAGTTTATAACCACTCAAATGCTGTCCCTGAGCCTTCTCCTCTTGCTTAAGCCCTGGCATGAGAGTCAGAAATAGCCACTGTAAAAGCAGTTGCTAACTTCTTGGTTCTGTCTGCAGCTGAGGAATACTCTGCAGGTCTCTAGAGCACATTTCTGTTGCTCTGCCCATCACAGATCATACCACTTCTGTATATATGGAAACTCAAAATGATATACTGCCAGAGGAAGCACCTCCAGCTGGGAATAAGAGCAGGGATGGCAGCTTCCAGCTCCATGTACTCAAACTCCAGTGTGAAGCAATTCTCCATACACAAAACACTTCATATGCGAATTCTCCATGCAGCACCTTCACAGATACGGCTCTGGTGAAACACAAGCTGTGAAACACCAAACACACCACAGACAAGATGCCATGCAGATGCTGTTTGTTACAGTGCAGATGCCTCAGCATATCTATACAGTGCTTTGTGTTCACAGCCACTGCCACTCCTGCACTGCCCAGCCCTGACACAGACCAGTGATGCTCCCGCACACTTGCTCTGATGTGGTGAAGCATGAGACCATTTGGTTGACTTTCAGGGGTGCATTTAAGCTCCTAGTGTGCTTCTCTGGGAAATGGAGCATCTTTGCTGAGCTCCATGAAACAGAGATGGGGGCTGGCCACAGGCTTATGGCTCTGCCTCGGTCAGGATTAGAGTGTCACTTCCCTCCAAACTGGGATCATCGGTGCTGTCATCACCATTCCCCAAAGTGTCAGCACCTCTGAGCCAAAATTTCCTCTTCTGTTTCCCTTTTTTCCTTCTGCCTTTTAATAATAAACAAGCAGATGAACAGTGGAAGAAATGATGCCTGGTTTTCTGTAGATTTGTGTTGACTGACCTTTAAACTGGATTATACAGAATATTCTCTATCATTTTCACCTATTCCTTCAAAATTCCCTTCTGCTTCCCCTCACAATTATCTTTCTGCAGACATTTTGGCAGTGATCTGTCCCACTTAGGAAAGGATCAGAAGCTAGAGACAAACACACAACTGTCCAAACACCCATCTTCCTGGTCACCCATGTTTAATCACACTTGCAGAAAATGAATTATCTTTGAAGTTTCTTCCCTTATAGTAAATTTGGCTGAAACAGGTCAAAAGATAAGAGAAGGGGGCAGAATGGGCTCTGAAAGCCCAACTGCTGTTGGAAACAGAGTGAAGGTGATCAGGTCACCCCACTCTTTCCTGGAGATCTCACTACGTTTGTGACACTAACTTTCTCAGATGAGGGAAGGGAGGTGTAAGGCAGTGCCCTGGGCCACGGCAATGAAGATCCGGATGGAGCCATGGCTCCCAGGATACTCCTCTGTGGCTTGCTCTCCCTCCCAGGCCACAGCTGCACCCGCTCCCTTTCTAACGTATGACCTCATGCAAAATTCATGTGGCAACATCGCAAAAGGAAGAAAATTCAAAAGACATCAAAGACAGAGCAAGACTTATTTATATTTCACTGAATATCCCCCCCTCCTCCACAAGAAGAAAGGCTAAGAACAAAAAGATAAAACAATGGGATGGAAGAGTGGAGAAGAGACCTTGATAAATTAGAGGACTAGGCAATCACAAACTATATGAAGTTCAACAAAAGGTGATGCTGGATTCTGTAGCTGAGATGGGGCAACCCTGGATGTATGTACAAACTGGGGAAAGAATTGCCAGTTGGTCGAGGAAGGGGATTGTCCCACTTTGCTCTGCACTGGGGTGGCCTCACCTTGAATATTGTGGCAGTTTTAGGCACCACAATGTAAGAAAGATATTAAGCCATTAGAGAGTGTCCAAAGGAGGGCAACGAAGATGGTGAAAGACCTTGAGGGGAGGCCATGTGAGGAGTGGCTGAGGGCATTTGGTCTGTTCAGCCTGGAGAAGAGGAGACTGAGGGGAGACCTCATTGCAGTTACAACTTCCTCCTGAGGGGAAGAGGAGGAGCAGGCACTGATCTCTTCTCTGTGGTGACCAGTGACAGAACTCAAGGGAATGGCCTGAAGCTGTGTCAGGGAAGGTTTAGGTTAGATATTAGAAAAAGGTTTTTCACCCAGTGGGTGGCTAAGCACCGGAACAGGCTCCCCAGGGAAGTGGTCACAGCACCAAGTGGGACAGAGTTCAAGAAGCATTTGCATGATACTCTTGGGAACATGGTGTGACTATTGGGGATGGTCCTGCGGAGGGCCAGGAGTTGGACTTGATAATCCTTATGGATCTCTTCCAACTCAGCATATTCTGGGATAGTCTGCAATCTAGGTCACACTTTGAATCAGTTAAAGGTTTCTTAAAAGTCAGACTCAATGTTCTGAATTCCTCAGTCTCTAAATGCTCAGCAAACTCTCTGTTGCACTCAGTTGCTGAGCTGATCTCCCAACTCTTCTCAGGACAGGAGGACTGGCCCCAAACAAGGATGTTCTCATACAGAGGAAGGGCCAAGGTCCCTCCAAAACATATATAAGTGGGTGGAAAAATAAAGTCTGTTTGCTACAGTTTTTCTAGAAAATTGTACAGATTGTTGTTTCTCTTACATCTTCTATTCTGCATGTCTAATTGCTGTTTTCTAACCCTATATTTTGAATAGTTTTTTCTGCCACACAAGAATCACTATCCACCATATGCTGCTTTTTGGAGGTCAGTAAAAAAAAACAAATGACTTTTAGTCCAAGATGCGCAGTTTGGGGTGCTGATAACCATATAGAGACTGTCTCTGTCCCTTCAACCCACACCCTGAAAGATGGGGAGGAAAAGAGGCCCAACAACTGCATAACCAAGAAGGGTTTATTTGGACCTCCAAGCTATGGCCCTTCCAGGACCTCAGTAGGGATGTCATTTGGCATAAAACAATACAGTTTCAAAGGAGGATGGGTCCCCCTCCCCACGACAGACCCCCGGTAGCTGCATCATATACATCTGCAGGTCCTGCCACATCCCATCTGAGGACATTAGAGAAAGCATAGGAAGCATCCCACAGCTTTCAAACGTGAGCTGCTTGCCAGAACATCAAAGCCCCAGCAGACAGTTTTAAATACATGGTGTTGCTCCTGACAAAGCTGCTAAATGATGCCACTTCAGCTCCTCCGATTCAGGAGTGAGGCAGCTCTCTCAGGCTGTCACTCCACTGGAATTCAGCAGGCAGGCAAACCTGACCCCACAAACCTTTGGATTTTACTTGCAGATGGCAAAGACTACCAAAATTTGCAGGGAGATGAGAAGTTACCCTACAGCAATGGCTTAGCAACCAGCACACCCTGATGGGAACCCAAGCTACACTTCATCACCTGAGCTGTGTCCACAGCACATATATCCTGTCAAGGAGCAAAATCCATATCTGATGTTCAATGAATAGGGTTGCACCATGGTCAGGTCAACCTCTATCCCCAGAGCTGGCTCTGTTCAGTCTATTATTATTGTTTTGTTATGGACAAGACCCTGGAAAAATGACCTCTTTTTAGGGCTGCTGCCAGTGTGGAGTGCCACAGGCGTGGAGTGCAGGGGTGCTGTCAGCAGCTGGCTCTGTGAGCAGCCATTCCCCCCTGGGCATGGGGGGAAGTCAGTCCTCACCTGCCACATCTTTTGCTCATCTTCCCATACTGCACGGGGTTGGAAACATAAAAACAACCCATTTTTTTGAATTTTCTTTTTAAATGAGCAAATTCACAAAACAGAAAAAGGCAACCAGGTGAAAAACAAAAGTGCTTGGCTCCAAGCAGAATGTGTCATTGCGACACAAACCTCAGAGAAGCCATGTGCAGGAACAAAAACTTTCCATTTGTTTTGCTTTAGCAAAGCCATCCAGGATGGGAATACACAAGTCAGAGACAACATGTTCTTTTAAAACTATCTCCCCAAAAGTGTGTCTCAGCAGTTATGAGTGAGGCTCTAATCTGGCTTTAATTTCTGAAATTTGTTTAATTAATGAAATAATCCAGCCACAGTCCTGTGACCTATCAAACCCTGTTAAAACGCCTCAGAGACTGAAGCGGGACCTCGATGGCACTCTGTGCATGACTGAGGAAATGCCAAATTTCCTATCTGGTCACCTGGCCCCCAGATTTGGGAAACTGGGGGAGAGAATCACACAGGGAAAAGAGACCATGTTTTTTGGGCCTGGATGGCACTGGAAAACTTTTGGCTGTGTAGCTATGCCACCTTCCAGCAACAAACTGTATGGTTCATGCTAATGGATGCAAAAAAATACATTAAAAAAGCTTTCTCTTGCTGAATACTGAAATCTTTTCACTCTCTCTCATCTTTACCTTGTGCACATAGCTAGTTTTATATCCTACTTCCCCCACAACAAAAGGCAAATATTTGTGTAGAAACTGAACTCCTTTTCTGCAGTGGTGTTCCCACAGGTTCCTCCAAAGTGATGGCAGAGCAGGAATTTTCCATGGCAGCTGGGACACAGCTTGGTAGCACAAAGCATCAGTCAAAACCCTGAAACCTGTGGTTGGGGAAGTGGTAGGACAGTGTGGACACAGGGTGAGATATTGCCTGTTTTCCCTAATACCCCAAAACATGACTGAGTCTGAAAAAGGCTGTCTAAAAGATCACCAAATTTGAAAACATGTCAAAAAGCCAAATTTGAAGAGATGTCAAATTAAAAACCTTAACTTTTGCAGAAAGGAAAAAGCGCACCAGAAACATCACGACTTACATGCAGATGTAAGCTGCATCTTGCTTACAGCTTAGGGCTGGAATAAAGTAATACAGAGGCTGAAACAGGTTGAACCCCCTAGCAGGTGCAAATGGATCTTTGCTTCTCACAGATATACCCTGCTTTTAAAGACAAGCAAACCAACCAGAAAAAAACCCTCAAAACTACTTAACAGACACTTGTGTAATTTGCCAATAAAATCTTTCTTATTTTTCATCTCACTGTGTTGGTTTGCTCTGCCCTGTGCTGGCAGAGAGTTCCCAGTACCTGGTCCTATTTGAAAAAATGAACAATGGGAAAACCACTACCACAAAGATACCTGCAAACAGGCATAGAAATACAGGGGTGTTCACTCGCAAGGGTTGGCTGATGTTTAAAGAGGGGGGAAAGTATTTTATTGCTTTACTGCTTAGGAGCTCAGTCTCCACAAACAGCATCCTCTTTGCTATGCAGGACAAGCAACTGCAAATTCCACCCATGTAATTTAACACACACCCCCTGTCTGAACATGACATTCAATATCACAAAGATACAAACTCCTCCTTGCAGCTTTCCCACACCCCTTCCCCAGCCCAGGGACACAGCAGAAATGACAGAGGAAGTGCGCAGCACAGAGCTCAAGCAAGGACCTGCTGGGCACAAATCTTTCAAGTCCATGGGTTCTTTTGCAGCACTATCCCCACTTTATCACTAACTAAGTGGATCTCAGCAAACCTCAACATGAATGCCACACTCTGCCCTCAGATGCCAGCCAGGTCCTGCTGCCCAGTGCCTTGCAAACACCACAGGTTGCTTTTAAAGCAGATACCACCTGTACCACCTTTTTCTTGAGCTGAAGAATTTTCCACCCCTTCCAGGGCATGTGACCAACCACACCACGACAGATCTCACTCATCTGTTCATTTCTGGTTAGCTCTGATGGTATCCTCTCCCTCCCACAACCTTCCAAGCTTGTGTGTGTCCCTGTGAGCATCTCTGCTTTTAACACTTGACTCCAACCTGTGCAGCTGACCAGAAGTCATGCTCGTAGAGTTCAGAGCAGAGTAGAAACTAATGGACATTACTAGACAACATCATAACACCCCATGACCATCTGCTCTTCACCCACAAAGGCTGCAGCAATGCAAACACAGAGCTGAGCTATTATCCTGCTCCATATCAGAGACACTGAACTCACATTCACTAAGGCTGCAGTAATATTTTTTCCTACAGATACAAGGATGAGAGGTGAAATAGACATTTCACGGTGCAAAAAAGGAACGTGCCTAGGGTGATGTTCTTCCTTCCTTACAACTGTTTTCAGCATGCAGCTGCTACAGTAATATCAAAAAGCACATCAGCTAGCACAGCAAAAAACATGCTGTTGCTCTCCACTGTGATAAAACACTTAAAACATTGCTTAATTATATGCAGCACAATAAGCAGAAGCTAACCAGGGCAAATAATTGCTGCATGATGGATTAGGACTGTAACAATTTACAAAAGAAAATCATAGAAAGAAAGACAGGTTTTGTGAACTAGGGCAGAGCTTTTAAAACAGCATTTAAGTCAGAGCAGCCTAGAGTTTCAACACTTCTGCAGTTCTTTGCAAGCTGAATAAACCACAGTTAATGGAGAGGTATACAGATCATTACAGCAATAATTTTTGCAGGTATGTGGAAAAAATAAAATTGAAAGTGCTATACATTTTCAATTTGCATATGTTGGTGTAGACATTTCTAATTATAAAAATAATTCCCACATAGCTATTTGTAGCAGGGTGCTGTGGCCATGAATTTTTGTCTACAGAGAATCAGCAATTGATAATTTTTCTTTCTTTTAAGGACCAGAGACTCACACCTTTCAAAGGCCATCAGTAAACCAAACTGCTTCCAGGACTCCTGACTCCCCCAGCAACATGTCCTGTGAAACTGCGCGCCAACACAGGAACGGGGGAAGAAGCAAATCCAGCACACATCCCACCTCTGCCATGCACCTCTACAGCACAATCATGGAGAGACTCTGTAAAAACACTTAAAAAATCCGAGGTTTCAGTGGAGGTGGGCTGAGGGTAGGATGAAACAGGTTTCAAAAGACACCAACAGTTGTAGGAAACCCTGAAGAAGCGTATGTCTTAATTAATCACGTTAAAGTTGCCTTTTAATGTTAACAAATAAGCTGTGATGCAACCACTGTGTAGAGACAGAGAAATTTCCTCTGAAAAACACAGGTATTTGTGGAAAAAAAACCCTCTTAGGCTTGACCAAAATAGGTTGTGTGGCAGGACCACGGAACAGGTTTATTTCAAAGTACTCTACTCACAGGCTATTCTTTTGAACTAAAATGTTTTTATTCATGCTGCAAAAAGCCAAAGACATGGGGAAAATGGTGGGATGAACGTGAGAGGCCAACCTCTTCCCAGAGAAGGTGAAGTTGAACATTGTGTGCTGTGAATTTTCTATTATAAATACCAATCTGCAATCACTGGCTTGTACTTTCTTTTCCTTTTTTAAATGTAGGCTTAAGTTCAGACTAAAAACTGGATTAGGTCTGGCTTTATAGCTTTTTTTGCTCTCTGGAAAAGTGTTAGAATAATCCACTTGTGATGAAAAACAGCACTTTACAAACTGGTTCAGGCCTTGAAAGAATATTTATATTGTAGCAAGTCACTTACTTCACATATAACAGCAGCCTTAATCTCAGGGTAGGCAGGAGATGGTCCTTCTCCAGGACAGTACACACTGGAGCAGATAGGGCAAACAATGGGCAGGAGGGAGAGAACTGGAGTGCCAAGGTGGGGACAAAATCTAGGTTTCCTTGCTTCCCAGACACTGCTTTCTCCTCCAAAAAAGGGTTGAAAACACACAGCTTGCACACAAAACGGGGCACGTGGGCAAACTGATCAGCAAGTGCTACAGCTCCCACTGGGTTGTGATAGTGGTGCAGTCTGGGAAAAGCTTTTTTTCTTTGTAGTGTGTGTGTCTGTCAGAGGCACCTGCATCTATGTCTTGATGAACATGTGGCTTAGCTGGTGCCCTCCTCTGGAGTCACAGATTCTCAGGGACACAAAAGGACCCAAAATCCCAGTAGCAGCTCTGACTGTACACACTTAAAACCCAGAAGGTGACAGTGGGTGCACTCCTGGGGTCTTGCTCTCTGCTTTGGGAAGAAGAAATACAGACTGACCTCTTCCAACCAAGAAGATGCGTGAACCACCCATGCAAGGTACAGTCAGATACATCAGCAAATGTTCTCAACACCTGCAGGGGGAGTGAATCTCTCTCCAACACCCTCCCTTGGTGGCTTCCAGGGGCAATGAGCTCCAAAATAATAGTCACGTATCCTATCAAAATTATCTCCTTTAATCAGTAGTGTTTACTCCTAGGGTGGGTACTTGCATGTTCATAAGAGAGAAATAAAGACCAACAAAGTTCTTAAGAGAGAAATAGAAATGCTATAAAAACATCCATTCTAATTAGTTTAATTACTTGTCTCTGCAACTCACTGAATTCTCATAATTGGACTGGATTAAAGTCACTGGATTTAAGTAATTTTTCATATTGAGTTTTTATCCAGCATCATATAGTGGGAGGACAAGAGACTCACAGATACATACCCAAAAGTTATCTATAGACACTATCTTCAGCTATGTGGGTAAAACCTGGATGTATCTCTTTGATTTTATGCAGGAAAAAACTAGTTTATTCTAATAAAACATTCAGCTTCATTTCTCTTCAGATATGCTTTTAAAAAGAGTAATTTTTTTTTTCTGGGAAAGGGGGGTATTCTTTGCTTAGAACAATTTTTAGTAATCATTTCCCATTTCTTTAGATCAAACATCTTAACAGTAACGTTGGTCCCCTTTCTCCTTTGTGTCATCCATCATTCCATAATACTGCCACCTAGACAGGGTACACTTCAATATTACTATATATATTTTACACACACACACATTCTCACTCATCAGATTTTTTGTTATGATGGAGAATCTATCAGTTAAATGCCTCCAAAACAGAAAGAAGATGGGCTATGACAGAATCAAGACACTTGATTTCTTTACTCCACATGCTTACCAAACACAAGCAACAGTACAGAAATTTTCCTGATTTAGTACTTCTCACACTGCTTAGCTCCCTCATCACATTTTTCTGCTCTGGGAGCCACAGCAGAACTTTAGTCAGTTGAGTGTCAACTCTTTCCAAATAAAATGATCAAGGCATTCACGAGTGCTTTTGCACATTTTGCAGATGTACATTCTGGACATCCCTCTTGCACGGCTACAGGGTAGAAATAAGCTCTAAATTTCCCAAAAAATAAAAGCTTTCACTTCTCAACAAGTAGCCCCTACATCTTGGCTCTGACAGGCACACATCAGAGCAAGAAACAGGGATAAAAGTGCCCAAAGGACCCAACAGGAGGGGAATGAGTGAAGGCTGAGGCCATCAGACTATTCGGTGACCAATTCTAAGAAGTGTTCTGATTTGAGGGAAAAAGAAAGCAGAAGAAATCTATGTGACTAGGATGTCCTGTCAGAACAAGACAAGCAATACACACAGACTTATGCGATGCTTGGCCAACTCTATTTGTCCAATATGGGAAGCAGCCTTTGCATCAGCCTCATTCAACAAAATTGCAGCACTGAAGAAGCCTACAGAAGTCCCAAAAGAGAGGAAGGAGCTCAACAATTAATAAAAAACATTAGTAACCTCTGTTTGTCTGCAGCTGCACACCTCCCCCCTTTGACTCATTCATGATGCGTTAGAAAAACCGCATATGGTTTGTGATTTATGAAGCTGATGAATCACTGTACCTCTTTCCTTTCCCCCCCCCCAAGGGCTTCTCTGTGTATCTTCACGTTCCCCAAGGAGAAATACAGATGAAAAGATAAAACACTACAAGCAGATTAATATAACATCTCCCTCTCACAGCATGGTTTTACCTGTGCCTCCCAAACTCTGCTGTTCTCTCTTGCCCCTGTTTCCCTATATCCGCTCGTCTACACACCAGTGAACTCAACAGCTGTCCCTTCAAGTCATCTAGACTGACACTGCTTATACAGTCTGAACCTTTGCACCACTGGGAAAAGCTTCAGTATCCAGTAATTTTGTCTTTTAAAACATCAGGTTTGGCTTATAACCGTAACAATTAAAAATATTCACTTCCTGAATGGAAACTCTTGAGCTATAATGCCAGACACTATCAAAGGAAGCCCAGAAGCTGGGTTTGGGGTACAAAGCAGTGTCTTGCAGCCCAACATTCACCTCAACATTTCCAGAAGCAGGAATTTTAACACACCTCTTTCAAAACAAAGCCACCCCCAAAAACTGCCACATGAATTTTCAGAGGACCTGAACACCCAGTGTCCTCCAAACTCAGCCAGAGAATACCAAACAAATCTAATGCCCAAGGCACTTCAGGGCAGCTCTAGTTTTAAGCACTAACTCACACGGTTCAGTACCCTGATGAACCGAGAAGGCAAACCTCAGGCACCCCCTGTCAAAATGCCACGTTCTGTTTGCCATGTGCAAACAGACCCCATATAAGTACTGCTGCTGGCTCTGGGGAGCACACTGCAGACACCCATGCTGCGTGTGGCTATAGCCAGGTCAGGTCTCCCACTCACTAGACAAATTCAGATGAATGACCTTACACTGCTGGCAGATGATGAACATGTGCTTCCCAACGTGTATCTCTGTTTAGGAGACTCCTGTGATACAGATGAACCCCTAAATTGCCAGGAAAAGCCATCTCCTTCTTCAAACCTGACACAATTTCTCCACAATTATAGTCAGACCCTACTCCCAACCAAGACAGAGACAAAAAGCAACATGCAGGAAAGGTGGTTGCTGCCAGTTAAGTGGAATGAGGTGCTTAGAAGAATACTTGCATGTATACTTGCAGTGCTATGCATCAGTCTCGGCTTCCTGGTGATGAGCAATTTGGTTCTGCTGAGGCTCATTGCAAATATCTTGGTGTAAATAACTTTCATTCTCATCTTGTTGCACTTTATATTTTGTTGTGCTCTACTTGCTTAAAGGAAAGACTGTTTCAAAAGCAGCCTCTTATCAGACCATGGAAAATGTAAGTTCCACATTTGGAGGCTTTTGTTCTCTAAAAGCAATGACATGACTTCCACCCACCATGTAAAACAGGTATCTTTTTTGGGTCCTTTCCTCTCACGTAGGAGTCTGGCTTACATAGTTAATGACCTGTGGTAGTCAGAGGATCCCACTGGCCCAGTACTTGGAGGCTTTACAGCTGTTAAGACACCTATCCTCACAGCAGGCTTGTGAATTAAGGCACTGCTCAGACGGGCAATTAAGGCATGAAGAGACCGTGGCTGAGGCTTTGTTCAATGGCCCAGTCAATTTACAGCTTGCTGCCACCAGAAGGGACTGGGTAGCAACAGTGCAAAAATCATGTCTTACACTCAAGGTCTTCAGCAGGGCTGGAAACTGCAGCAAGGTTTTTTTGTGCTACAGGCTGCTCCCTTCTCCAGTAAATTCAGGTTATCCTTCTGGCTCACAAGTGGAAAAGATTTAACAGCTCCTGCAAAAGGAGCTGTTACTCTTAGATAGGTCTCAGCAAACAAGCACTAAAGTCACAAAACCACCAAAACTCTCACCAGGAGGCTCATGGGAGGAAGCAAAAGTCTGATTATCAAAGGTCTGAACTATCTGCCCTCTCTCAGAAATCACCCATCGGGCCAGGTGCACGTACACAGGAAAGAAGCTCGCCTACTGATGGTGCCAAACCTCTCTCTATCCTTACACAAGCTAAAAGCTACCTTTCTCTGCAGCTGCTGCAAAGCATATCATTAGCAAAACCACACTATTCCTCCTGGTCTTCCTTTGCTTGAATGCACAAGAACTCTTCCCCTTTCCATCTTTTTGCCCGAACTGTGGAAAAATCAAGTATTTTAGGGAGGATTCCCAGGTAATCATGATCTTCTCACGACAATACCATCTCATACAAAGTTTGTGGGCACCATCAATATACTTGTTCTCTTTTCTCTCTGGAGGCCCTGGAAGCATTGACTCACACCTTTTTCAGTCGTGTGCATATTTTTCCTGCTTGTTGGTGATACAAGCTGAGAATTCCTAGTATACGTCACATTATCCCTTGGTCAGTTCCTCAGTCAGCTCTGAGGTCAAATTCTGGAAAAGTGACCCTCTAAAAGATGCCTAGCTACTTTGATTTCTGTCATCCTAATCACATGCTGTGCCTGTTGAAGTTCTTTTACTAAAACTGCTGTACTTCATCTCTTGTAACACCCTATCAGATCACTTCTGCACATCACTTTCCCCTTATTGGCTTCAAATTTTATCTCCACACTTTGTTTTCAAAGTGATTTAATTATCTCTTTTCTTTGTAAGCACCCAATCGTCACACCCATACAAAACACTTTGCTCTAGTATAATCCTATAAACTGTGTTACAGAGGACCTACCACATGTTCCACAGAAGAGGCTGAGATAACAAACAGCAAGACCAGAAAGATCCTTTGACACGTTTGCATGCTTTCCCTTCACTGAAGACACTGTCCTCAGCTTACCGAGCATTTAAGGCATATAAGACTAAAAGATACCAACTGTTGTCTGCCATCAGAAACCAGAAGCCACCTGAAGCATCACTGATGTTCCACATGTTTACACCCTATGAAGTGTGAAATTAAAACTTGCTTGGAGTTGAAGTTATTAATTAAGTACCACTGTCTTCTGTCATCCAACAAATATGCTCCCAATCAAATATTTATCTTCCTTAGGAAAATCAAAGATTACATATACAATTTCTAATTGGGGGGGGGAAGAGAAAACCCTCCCAGAGTTAGAAGCTTTTAAAAACTGTGCTTACTCATGGGGAAAAGGCCTGTCTTGCCCTATAGTATGATGAAGTTTCAGGTGGCTGCATACAGTTTAAGTGTCCCTACCAAACAAATCAGGGCGTCCACCAGGCAGGCAAACAAACGCCATTTTCCCCCTGGAAAATCATGGGACCAAACAAGCTTCCTCTTCCTCCCTGTGTATCCGTTGCTGCTGCAATTTGTCACAGGGCAGAGCCACTGCCCTCTGTGCACAGTAATAGTTCTGCTGGGAAAATCTGGCATGGCCACAAAGGACCTTTGTTCGTGCCAGAAGTTGGGCACGCAGTGCAATCCTTCCCCCTTGTCACACAGAGTTGGGTTTCCGTAGCTGGGACAGAAACACTCCCCTGACGACTGCAATCCACAAACCCAAACACTGTCCTCCTCCCCCAAACATGAGATCCTTCTTCCCATATCAAGTACTGCAGGACAGTGGAGTTGCTGCTTTGGGGAGCATTAATTCCAGTGAACTCTAACCAGACTTGCAGCAAGGATGAGTCTGAGGGAGTGCCAAGGCTCTGCCCTCAAGCCTCTCTGCACAACTTTTGGTACCTGGATCCTACTAGACCACCTGAATATAAGGCTCTCCCATTTTCAGATATATTCCTGTCCTCAAGATTCCACAAACTTGGCAGACAGATCTGATCTAACAACATGCAATTCTTTTGTGTAACATTTCGCTGTTTGTGTTTTATCTGCCACTGTGTGCATGTAGTATATAATTTTTTATTTTTTCAATGCAGCAGCTCTGAATCCATCCTGTCCCACCTTTCCTCAACTGGCCCTTGCAACGAGGGTCCTTAGGCCAGGACAGGAGCTGCCAGCACCCAGGAGCTCTGGGAAAGGATGCCAATATGGGGTGTAGGGAGTAGACAGTGAGCACACCCTGACACAATGCTGCTGGCAAAAAGTGGGATTTAGCAGGACTTGAAAATCTCTGTATTTCCCTTTCACTCAGGAAATACAAAGAAATGATTATTGGCTCATTCACAAACTTCTTAATACCCCAGTTCAAAAGAAGTACTGATTCTTCTGGAAACATGCAGTGGAAGAAAGTGAGAAGTATCTTTGTAAGTAAATGAAGTTTCATAAGATCTGATATGTATTAAAAAATAATAAGAATCGACATATTTGCAAATACTATCAGATTAGCAGAATCCATGCCTTTGAAGACTTTTGCCACAGCACATGCCACAAAGGACACATTTCGTTTCTTCCACTTCTAATTTTAAACATCAAGGCATGCAGAACAAACCAGTTCCTAGTTCCATAACTGAGTTTGATCTGGACCATCCAGAGCCTGGATGTTTTGGCATCTGCCTGGAATGCCCCTCACACTCCCAAACCACAAAAGGGACCATGTTTCACCCGGAGAGATTATTACTGAAGAATAAAATGACAGGGAAAACAACAACAAAAGAATTGGCAAAACCTCACATTCATTGATTTCTCACCAGTAGAAGGGTTTGCCATCAGAACACCTTAGAGTGTGACAAAGTAAGCTTGGCAGTTGCCTCCTCCCCATCTCCTCCCACAGGTTTTAATCCCCTCATACCCACTATTTCCAGCTCTGGCTCAGGGCTGGAGTCATCTTAGGCATCGGCCTCTTTGTCTCCCTGATGGCTGGATTTCCCCTAGGGCTACTTCATAGCTCGTCCAGATGAAGAAACTGTAACAATGATGCTTGAGCAATACTTGAGAAATGCACAAAAGGAGGACAACAGCTCCTTAAAACAGTTTCTCACCAAAGGGCATTTGTTTAAATATTTTTTTTAAATTTTTTTTAAAACTTGGTTTCTTCTCCCTGTTTCTGGGAGGCCAAGACCAGGTCTACAACAGCGTGCCCAGGGCTTACACTCACTCCCACCTGCTCCAGCAAACCCTCCTCCTCCTTACTCTCTCTTCTGTGCTGCAAGCAGGCTTGAAAATCTAGTGTGAGACTAGTATTCAGTATTTGTTTGCCAAAACACGTGTGCTCCTTCTGAGGGAAGGAAAAAAATCCTTAATGATATAATTTCAAGAGAGACTGATTTTGTGACCAGCTTGCATTAATTTACATGGTCGCTCAGTTTTGTAACATTTGTGAAAATTCTTCTCCCAAGAAGAAACAACAATCAAACACCCCACTACAAACTTGGTGCGACATGGCAGCTCTTTCCATGGCAACCCCCCAGCACCAAGTGTGCTTGTCTCCAGACTTTGCTGCACAGTGAAGGAGGGCAGGGAAAGAGCTGGCTGAAAATCTCTGGCTGTTGCCACCAGCCTGGCAATCCTGTCACGCTGGGAAACCAAATACACTGGGGAAAGGCAGCATTTCCACAGCCTCACTGCTGAGACGTGTCTTAGCTCCAACTGTTAACCAGCTGCTCGGTCATTTTCAGGTTGGTTGGTTTGTTTACTTTGTACAGCACAGTCAATGTATTTTGTTTTCTAAACAGCATGAAAAATTACCTCTCTAGTCCAAAAAAAAAAAAAAATCATTCTCCACACCAGAAAGGAGTGGAATTAAGGCAACTCGGCCATGCTTTCAGATAGTCTCCACGTGCAACAGCAGGATGCTCGCTGTGGGTATGTCCTTGGGGAGGACAGACGGATCTGCCACTGCAGTGGGCAGCCTGGCCAGTGTGGAGGGTAGGCAGGCAGGGTACTCACAAGCTCTCTTGCTGCCTCTGAAAGCCATCACCAGATGTTGCACCTGATATTCTACTAGGATTGCTGAAGCAGTAGCTAAATATAGGCTAGGCTCTAAAGCTTGTCTCTGCAACTACAAGTTTTCCTTCAAAACACACACCCTACCCGTGTTCTTGGATGAATATTTAAGCAATTCAGCATTCACAGACACATCAGAGCTAGGGCCTTGTCTCTGGCTAGTATTCAACCCAGCCATGTAGCCAAACCTTCTGTGTAACAATTAGCAATTCAAAACTGACACACAAGTCAGCTCCCAAGGACTTCCCCCCCCCAGCCTCTCTTCTCAGAAGCATTCCTTCCCTGCCTTATCACCTGCAAGGTTGCCTTAAGCACTACGATGACCCAGACTAGAGCAGTCCAGGGTTATTTCTCCTGAAGCTTTATGTGAAAGTTTAATTGCATAATAGTTTCTGAAGTTTAGGAAAAAACCACATTCCACAGCAAGAGCTGATGCTATTACTTGAAGTCACCTGACCCCAAAATCCAAATAAGAAGCAGGGAAGGCGAGAGATAATAGTCCCATCCATAAGGCAGAGACCTAAAAGCAGGTCTCAGAGGAGCATTCATCAGCCATTACCTCTCATATCCAGTCTGGGTTTCAGACCTTTTTCCCAACAAAAGCATTGACAAAACACCCACTTATGTGGAGAGCATCAGTTCCAGCAGATCAGCTGCCTTCTGACAGGAAAACACTTGCTCATGAACATTTCCTGAAGCAACTGCGGTCTCAAGACCTTTATGATATTCAGGGAACTAGGTCAAGACTTACTGCATGCTCCTTACCTGAAAGAGCACCCAAGAAAAAAAAAATACTGATTTACTTTTGTCTTTTCTCTCCAAAGTTCCTCTTCTCTTAATGATTTTTTTGTTTTGTGGAGGTGATCAGCTTCTCCTCCAACACCTTTTGTCTTCTCTACCCTCACCAAAACATTCATGGGGCGAAGGAAACTCAGGCAGAAGAAACCAGACAAACTGCTCACGTAGCTCCTGACTTGTGTGGTCTCTAGAAATGCTCCTGAGAAGCAGTCCCTGTTTTGGGCTGCTTTGGGCTTGGAGAGGAATTGGGCCCTATTTGACCCAATGCATTCAGTTCCCCTGGTATGTCCTGTGGCCTCGCAACAGTAAATCAGAGGGGAAAGAGAGGGAACAAACTACAAATCCTTAAAATCCCACCGTGTTCATGCAATCCATGGGCCCCTGCTCTCCTTTTGAAAAAACGTAATTTCTAAAGCAAAGTTATCCCATGTGTGGAACTGCAAGAGGAGGAAAGAGAGCCAGGGAGCGTGAAAAGGCTGCTGAGCCTGTAATGGAAAATCCTCAGTCACTGAGCAGTCCTCTCGTAGCACTTATTAAAATAAAGTTAATATGATGAAACACAGCCCAATTGCACACAAGGCTGCTGAGAAATTGGATCCGGCTGCTGAAATCAGTTCCCAAACCCCTCCTCTCCAAATACTGGCAGTTCACATCAGTTAATTGTATACAAACCTCCCCCAGGCAAGAAGGGACAGGAGGAATGACACAGGACCGGTCACCCTGCGTTTGATTCATCTTCAGAGCAGGGCCAGTGCGTAAATCTTCACTGGTCTCTTTTGTCACTTGCCAAGGTTCAAACGTGGCATCTCTAGCTGTCAGCTAATGATGAAAGGTGGCATTAACTAAAAGAGTTCAAGGGCGATGTCCATTGGACTTGGTCTTAACTGTTGCATGAGCAAGTGAGAAAGGAACCTTAGTATTAGGTCTAGGAAAGCAAATTAAAAAAGGGCCTCTCTCTTTTCTTCTCATAATTTGCTTTTAATTCTAGACCTTACTCTTTCAAAACTGAATCCAAACAAGAATAGACAGATTTTACTCCTTTTGTAGAATAAATCAGCCTAACTGCTGAGGTCAGCGTTTTCAGACCAACACACGAAAACGGAAGATGTATCTGAGGAAATTCGGTGCTGGCTGATTCATCCTTTAGAAAGGATGAAGAACAGCCATTCCAGCATGTCAAGTTTGTTCCTTTGAAGGTGAAACAATTTAGTGTTGCTATCACGATGGCAGGAACTGAAAAAAAATGCAAAAAAAAGCAAAGCCCTGTCCAGACTGCCCTGAAATATCTTTTCAGGCTTCAAATGTTGAACAACAGGATAGCCCTGTGGTCCATTGGACTTGCAATGAACCCAAGTGAGGTGAAAGGTATCCTTTTCCTTTCACTTCTTGGTACAGTGGCTCAGCATCACTGTTCTCCCTGTGTCTCCTCCTGCCCCAGACATACAGAGACAGACTAGGGCAGCAAACGGGGAAACCTACAAATTATTTGACAGACTGAAAGTGTTTCTGCAGGGGATCCACACCTCATGTTTCAGAGGAACCAAAGCACAGCCTGAATCTTGTGAAAACGAAACTGCACAGCAAAACCGCACCAAAATCGTATTATGAGAGAAAGAGTGGGGGTAAAAAAATGCAATTGGATTTCATTCATCAGATCTGGAGAAATCAAGAGGGTGTTAGTGGGGGAAAAAAAAAAAGACTGTCCTCCTTGGACAACCCCATTTCAAGATGTAGGCACATATACACCCAATGTATATCCAGCTATATAAAACCAGCACATGCCATCACTATTCCCTTAGAGTGTAAACAGCATCAGGAAAGAAACACCTTTCAACCTGGCCCTCTGTGCTTCCAGTCCCAAGTGACTCGTAAGAAGGGCTGTCTGAAGATGCTCAGTAGCAGGTCAATCTTTCCCAGCAGGTAGGAGAGCTACAAATCAAATGCTTCAAAAAAAACCAAAAAAAAACCCCACACCAAAAAACCCCCTGAGGCTTGCTGGGAAGAAGTAAAATTGGGGGGAAAAAAGAGGCAAGATGAAAAGCACTTGTAATCTCTTTCATGCAGCACTGAACTTCTTCAGAAGAGAAAGCACAGAAATGATAAGAAAAGGAAAGAAAGGGAAAGAAGAAAGCAGCGCATTGACACCAGCTACAGATAAATTTTTTTAATGGGCAGCAGGTCAGCAGGGCATTTTCCATCTGCCCTGCTTAAACCAGAACTCTGATGATGTTACATGTGTGATTTTAATACAGCATTTATCCTGGTGGGACTGTAAGTTTATTTTGTGTGTGCATGAGCACGCACAGATGATTGCACCTGGTCTTCCTGAGGTGAGAAGGGTGATTTGTACTTAGTTGATGAAAACAGCAGGTGTTGGGTTGCACCTCAACTGGTTTTGTGCTTGCTGAGAAGACAGAGAGAAAGGAATAGGCAGCAGCAAAGGGCTACAGGGGCTTGGAGAGGAAGGTAAGAGGAGAATGAGGAAGAAACAGCTTTGCCCTCAGTCTCCTGAAGTCAGTTCAAATGCCCAAAAGGCCAGCCTTGCTGCTGCTGAATCCCACCCAGCAGGGGCAGCTTGCTGCTACCAGCAGAGCCCCGGTCAGGGGCTCCAGGCTTTTCTCTCCCATTCCAAATCCACAGGAACTGAAATGCCCCTCACTCCTGCCCAATTTTTAGCCCAACCTACAGGCATGCCCTTCTCAACTCAGCACACTGGTCAAGGCAGCAATGATAAAACACGGGGTTTTTTCTATATTTTTGCTAGTGATTTGATGATTCACATAGGTGAAGGCACCTCAGTCTTCCTCCTTCAAACAGACTACATAAAAAGGAAAGATCACAAATCCACATTCTGCTTTTCTTTCAAATTCCACAGTGCTTTTCCATTCTGATTCAATAAGGACCGTGCAAAGAGACTGGAGCCTGCAAGAGTTCCCAGTGAATTAGCGGCTTGACTAACACAGCATAAGTTAAAGAAGATTAGCTAGAAGCTGAAGTCAATGTTTAAAACACAGATTAGGGACAGACAGAGCAGGTTTGGAACCCAGCTCTCAGAAAACCCTACCCAACAACCTCAGCAATCCCTTAAGTTTAATTACCACAGTTTTAGGATAAATTACCAGATTATACATTCTCTAAAGTTGTAAAAGAGCCCTGGAGAACACCACCAGTAGTGCCAGCGCCGATTCCCTATACACTTAACAATGCCTCTTCGTTGAGTATCTCCTAAATAAAACCAAAACAAGCCCAGAGACTCTTTTTCTGCCCATTACATGACACATAGCAGTGGTATTACCCAAAATGGTAACTGTTTCGGGAAGCCCGAAGACTTGAAGAACAGCTGGCAGACCTGAAGAACAAAGCAGAAAATTTCTATATCTCTATGGGGAACCTCCACCAGCACGAGTGTGTTCTACAAATGGATGGTGCATGGATTCACTTTGCCCTTGGCCATGGCAAGTTGGGGTAGGAAAGAGGCACTTGAGACCTAACAAGAAGCTTAACCTTCACAAGCTGCTGTAAGAACCACCAAGGGGTTAACAATTTCCAGTGGTTTTACTTTTTAAGGGGCAAGATAGGAATGGGGATGCATTTTCAAATTTAATTTTACAATCTCTGAGGATTATATTCCAGGAAATTACTCTGTTTTGTGAATATCATTACTGCATGACATTTTGGTCCCATTATCTCAGACTCTTTTTGGCATGTATGTCAGATGTGATTCACCAGATGTTTAACGACATGCAGCACTGGTTCAAACATATCTTACTAATGCAACAAGTCAAGAAAATCTTTATTTTCTTATGTTTCAAGTTACTAATTAACTCAGAAATCCCTCAGTCACACAGTACTCATCCAATTTTACGATCTCCCATGTAGATTTCTGGAACTTTAAAAAACAAGAGGAAACCTCCGAAGACGGCTAAAATTGCATTTTATAAATTTGAGAAAGACAAGGTATGGTTTAACTGCTTGCACTAGAAACATCCCAATCCTTTCACCAGCACGTTTGAGTTACTTAAACAAAGTAGTTTCTCTGTATAATTCCTAGGCAGGATTTCTATGGCAAGGTTTTCCCAGATCAGCAGTTTTTCCCCAATCACATTACAAACCCAAACAAGCCTCACTCCTTGTCCCAAAGAGTTTACACACTATGTCCCTGCCCACATGAGAGTGAGGAGGATTATTAGTTGTAAATTGCTTTGAGGGTTAAATAAAGTGTTAAATATTACTGTCTTCATAAGTCAATAGGCTTCAAAACTGCCTAATAACACTATGAGAAAAACAGCAATTTTGAGCAACAAGTTAGATGTTCAACAATTGGTGGTTCAGCAACAACAAGCAACACCAAGCATTGCTGTCTCTGACAGCAGCCCCTTGCAGGTAAATCTGTCTTAAGGTCAAACCAAAGAAATTTCAACTCATGCAGCCAGGCATATTTTGTTCAAACCCTTCAGGCAGTGACAGAGTGTGCTTCTACCCTGCTGAGGTCAAAGTGCAAGTGGTATCCATCAGAATGATGTCAACCTTTGCAAAGTGGGGACCACCCTCCTGGACTTCCCACGAAACACAGCTCACCTCGAGTTAACCACTGCTGTGCTGAAGGTGCACAGAGCAATCTGGCACCAGCCTTTAACAAAGAGGGTCTCAGGGAAGGGGATAAGGAGCAGCAGCAGAACATCTGTCACCTCCAGTAACCCACATGGGGAAGGATGCACAGACTGGCAGTGTGCATGGATCTAGCCATGCTATCAACCACCTTTTTGACCAAGTAAAAAAAGAAAAGCTACCAAATTGACTGATAGGAATACAAAGCCCTCCCACCTCCAGCTTCCAATTGCGTGTAATAAAATTCAGCCTTTGTAAAGCACACACAGTCTAATTTTCAGATGTGTTCAGTACCCAAATCTCTAAACAATGTAATGGGATCCCCGGGAGGTCAGTATCCTGGAAAAAAAATTGAAGTCCTACGCATTTCATACAGGTGTCTGACACTTAAGCCCTGCTATAATGTTATCTGTGCTGCCATCCCAGCTGAGGCTCCCACCAGCAGGAAGAGCCAGGGAAAGCCCCAGGACACACACTGAGGTCTTTACACAATGCCCAGGCCAGCCCTGATGAAGCAAATGGGACATCTGGTTCCTTCACTCAAGCAGATTAGGTGGTATCTGAAAAGAAAGTGCAGCTAATTACATGAACTCTTTGAACGCCTGTTTCCTGTGAGGTGACCCTGGGGATTGTCCAGCCTTTTAGAGCTCTCAAGGCTGAGTGTTTGAGGAAGAGCAGAGGCACAGAGCAGTGTCAGACAGTGCCAGCAAGATTAATCCTGCTAGAATTTCCTGAAAAGCAAACAGAGTAGATCAGCAGCAACCAATGAGGTTGCACAAAAGAGGGTGGTTTCTCCCCCAAAACGGACCTGGTGCTGCACAGTCATGGTGATGACACAAAATGTGAATATACTGTAATGCTCAACATGCCCCAGGAGCCTCCACCTGAGCAGACACTACACCAGGACCAGACAAGACCACAAACATGCACGGCAGAGGGCAAGAACTGATGCACTTGCAATCATTTATTGCAAAATTCTGGCATTTGAAAGCAACACAAAAGCAGCACATTAGGGTAGACATTGAACAGCCAGCAGGCAGTTTGGATGGCATCATCTCAGTGCTCATGGTGTTGAGAAGGTGTCTTGTAAAGAGACTCTGCAGTTTTCCAGCAGCTGCTGTGCTATCGATGCCATATATTGCTCAGGAGCTCATTACACTGATGTTACCACCACTAAGTTTACACATGTGTTTCAGGCAGCCATGGAAGAGGTCACAACAACTGAGCTCAGTGCTCTGTTCCCCTGACATATCCCAGAGCACAGGAAATCCACTGAGGTTTTTAGGAGGAGAAGCCACAGTTTCAACACGTATCTATGACTGGCCTCAGGGACCTGATGGGCACAGTCACGTGTTTGCTGGCAGACAAGCGATGCGTTGCAGAAGCCAGGTGTCAGAAGTAGGGACTGTGATTTGCAGGGATAATTCCTAAGCTAAACCTACTCATAGCAAATATTAAAAAAAAATAAAAAAGCAAAAGTGGGAAACTCCAGTCACTGCCAGTGGCCCAGTGGGCCTTCTCTCACAGACCCTGCACCTCTGGGCAAGGACAGCACAGATGGACAGAGGGAGGCTAGACAGGTAGGAAATGAACCCTCCATGAGCCTGAAAGCAAACCAGCACACTGGAACTATCACAGGGCTCCACAGCACTCCTAACCCTGGCATGCTGCTCAGAGCTGCAGCCTTGAAACTTCCCACTCTTACAAATGAGATCTTTTCATTATTATTACTTTTGCAAATAGCTTAGGAAACCCTCAAAATACCATCTACTTGTTTTGCTATTTAAATGCCCTTTCGGAGTCACCTTCCCCTCTACAAAGAGCAGCTAAAACACAGAGTGTTTCCTTTCACTCTGCCACCACAGGAGCTGTTTGGAAGTCACCATCTCCCTTCTCTCCATTTATCTTGTCCCTGAGTACACAGCTCCGTGTGTACTAGATATATCATAACTGCAGAGCAGTGCTGGGGACCATCTCAGGGCCTGAGCACGGGGGTTTTTTCCCCTGGTCAGCCTCAGGCTTAAGGACACGCTGAAGCCATTTTCCATTGGGAAAGGAGACGAGCACCTCTCCCTGCTCCTGCCTGTGCAACCACTGTGGGCAGACATCACATACCACGGGATGCAAATCTGACCCCCAAGCCTACCCTGTCTACTTCCTGTGCTCAAAACCACTCTCTGGAATCCCTGAAGGTGATTCCTTAAAGCAGGGTCTGGAAGCTTTACACTGCTTTTAACTCACGGGGTATATCTCTAATTTCATTTCCACCTCTGGCAGTCAGGACTAGCACAAGGCTGATGTATGTGTCAGGAGGTCATCCAAGTGACACAATTACTCACCCAGACTCACCTGGAAAGATGCTCAGAGGTCCTCATGGTACACACAAAATACACCCTTCAGGTTAAGATTCTCACAGACAGCAAAAGGAAGGGGCTTTTGGACCTTCTTGCATAAAAAGTGGCAGAATTTCTACAGTAACAGATCAAAGCTTATTGCTACAACAGAGAGCACTACACATTACACTACTGCTGCAAAAGTTTCTTTCCTTTTGATAACATGCACCAAAAGGATGTGTTCATAAAGAAGCAACACCTACCAAGGGTGTGCTCCCTTCTGCCCTGCAGGCACATAAGGGCTGTTCCTCACCTACTCAGGAGTGCTTTCCCCAAGTGCCTTGGAAGTATTTTTAGAGCACTGATCCTGGCTCATTGAAGTCCTCTGAAATTTTGCTACTGACTCCAGCAGAAGCAAGATCAAAGAAGAAAGCTGCTCCTTCTCTGCACTCCTCCAGTATCAGAGGGATGACCTGCCCATGGCCACTCAGTGAGCTTTTACTTAATCAAAAGCCATCAGAGTAATTGAGGAAGACATTTAGTGCCGGTAGCTCAGGGTGCAGCTGCAGTGTGAGCTGCAGGTTGAGCTCTGGGTGGTGGGAGCTCGAGGCAACAGTGGGTGCCTACTCTTGGCGTAACAAAGGGCACAGAGGACCTCTGTGGAAGCCAGGTGACCAGACACTCAGATGCAGAAGGAGCCAAATACTGAGCTGGAAGAGCTCAGACTTTCACTACATAGACTTTGATCCTTTGTTTGGGGTCCCTCTTTGGGAGGCACCCAGCTCAAGCTGTTGTTATTGCACCATGATTAAATTATTTTAAGGATCCAGATGTCTGAGACTCTCCTATGAGAAACCTAGGGTCCAGCTGGTAAGGAAACCTCATCTTGATTGTGTGAGTGTAGGGAGGTAAGTGGAGTGGCTCACTGGAGCTGCCCACTCTGAAGGGGCTTTGGTCCCAGCTCAGGTAGTACAGGTCCTGGATAGTCACACAGGAAAATTTTCCTAACAGGAGAGCAAGGTCACATCAAAATGGGAATCCACTGAATGTTTTGTAACAGAGCTAAAAATAATGCAGTAGCTGTTTGCATTCATATAGTATATAATAATTAATATACAACCACTAGATACAATTACATATATAATATAAATAATATTAAACACATTTTAATCCAATATTAATAACAAACCAAAGACAATAAGTGAAAGACTATTCTCTGTCCTACTAGAGCTCAAATGTCCTCCTGTAATAGATCCTGAGCACCACGCTTCCTCCTCACCCTTCCCTACACACACTCACAGCAGCATCTGAAATGCAGCTGCCCCTGAGTGCTGCAGGGTTTGATTAATCTGTAGCAAACCTGGCTGGATTTCAGAGTGCAGCACACACAGTTACAGTCTAGTTTGAGGCACGCAAGCAGATGACCATACTTGGAGAACTGCAGACAGGAAACTTGCCAGATTGTTTATACCTGAGTCATGACTAATGCTGACAATGAAAACTGAGTCAATTCAGAGACCACGACTGTGCTCAGCACCTATGTGATGCTCTACCCTAATGCCACTACCAGCAAAATAGGGATTAAGCACACATTACCTGTGCAGATATCACAGTTGTAGTGTGTGAAACTACTGGTGATGCAAAGCACGTGACAGTCACTGCCATTGCATTTCTGGATTAGGAGACAGCAGCACATTCTGCAATACACAAGCAGACTCACAGGCCCAAATGCTCCTGGCTTTCAACATATCAACCTCCTGATTTCCAACAGACATCCCCATGAGAGAGCAGTCACTGAGAAGACAACACTACCAAAAACTACTGATGGCAGCAAAAGATAAAGGAAAGGACTGGAACAGCTGGAGATGGGAAGCTCTAGGAAAGTTCACTACAATTTTTGTCACTTCCAATCTCTTTCAATTCACCTGACTCTATTCCATCCCTTGATGTTCTTGCTTATCAGGGACACATGAAAGTAGCAATAGTTGGGACCAGCTAAAGTTGGCTTTGCTTCCACTTAAGTGTAGGGAGTGTTTAGGCAAGGGGAGGAGACCGCATGCTTTTGTAACATGGGGATTTGGGGAAGATCACTGACTTGCATGGATCCTAAACAACCACAAAAAAAGAAAGGCCCTTGGGCTTAATTATGGGGAGTCTCTGTTACTGCAGTATCTCTGAGCACTGTCAGCTTGGATCCACCCTTATACTGAGGGGTGAGGGAGTCCGATCTGCCAGAGTGCATGTCATGCCTCTCCAGACAACAAGTGAGTCCCAGATTACTGTAAACTGAAGATCTATATCGCACATTTCACTGATATGGGGAGGCTGAGTACTTGAGGCTGAGCTGAGGACCTGGCAGGTAAACTCTTTCACATCAGTCTGTGTTTGCAGTGGAGCTTTTACTTCCTCTTGTAAATCACATTTCAGCTTTTCCAGTACAACTCCAATGCACATCTACCCAAACAAAAATACAGGCACCCATCCTCTTCTTTCCCCCTGCCACTCCCTCGAAGAACCCAATTTTCCTCCTTGGGTTCAGCTTTCCAGAGCAGATCTGACTACCCAGACCTGCCACTTATCACAGCACTCAGGAGCAATAGTCATCAGGGATTTCCCCAAATCGCTCACTGCTGGGTCTGCTCCACCACACAGACTCATGGCACAGCCATCCCTCCCCAATAGCCCACTGTACACCTCTGGGCCATCTCTGCTCAGGGATGGCAGAGCTCCCAACCTTCCCTGCTCTCCCACCTGCTATACTGTCAGCATTCTGGCTATCAGCCACTCTCTCTCACTCATAACATGGGGGCATCTCTCTCAGACTCCAGCATGTAGCCCAAGCAGGATTGTTACTCTGCAGCACTTTTCTCTGTATCCTTTCCAAAATTTGGCCATGTAATGAAAATTCCAGGTAGAAGTGTTATTTCTCTGCCTGCTCACTAGAATTCCCATTTCAGTTACTTAATACACCATCTTCTGATATCCAAAAGCATCGATGCTCAGACCTCCCTACCCCTGCCACTCACCATCACCAAACTCTTCCCACCTCCTCCCAAGGAATGGCTCCACAAGCTCCCTTTGGTCAGAGTACTTGGCTCAAACCTCTCAGCCCCCTTACCCCTCTGGGGTAGCCCGATTGTGTTTGCTAAAGTAGCAGCACTCATTTCCTCCACTCAATGGCAATGCCAGCTTCATCCATCTGCTTATCAGCTTCCCCTACAACAGTCACTGCCTGTCCCTCCACGATGCCCCTCTATTATGGCAGGACCTCCTGCCATGCAGCTACTGCCTTGCAAGCCTCACGGAGATCCACATTTGCTGTGAAACCAGTCAAATATTTTTGCAGTATGTTTCAGATCGTTGTTGGTAGAAAATAGAAAGGATTCCTTCCCAGACCTCTCAGGAACCAGCAGTTGACACAAGTGGCTGCAACCATGTGCTGCTCTGTGGCTGTCACTATCCACCCAGAGACCCCCTGCTTCCATCACTTCCAACACATCCTGGGATCGCCTTTGGACTCCTTGAGGTTGATGTCAGCTAGCAGAGAGGTTTAAAAAGACATCAAAAAAATTAGCAATAAGTACAGGATGCAACTCAGAAGGATGCTTTAAAGAACTGCCTAACACAGCCATACTGTTTGCTGTATTACCACAGCAATAATATTATCACCGTCACTTTGGTCATAACAACACATCTTCAGTGTAAATAGGACGGAAAGCCTGAGTTCTCTTCTTGGCTTGCTAGAAGGATTTAGGCAAATCTTTTGCACCTTAGTTTACATGCCTGTGGACAGGATTTGCACCTCCTTCTGAGCTGTTTAATCCTCCATGCCCAGCTGCAAGAAATGTGTGGCAGAGATTAGCTGTGCTGCTTTGGACTGGGGACCTGACACTGTGTGACCAGAGCAGTGCAACAAGTGAGGACATCCTCCAGCCTGGACACTGTTATGGACCTACAGAAATTGTACAGAAGATCTTAAGTGGCAGTTCTCTTGTCCAGTTTTTCCCCATTTGAGTTTATGGCTCAGAGTTACATGGGGAGAGACAAACAACTCTTGAGTGTTACACCTGTGACCTGCCTCAAACATCTGTCCTAAAGCAGGGCAAAACATCTCTGCAGATAGTGCAGTATGTCAACTGATGCTGGAAGTGATCAGACAGCTACTACAAAACAATTGCTTAGCATATAGGCAGTTGGGGTGAAACACATCCTAATCTGTCTCTCCAGGTTTACTTTCACTTGTTTATAAGATGGGATAACAGCACTATCCCAACCTCTATGAGAGCAAGAGGATGAGCTCACCAACCTCAAGGACCTGGTGAGACACCAGGGTGATAACATGATGGAGGTACATATAGTCTCTGCAGCCTTCCCCTTCCCTCAGGAAATAAAGGCATTACCGTCCAAATGAGGTTTCAGTATAATATTAAGGAATGCAATGTGAATAGCAACAAAGTGGGCAATACTGAAGTTAATCACAGAAAATAGGAGCTGGAAGGGTGACATGAGAGCGACACATTTATTTCATTATTATATCACAGACAACATTAAGTATCCACTGAGTACCTCAAGGCAGAATTCTTGCATAAAAAGCATCCCCATTTATCAAGCATGATAGAACCTGCAACTGTTCTATAAATAAACAGTATTTACAATATTTATTTTTCTCTGGAGACTGAGTTCTCTGTTCATTTGTCTCTACTGCAGAATCCTTTGGTATCAGGGAGCAGAGGAGCTCACCTAAAAAAAGACTAGGATTTCATCCAGAGCCTGATCTGGACACAGCACCGGCCTCCTCCACAAGCTGGCAAGGAAAAAGCATCCAACCTGACAGAGAGGAAACATGAAACAAGTAAAATGGGAATGATCTCATCTGCGAGGCAAAGGTAGAAGGAATACCAGTGACAAAGCAACAATTAATAAACACCATCATATCGCTTCATCCTTAGAGAGTTGCCTTGGCACTGTACACTGAAAGAATTGACAACCTTCAATTGTGAAGAGTAACTGCAGATTTGCACTGCATTTGCT
Organism: Corapipo altera; assembly: GCF_003945725.1. NCBI lineage: Eukaryota > Metazoa > Chordata > Aves > Passeriformes > Pipridae > Corapipo > Corapipo altera. The sequence goes on from NW_020884892.1 coordinate 8,475,475, forward strand.
TTGTGTCTTGGAAACAAGAACACGTTTCTCACAACCAATAAATTAATGATTTTTATTTTTTTTTAATTTTTTGAAGCTGACAGATTGGAGTGGGGGACATATGACACCGACCCAACCAAAAGAGGTGACTCTGAAATACACTTCATTGCTAACCCTTTGTAGTAGTAATTGTAATGGTTCTTACTCCAGCCTGCCAAAAGCTGTTTTAATTAAATATTAAAAAGCTATTTGTTAAAATAACATTGCCATAGCAACTAGAGAAAGCTAAAATACCCTGGCGCTTCTGACTCACAGCATATTAATCAACCAGCAGCTATTATATAATGAGCACCCCCTTGGAAGCGCCAGCAGGAGCCACAGCACTGAATGCTGGAATCTAGAGCCCCCAGGCTGGTCAGTGCTCCCTGCCACACTCTGCTCTGTGTGCTTGCTGCCTGCTCCCGGCTCAGGCAGGGCTGGGTGGTTGTCCGGGCTCATCCCACAAATCACATGCCCAAATATTTTGGGGAAGCCACGCTGGAGCACTCTGGGTCAGTACGTTCCCATAGGGGCACAGAGGCAGATGGCACTGGGCAAGGGGAATTTTGGTGAGAGCATCATGGATGGTGGTTCCCCACATGCCCGCAGCAGCAAGGGGTTTAGGTGGCTCCTGCCCAGCAAGCCCTGACCACCTGCCTGTCTTGCAAATGCAGCACTTGTACCAGATCTATTTCTGTAAATTTTTTTTTTAATTATTGGAATTACTTCTTGCAGCAAGCACCTTCCTACCATCAGGCCAACTGTGCAAAACTCCAAAGGAGTGGAGATTAAACCCTGCAAGGGCAAACAAGCTCTGCTGCTCACCCAGAATAGCTTGTTTTACAGATTTAAAAACCCAAAAGAGAACAAAGAACCACAAACAACCACTCCCACATCGCATCTAAACCCTCCAGAAGATGAAAAAGCCTTTCTACACTCTGTCCATGCTCCACAAGAATGGCAACCTCATCCATAAAGCAGTCAAAGCTGGTTGACCTGTGGCTCCTGCTGGCACTCACTGCCAGTCCTTGGGAGGCTTTGCCCTGGGGACATACCTCATATTAAGAGGCAGTGGAATATCTCCTATTGCCTTTCCATGCTGGACCATCACCACGTGGTCTGCAACGATGGGAGCAGCTGCAGGAGAGTTCGGTAGTTGAGGTCCAGAGCAATGTTGGCTTAGGGAAAGAGTACTGGGAGACAGAAGTGCAGCTGTGTTGCTCAGATGGAGTTGGGAATCACCTTCCTCCCCCTAAATGACTCAATTTTTTGCTTTAAGTCCCCTTCCTCTTTTTTTCCAATGGAAAATAAATACCTAACCACGTAGTTATTAACCAAAAGGAACGTGATTAATATTACAGCATTTGTATGCCAGCTTCACTTTCCTGCTGCTTTGTTTGGGTGTCACAGGCTGTGACTATGACAACCACAAGCAGTTATTGGACTGATGTCATTTGTGACATCATACTTCATGGAAAAGAAAAGGAGGAAGAGACACTATCAAAAATAAGAACGGAACAAAACCTGCTTTTGCCTCTTCAGGCACCATCAGCTCCTGTCTACAGAGCCAGATCCCAAAGGACCACCACACTGGGGCTGCAGGAGAGCCAGGCAGCAGCAACCCTGTTTGTACCAAAACCTGGGCAGCACTCAGCTCTTGGTAAAACCTGCCCTCTTTCCCCCCCCTCAGCTGAGATATGAACTGCAAATCTGCAGTTACATGGAAGAAATCTCCTCATCCCTTCTCAGCTGGGAACTGCAATGGAGGCTTTTGGCTAAGCCTCATCTCTCCTGACTAAGTTTCTCCTGCTCTCCAACCAACTTCTCCTCCACATCTCTATTCTTCAGTTGTAACAGTATTCCTCCCCCCTTTTAAAAATAAAACACAGTCTGTCCAACATTTCCAGACAGTCAGCTGACTGAACATGGGGAGAATGTGCATGGATTTTGTGGGGAGTGCACTGTTTGGAGTGGTGGCTTTTATGGAGTGGTGGCTTTTATGGTGTCAAGTGCAAGTGATGGTTTCAGTATTCGAGGGTTGCTGCAGCTGCTGCCCAATCCCTTGCCCCACATAAGAGCAAGGAGGCAGTGCCACTGCTGCATTTTGTAAAGCTGTTTCTGTGCGTAGCACTGGCACTCCTAGGATGCACTGCTGTCATTTTCTTTGCAGAAAATGTTTGCAAATTCACTGCTCAAGCTCCAAATTATAAAAATAACCCCAAACCCATCTAAATCTTATCTGATAAAGAATAATTCACTGCAACAAGTGCGTCCTTTACAGTTATACATCCAAAAGCCTTGACATAAATGAGTTAATTTTTCCAAGTTAGTTTTCCCCAAATTTTCCCAACACATAAAAGCGCTTCTCTGTCCTCCCTGCTCTCCTGCCAGACCTGCTATGCCTCTGCAGTCCAACGCTGCAGCCTGCCCTGGGCATTCCCTGATCTGCAGCTACCTCACCAACTTGTCCTCACACAGAGACCTGGGGTCAGAGAGCCACCACACCACCATGGTACAGCTGAGGATGCTTCTCCTTGAGCACATACAACCTGAAGGGAACCCTCCCCTGCATCCTCCCAGGGCTTGATCCTCCACCAACAGATGGCTCTGCCTTGGACTGCTCTGAGAACAAAACTTCATCAGGGGAATCCTGCCCACAAAAAAAGTGGGCATTGCTCTTAAATAGCAAAACAGAGATGCTGCCTTACAAAGGGAAGGTGAATTAAAGCCTAACAGATGAAGCAACCACCACTCACAGTTTGCTCATCAGTGTTCCAAGCGCACCAGAAGTGGCAGGAGCTTCCCAAACCAACACCATCTCTGACTGCTCATAATACATGTCAGCTCTTGGTTTAGGTCCCCTCTGAACGGGTGTCAGTCAAGGCCATCCTAAGCCACTGTTGCATCCCAGACTGCCATCCGTTGCAGGGGACAGCACCTCTGGGAGCAGCTGCTGGCAAGCTCCACCTTTGGGTACCAGCAGGCAAACAGAAAAAAGGAGATGGCAAAGAAGCCTCCTTTTCTTTCTCTCCTTCCATCAAATCTCTCACTGAACACCTGATCCTGAAATATTGTGCAGGGCAATACTGCAAGAAGATGCAGAGAGCAGATGTAGAGGAACTGAATTCTTCCAGCTCTGGTTTCTCCTTGAGCTTCTGAGCAAGAAGCCAGCATCACCCTGCTGCAGCCATCTCATGCTCCCCAGTTCCTCACACAGGCTTCTGTCGTGCAGCCAGGGTGGGAGAAGACAGGTAAATGAAACTTAGAAGTCTCCTTTCATTCCTGAGCTGCAACTACATCTTGCTGCAATAATTTCAGAGCCATCTGAGACCATACATACCTGGGCAGCATCCAAGCAGGCTGCTCTTGTTTTCTCTCTCATCCTCTTAACACAACTACAATATGTCAGAGGCACGTGGACTACATGCCTCCCTCAACATTGCTGCTTTGCTTTGACTTAAAAACACAGACAACATTTACCTGGGACCAGCAGCCCTCCTTTGAAGGGCAGGAGCAGATTCCCACATTTATTCTCTTTGTGGAAGCAACCACCACAGGGGTGCATTAGGGATGTAGATTTAGATTCATTAGGACCACAGAAATGCTTCCCAAATTTCAACACTGCCTACCTAACAGAAAAACAAAATTTTATTTTTGAGATGAGCAAAGAGCACTTCTCATGAGTGGATATACTTTGAGAGACACAATACGTACACATGGCATCTTTCTGCTGAACTTTCTTCGCTTTAATCAGTATTTACTCTTCCCATCACTCTGAAGCCAACACATCTGTTAATAACAGGCCAGAGCCCATCCTGTGCAATGTTTTGTAAGCGACTGACAAAAAATAAACCCCACAGCTCAATTAGCAGGCCTTATGTGACAGTCACTAAGGAGTTAGGAGAAAACATACATGATTCAAAGGAAGAATATAAACCATGGACCACTTTACTGAGGGATGATCAATACAAAACACTGTCATCACTTCACATCCCTTTTCTCCCAGCAACTGCACTGACTGCCAGGATCCTTCACAAAAGACTGAAAGTAGGATTCTTTTTTCTTTTTTTTTTGCTTACTAATTCCTGAATGCTTGTTAAGTGTTTATTAAGAAATTTGTACCACATCTTTACCAAACATGGATTGACTTAGTTTCTCTCCTGTTAACAAAACACAGCCCTTTCTTTTTTCAGGCTGATTTCAATTTGGGGTTTTATTCTGTTCTAACCCAAATAGATTTTGTTGTTGTAACAGAAGACAGGCTGTAAGCCACTGAAATAAAAATGGAAACAAAACTCCACTGATTTCCAAGTAACCATGAATTTCCATCACCATAGAACAGGGTAAAAATGGGATGGGAGTTAATCTGATTTTAAAAACTTCAAAAATACCCCTTATTCAACCCCTCTACTAAGAAATTTACTTACAAGAAAAGCAATTACTTACAGAAAGCAATGAAGCCCCGAACAATAGCATCCAAACCCTCAGTCCAAATTTCTGCCCTGTTATTCAGCCTCACATCAGATGAGAGAAGCTGCCCCAGGAGCCCATACTGCACCAGGCAGACAATCAGAACTCCAACCAAGGTTTCCTGAGTAGGGTCTAATGTAGCCCTGTCTGGTCCACCTGCAGAACTGCAAATAAGCCACAGCTGATGCAAAATCACAGCTCAAACCCTTTAGCAATGCACAGAAAAAGGTCATAGTGCAGATGCTTCTTAAATTTTCCCCTTTTTTTGGGGGGAGGGGTTTATATATATGTAAAAGCTCCTGGCCAAGCTGCTTTAGAACAAGTGTGCAGGTATCTCCTGTGGTATAAAACTTCCTTTGAAGCTATTTTATCACATCAGGAAAGAGCCAAATATTGGATAGTTTTCCATTTTGATGACAGGGCTGGGGTGTTGTGCACACAAAAACAACCTCACAGCCAATCTGTGCTCTTCTTTACTTTCAAAACACACAAGCACCCTCAAATCTTCACCAAGACTGTGTCTTTCAATGGCTTAGAAACAACAAACAAGGTTCAGATGGTGCTAATGGTCCATTCTGCTGACCATATTCTCAGTTAAATGCATTCATGTGGTTCATATCGGCAGTGAGATAATTATTCAGCCTATGTGGTAATACAATGCTGACTTTATTTTGTGGGTTGCAAAGAGGTGCCAAAGGCACTCAACTGGTTCCAAAAGACTGGATTTGCTTGCTGTAAACATTTCTTGAAGTGTCTTTAAAAGAAAAAAAAATTAAAATATTCTCCTTCTGTTTGGGCAAGCTTGAATTTCCCACGTAAAGAAAAACAGGAAAAAAAAAGCTACTCACTCACAGCACTGGATTTCTTACATCCTGGGTATCTCAGTTCTTAATACTTCTTTGAAGGTAAGCAGTACTTCTGACACCTACAAAAGAGGGAAAAGCCATGTAAGTCAAGGAGAAAAGTAAAAGAGGAGAAAATAGCAGCTATCCCTTCCACTGTATGACTGTCGATTTAGCTTTTTCACCAGTAACCAGGAATGTTGACAGGAATTCCAGCAATTCTCTTTTCCACTAACCACCACTGACAAGCAGAATTTCAAAGACTTGGTCCTCCAGCCCTTTTACAGTAACATGATGAACCTTGGGGCCCTCTTGGGGAAAAAAAACATCCACATTTCTTAGGCCAAGCAGACAGTGGAGAGCACTCACACGCTGATGTCCTAAGATACCACTGCTGCGGTTTGCACTGGAAATACCCACAAAACATCTGCTGCAGCTGACACGTACCAGAACAAACTCTTTGGCTATTGGGAACTTAACAAAATGCCATCAAAACTGTCCTTCTCCTCCTTAAAGGGACTCACCTGCTCTGTCCCAAAGCTAAAGTTGTCTTTCCTCATTTTTACTTTTTTTTTCCTCCTAAAAGAACAGGAGAGGAAGGTTTAGCTTCAGCAGCTGCAAGAGCAGAACTGACAGAAAAAATTCCCCTTTGGCAGTGGCTGTATACACACCTGAAAAACACTGTGCCTGAGGGTCTGCAAGAACTGGTAAAGAGATAACAAAATGGTCATGGGACTGTTCTGAGCACAAGAGACACAAGCAGCAAACCACTCTGCTAGCCCCCCAAGAAAAGAGGCAGAAACTTATTGATTGCTTCAGCAGCACTGTGAGCACAACTTGCATTTTCAGTTCAAGCTTTTCAAACTCAGTATTTGAGTTTGAAGCTCCAGACTCTGTTATCTGGCTAGAGGAAGGTCAGCTGCCAAACTCGAAAGAAATCCCTTGGAGTCTTTTGCTCCTTCCCAGCAGGTTAGGTTGGTATTTTTCTGGGTCTTTTCAAAGGAAGATATGACTTGATTTCCTGAAAGAGTATATTGGCTACTGGAGGAGCTGGGAACCCAGAAGCTATTACACAATCATAACCAATTTTTAAGAGCTTAGACTAGAAAAAGCTGCATGTTTATTCATAGATTAAAGGGAAGCTGCTTCCCGCTATCTCAGAGTAAGGCAAAAAAAAGCTACTTTCACTGAATTGTAAAAGAAATAAACACAAGGGATAGCTGCAGATTTTGTGCTCTTTACACCTCCACCACTTTTGGACTCTTGCAGGCAACTTTCTGCTGCTCTTTCTCCCTCTTTTGGGTCAAATTCTCCATTCTCACATGGTAGGCTGCAAGCTTAGCATGAAGCTGTTTCTGTATTTAATGGGTTTAGTCTGGTTATCTTTACAGCAAAACTGGTATCTGAAATTCTGCTTTTTCAGTGCTGTGTCCAACACATAGAAGTGATCCTACAACCTGCCAACAGAATTAAAACCACCCCATGAGTAAAACACTTTCAAAGAACAACAAAATCACCTACAGTGCAACACAGGTCCCTATCCTTCCCCTGATCTCAAACCTCTGCTTAGAAAGTTAATCAAAATAAATATGTATGTATGGAGCTGTTGCTTCTTAGGACTGTATAATGAGCCTCACAAATTTTGGTGCTTTTCCTAAAGACCCAGCTGGTGAAGCTTCTGCAAGGATCTCCACTTTTGGAAACATAAAGCAGGAAGAAATCTCCAGAGTTATTAAATCCAATCCCTTGCCGTTGTACTCTTACCGCACGATCCTCTTCAGAAAGTATGCAAAAAGTTTCTGCCCCTCGTGGCTATGAGAATATGATTTGAGTTTAATATAACAGCTCAGAAACAAGTTGGTAATATATGTATATAAATATATATACATACATATTTCAGATCTTTCAAGCTATTTCACAGTTCTGGGAGATCTGCTACTGCTTTTGAATGCCTGGAGTTAGGCAATGGTGCAATGACGGAGTCACAAACATGTTTCATATAGAAACACTGAATTTTTTTCAACAGTTAGATAGTCACTGACAAAAACCTTGCCTGAGTTTGTTTGTCTTGAGCAGCAGCTCTTGAGCAGCCTCCTGTTGGGGGCATGCTTATTCCAAGCCAGCACAAGGCAGGAAAAGCAGCTCTCCTTGACATGAGAGCATCACAATGCCGGGATTGGGCAAATTCAGACCAGACCTCTGTACTGCACAGGAGGGCATTCACACGCAGGCATCATGATCTCACCTACACGAGCTGTGCCACACAAACACCTCACAGTAATGGACAAGAGCTGGGGAGATCTGTATCTGCTGGCTCCCATGTGGTGTCACGGTGAGTACACATACAGAACAGGTAATGGTGGTTTGTGATTTACCACCCACCTCCTGGTTCACAGGAATTGCCTGTTTGTTTGTTTATGTGGTCCACAGCACGCAGTGAATGATTCCAGCTACCCCAGCCATCCTTCATTCTCTGCACCCCGAGCAGGAGACTCAGCCACCAGCTGCTTCATTATTCTAGATGCTTTCAAAAAAAAGTAACATCTCATGGCAAAACAAAATAAAATAAACAAAAAGGCTTTTAAAACACTTGATAAACACCAGCACTCCACGTGGTTTCTGCAACCCAGACACTACAGCACTAACCACCTGAAAATGGGATTAGTTTGCTTTGTTCACCATGAAATTTCTCACAAAAAATGAGATTGTTGAGATATCTTTAGTGAGCTAAAATGTAAATGTTGAGCTGCTGTTACAGCATGGAAGAGAAATAATGGTACTTTTTAGATGCTTGACAGAAAAGTTCCTTAGAGACTCCCTCAACCTACAGAAATGATCAATTTTGCAAAAGAACATTTTACAGAGAGAAATGGAGTTGGGAGCCCTGAAAGCACTTGCTTTTCCCAGCTGCGCTCGAGATGAAGGAAAATAAAACCCACACTCCTCCTGACCTCTTTTCCTGAAAGATGCCAGCTCGGTGGTCTAAACCCTGGGGCCAGCTGAAAGCATTGCCATGGAGCAGGTCATGCCAGCCCTCCATGGCCCCACCAGGCTTTGGTGCTTCCCCCCAGCACTGCTGGTGTGCTGGTGATCCATCACCACGGCTTGACTGCCCTGATGTCCAAAATCTGTGGTACAGGCAATAGGTCAGGACAAACTTCCTTCATGAACCTAATGGGCCCAGGGTTGTTGCTATCCTCTGCTGCTGGCTCAGTGAGGCAGGAATAGCCAAGGCCGGGATGCAGAGTGAGGCACTGGCAGCCACCCATCATGTCCGTGCTCTTCACCCCCCAGCATTTGTTTTGTACCAGGCATTTATTAACTTTTCAGTGCAGCTTATACCTCTATTTCCCTAAAAACTACCATGATCAAAATTACCACCTTAGCAATCTGAATTACTTCTAACAGCAGACTAGAAATGCTTTCTATCGAATTAAATATGCACAGCTGTGTCAGAAATGGGGGGTTTGCAGCCTCTCGATTGCAGACTGTTATTACAGCATGATTAGCAGATACAAACGTTCCTGAAAGTCGTCTTGTCTCCACAGGCTGAAAATCCCAGTTATCTCAACAGATCCCAAGAGCCCCAACAGCTCCCGGCTGCTGGTCCAGTCCTCATTAAACATTTATCAAACCTGGCAGACTGCAGAGCAATGGAGCATCATGCTCACGAGCATCCTTATCTTCAATACCTTTTCACAAAGCTAATAAAATTAACCCATCCTTGCCCCCATCCCTACAACAGACACCTAAAATAACAATTTAAAGTTTCCATCAAACACCTAGTGAAAAAGCCACTAAAAACCCCTTAGTGCTCTGAGGTCTCTGCATAAGTGCACACACACTGTGCAGAGATGCTCAGAGAGGCCATGGGATAATCCCTCCCACCTCTCCATCCCCAGCGGTCTTATCCCTGTGCCACTTGGCATTCAGCTGCCTTTCTCCAGCCTTTTGAACAAAGCTGAAACAGAGATGGGTATTTCCACATCACAGCAGCTACTGCTGGCAGCCCCTGAGCTCCCCAGGAAAACCTGGCGCTGACCTGGAAAACACAGAGTAGAAGGCTCCTGCCAAGGGTTGTCTTCTCCACCTCGGCAGGGTGACAATCACTCTCAAAAGGTCTTAATCCACACTGTATCATTTGCAAGTATCTGTGAGCAGAAGCTGTCCCATAGAGTCATTCCAAGGCCATACCATGCTGCAGTTTCCCAGCCTTTCCTTCCTCTAGGTAAACTTCTATTATCTACAGGAATGGGCCAAACTCCTCTTTGCAATGCCTTCTTAATATTACCAGCTGCTTTTGGAAATATTCAGAAGCATAAAAATAAGCAAAGAGCAAGTAATAGCAAAATAAGAGTACAAAAGAGCAAAAAGCGAATAAGCTATCTTCTAAAAAAACTAAAGGAAAAAACTTCATAGGTTTAGGCCCATTTTCAGCATGCAGCACTGTCACAGAAACTACTGTCCCTCTCTTAGAGCTTTAGAAGATTTCAGAAAACATGCTGGAAGCCTGGGCAGCTATCGAGGCCACCTTTGCCTGACTGGCACCCCCAGGGGATTGCTCCAACCTCTTGGTCACAGGCTGCTCAGGTAAGCAGCTTTTACCTTGAAGCTGGTAAGAAGTGGTTTGGCTGCCAGCAACAGCTGCAGTTGGCTTCAGCTGCAAGGTGAAACGGGCTAGCGAGGGTCCTGGCCTGACTTCCCTGGCACTGGACAGACAGATGGAGAGTGACTCTGCCACTTCTCATCTCAGTGCTCTCTTAAAACATATGCAAACAAATAATAACATTAACTCCATGGCCCAGCACAGGGGGATGATCCCCCACGTCTTCACTGAGGTCCTACAGCCTTTCTGCACCTCACTTTCCATTGTTAAGTCAGTTCATCAGGAACCAGAGCACTGACTCAGAATGAAAGAGAATGGGAAAGCATCGCTCCAAGCAGATTATATTTACTTTTCAACACATCCCCCAGTTGCAGATGTCAGCACAGAGAAAGGTATATTACTTTTTTTCCTATCTCCTTAACTGTTCCTAACTTCCTTCAACAAATCAAAGTGTTTTCTTGAAGGGTGAGAAATCTCAGTCTCATATACTATTTTAAATTGGCAGCCAGAAGAATATTTGACCGCATAAGAAAATTCAACCAGAACAGACAGTGATGTCCTGTAGGATTCTGATGAACAGAAAGTTCATTATTAATTTATTTGGCCTTTAGTAAAGTTAAACTATTTCACATTATTTCTCTTAAACCTTGTATTTCAGACTGTCATCCTCTGGTTAGTTACCTACTTGGCCATAGTAATAAATGTGCTGGAAAACAGTTGTCAGACCCTCCTCTGCCAGAACCATGATTGGTAACTGTTTTCCAACACCATGATTGCTGCACTGTTGTTGGACACTTTTGCTGCCCAACATACGTACAGCAATAACTTTTATTTTATTTTGAAGAACCAAGATGTGGACTGTTAACCTGCTAATTAATTTTCAACACCACGGGATGTCCTCTTACAGAGTCATAGAATCATTTAGGTTGGAAAAAACCTTTACGATTGAGTCCAATCCTTAACTCAGCACTGCCAAGTCCACCACTAAACCACATCCCTAAGTGCCACATCTACACATCTTTTAAATATCTCCAGGGATGGTGGTTCCAGCACTTCCATGGGCAGCCTGTTCCAGTGCCTGACCACCCCTTCTGTGAAAATCTTTTCCTAATATCCAATCTAAACGTCCCCTTGGTGCAACCTTAGGTCATTTTCTCTTGTTCTGTCACTTCTACCTGGGAAAAGAGACTGACCGCCCAGCTACAACCTCCTTTCAGTTAGCTGTAGAGTGATAAGGTCTCTCCTGAGCCTCCTTTTCTCCAGACTAAATAACCCCAGTTCCCTCACCTGTTCCTTATAAGATTTGTGCTCCAGACCCTTCACCAGCCCCACTGCCCTTCTCTAGACACACTCCAGCACCTCAATGTCTTTCTTGTAGTGAGGGGCCCAAAACTGGACGCAGGATTTGAGGTGCAGCCTCATCAGTGCTGAGTACGGGGGGACAATCACTGCCCTGGTCCCGCTGGTCACTATTTCTGATACAGTCCAGGATGTCAATGGCCTTCTTGGCCACATGGGCACACACTGGCTCATGTTCTTGGCTGTTGACCACCACCTCCCCCGTCCTTTTCCTCTGGGCAGCTTTCCAGCCAGTCCTCCCCAAGCCTGTAATGTTGCAGTCCCTGTGTTCAGATTCATCCAGGTGTCAGACAAGTTTGCTGGAGAGACGTGGTGTAAGCTGTACACTAAGGACACAGCCAAGAAATCACATGCTCCTTCCTCTATCCACTAAATATCTGGGCCCATAACAACAGCAGTGCTATAGTGGAAAAGACCAAAAGAGAGAAGTGAAGTGAACACAATACAAAAACATGCTACCCCACATCAGTCCAAATGCATGTGTCAATTTGGAAAGGACAGGAGTCATCCTTTGAGACTGTCACCAAGAGCAGGCAGGTAGGAAAAGTGTTGTGAGAGCAGCCCATCAGCACAATTTCACATATGGACGATGCTGGAATGCAACCAGAAACATCACCAGCTATTTTCACTGCTTAGATCCACTGTCAGAGTGACACAATTCAAGGCCTCCCAGTACGACTGTTAGGTTTGGCCTGGTCTCTCCAGTTTCAGCCTGATTTCCTCACCACATGACACAGCCCAACAGCAGTCACTCTTTTCTCCTGCTCTTAATTCACTCCCTCTTTTGTTTCTCTCCACCCTCAAGCTGAAAAGAAAAATGAAACAAACAACTTAAAAAGGAAAAAAGCAAAACTGATCAAGACCAGACAATGACTATATTTTGCTCCCACAAAAATAAATACAAGGGGAAGGGGTTTCCCTTTGCTGGCTGTTTAGACCATTCCTACTTTTCGCTGTAAGCACCAATGTGTTTGCAAATTCCTGCCAAACACAGCAGCCATCAGTATAAAAGCGGTAAAATAAAGAAATGAGCACAGGGTGTAAACATAAAAAAAGAAATCACTTTGCTCCTCTCAGATAATTGTATTTATGCTTCATTCGCTCATGAAGACCAGCACCGTTACGTCTCATCGAGTCTCTTACTTTCACTAAGAGCATCCCTGTGCCTTATCTGGATAGTTCAGTGAGATGCACCTGGGTCAGCAGCCCCACATATTTGGGCCTTGTGACCTATTTTCAGGTACACATAACTACAGAGTCACAAACAGGCCATAGGAAAGGCTGCCTTGTATGTTGTTATACGTTCCTGCTCGGTGCTGAGCTTCAGCTGCTCTCCTTACTGCAAACTCCTGGAGCTCCAGTTTGACTGGAGCATCTCCCGGGGCACATTCCTGCCTGCTGCACTTCTCCACCCTGCACAGCCCCAGACCTGTCTCTTCAGTCCCCCCATGCTCCAGCAAATGGAGACAAAGGGGGAAAGCCTGCACACATCAAGCACTTAAAAAAAGGGTTCAGTCCCAAGGACTGGGAAAGCTTGTGGAAATCCCCACAAAGCAGTTGTTTTTGAGTTCTTTCCTCTTTATCCTAGAGATAGGCAGCACAGCCTGGGCACTGTATCTGCTTATTCTACTCAGAATCAGTAACTCTGGGCCCATCCTTCCCCTCCAGCTAGACTTTAAGGCCAAGAATACAAAGGGATGGAATGAAACTCTCCTACAGCCTGCCAGTCTTTCAGTCCCACAAATCTGTCCTATTGATTTATCACCTTCACTGCACCAATGCCTGCATTGAACACTGATTTATTATGTCCTGGTCCACAGCCCTAAACAGCCTGGGATGTTTTTGGAAGCCAAAGCAACAGAGGTTCAGATACTCAATGTGTGATTCCTGCAGATCTAAGTTCTGTATTGGAATCAAATTAAAATTTGGTTCCTCCTTAGTTTGAGAGGTGGGCCCATGGGAATTCTCATGAGGTGCTGCACTTGGGTTGGGGAAACCCCCAGTCCAGGTTGGGGGATGAACAGAACAAGAGCAGCCCTGCTGAGAGGGACTTGGGAGTGCTGGCAATGAGCTGGCAATGTGAGCTTGAAGCCCAGAAAGCCAAACATGCATTACCAGCAGGCCAAGGGAAGTGATTCTGCCCCTCTACTGTGCTCATGAAATCCCATCTGGAGTGCTGCATCCAGCTCTGGGGTCCCCAAGGAAGGGCACTGCCCTGTTGGAGCGAGTCCAGAGGAGGCCACAAAGATGATCAGAGGGATGGAGCATCTCTCCTATAAGGAAAGGATGAGTGAATTGGGGTTGTTCTGGAAAAGAGAAAGCTTCAGGGTGACCTAATTGTGGCCTTCCAGTACCTGAAGGGAACTTACAGAAAAGATGGGGCAAGACTATTTAGAAGGGCATGTAGTGGCAGGACAAGGGCGAATGGCTTCAAACTGAAAGAGATTGGGTTTAGATTAGATATAATGAAGAAATTCTTTATTGTGGGGGTGATGAGGCACTGGAACAGGTTGCCTAGAGAACTTGTGGATGCCCCATCCCTGGAAGTATTCAAGGTCAGGTTGGATAGGTCTCTGAGCAGCCTGGTCTAGTGGGAGGTGTCCAGGCCCATGGCAGGGGGGTTGGAACTAGATGACCTTTAAGGTTCCTTCCAACCCAAACCGTTCTATGATTCTACTGGAAAACATCTGGAGCAGTAGATACTTTTCACAGCTTTCTATCTGATTCAGGATCTAGGACATGATTACATTTCTGAGAGAGAACCCTGCTACTACTTGGATACACCTTTGCCACTCACTCCAGGAGCAGGTTTGAACAAAGGAAGATAATATGCAATTCACACCCCACTGTGAAGAGCTGTTCAGGAGAAATGCACTTTCACCTTTTAAAAATCGGACAAAATCAGATTTCATACAAAATTTATCTTATCTTTCCACATAACCAGCAATATGACATTAAATTTCTTCTGTCTCGTGGTATATTTAATGAGGGGGAAAAAACGTACAAGTGCACACCCCTTTCTCCAGTGCTCCTTGTTATTCTTCCAGAACAATTCTTCAAAGCTGCTGAGATCACTGTATGTTACCTCCTTTTTGAAGGATCAGATACATTGCATCAAAAAGCATGTAGGAAAAGTTCTAGGGCATGAAACCAATTTTTGCGCACTTTTATCTGGGTCAGCTTTTCTATTGATTCTGCAAATACCATATCATTTTTTTAAAGTTAAGGTTTTTTTAGTTTAAAAATAAGAAAAGGAGAACATCAGAACTTAATTCAAACATCCATCTGAGCCAAGGATTAGTTTTGCTGGGTGACTCCAAATCAAAAAGGTAGATTTTTTTTTAATAATAAAGTCCAACTAACAGTGAAAGAGCATCGGATTGATTTCTAAATTCAGTAAATGCCCTCTTCCCATACTGCTTCTGTTTTCATTAATACTATTTAACTTCTTTGCTTCTAGGTGCACAAAACTTAATGAGACAAACACTCACTCATGGTTTACCAATAATTCATCCCTTCCTTTCTCTGCCCCTCTGACAAGTCTTCCTCCATGGTTATGAACTATTTGGCACAGCCCCCAGCTTTGCTTTATGTTGTTTCATCAACCCGATGTGTGTCTTGAGGTGCTCTGAAATAGAAATAATAAGTAAGAACTGGCCTCGGGTGACAAAAAGAGCGGATCCTATTTTGGGAGGAGATGACTTGCTGAAGACATCTTGAAGGTCTTGTATCAACTTCATCTGTACATGCATGGGAAATGGAGAAGGGACACTTCTAGGAGGATGCCTACGAACAGTTGACAGATTACAGTAAGAGAGACTCCCAAAATTTGCTTGCAACTTCAGATGACAGCAGAAACAAATAAATAAAGTAGTTGGGAATTCTAATTAAGTTTTAGTGAAAATAAAGAGCTAATGAATGGCTTTCAAGTGCTTTTCCAGAATGGAATGCTTTTACTTTTGAGAGATGCTTTTTGCGTATTTTGGTGGTCGTGTGATGCTAGGAACAACAATGTCCAAGAGCCTGATTATCAAGTCTGCTTCTGCTGGAAGCCTGGTGCCTGCTTTGACAAGACCTCATTTCACAAGGATCTGGGTGTGCAGTGAGCAGAGCACATGCACTTCCAAATCAGAGCTCAAGAAGGATCTGAATAAGCCCAGCGTTTCTTTCCTGGCTCTGGGATGCCTGTCTGGCATGCTCAAAACCCAGAGAATTGTCTGGACAGATCCATCAACCTTTTTACATTCCCTTTTCTCAGCGTGGAGAGCTGGGATGGAAAGATGAGTAATGGTTTCCATCACACCCTCTGTGTGACACAAACAAACCCCCCAGCCTAACAGATTTCTGATACACAAATGATTAAACCCCAACATTTACTCGCCACAAGTAAACACCACAAGTAGTGAAGCCTTGTCTTCACTAGGGACACCGTGCCAGTCCTGCACTAGGCTGCTGCACGCTTTCTCCAGCATTGCACATCTACAACCAAAGAGCTTCAGAAAAGTGAATTGCCCTCTCTGCAGCTGGGCTGGAGTCCCCTTGCCCAAGGATGACCCTCCTTCCAGAACCCCACCCTGCTGTACTCCATCCACGGCCGAAGTGTAGTTATTAATATACTTCTAATTGCAGGGATTACTGCTATGTTACACTCTGACTTCTCTCTTCCCCCATGCATTAACTGGTTGCTTGGAGCTTTGCAATCTTTCAAAGAAAATGCCTTGAAAAATAAAGGCTGGGAAGGCTCATGTTAAATTGGGAAATGAGCACGCCTTGCTGGCTACCCCGAGAAACTAGGACAGGCTTCTCTCGACCAAATCTCCAGGTATCTCTGAGGCTGTAACCGTCGGCACAATTCTTAAAATACACACAGGCTGATTAAAGGCTGGCTTACAGCACTCACTAGACTTACAGCACTAGCACTGATTCCAAAATCAAACAGACAAGATGATTTTTGAAAGAAACCTCCAAATGCAAGGCTGCTCTCTGGACCCTCTCCCTGGTTTGCTCTGTGACCTCACAACACAACAAGAGCTCCCCTTGGGAAAGCCAGAGATACCAAACTGGGCACCAGCAGAGGTACCAACACCTTTAATGTTGATCCAAATTCAAACCAGCAGCTGTTTCAGTGTTGAAGTGGGGAACTTTCTGGGGTATCTGCCCACCAGCCACCATGCTGCTTCCTCCCTTGCTGGGAGATGCAGCACAGACGTCTGAGGGGAAAGTGGAAGGCTGAGCCAGGACAGCTAGCCAACGGAGGAGGCAACTGCAGAGCAGATTTCAACACAAATACCTCACCCCAACAGGACACTTTCCCTGGGGGAATGTTTTTATTCCCTGTGTGCCACATCCCAGGCCTGCTCCTTCATCCACTCGCCTCACCGTTGAAAATTAACCAGCAAGTACCTTCCCCTCCTCCCCCTCACATCAGGGGGAACAAGGGCTGCTTCCCTTCAGTTGACTTTCCCAACTCCCTCTTAAGTATCAGAGCACCCCCATGACATAATGAATTTAATATGGGAAGTGTATTCATCCTCTTACTATGGATAAGGCAAAGCAAGATTAACAGTTTGGATTTATTTTAGTTATGTCAGTTTAAATTAAGGCTGTGGCTTTGCAAGAGTGCAAATCTGGCTTTGTCACGCCCACTACTTGACCAAGACCACCACATCCCAGCAATGCAATGTGCTGCCTGGCTATGACGCCCAGCAGACCCCAGCTGCTGGCAGATGGTGCCCCTGGCAGCGTATCTGGTGGCTGCCATTCCTGTACCAGGCTGAGGGCTGCGGCGCTGGGAGGGCTCCAGCTGCAGCTTCCATCGACACCATCTCCCTGGACTGCCACTCACACCACACCCTCAAGCGTGCATTCCAGCCTTCTTACCAACACCTCCTAATTTAAATACTTAGGCCACTTTGCCACAAATGTAGATGCTTTTTCGCTCGTGCTCTTTCAGGTGGACTTCAGTAGTAAACAGGTTTTGGCCACCCGTCCCACAGCAGACCGTAATATGGGGGACAATTTATCATCTCCAACAGAGCTATCAGGAAAATGGGTTAAGGTACGAATGTTAATGTATGAAGGTTAATGTATGAATGTGCTGAAACTGAATGGACTCTCTCAAACTAGATTCAGAAATGACTACAGGCAAATACAGTCGAAGTCACTGAAGAAAGTGAGTGGTAATGATCAAATTTTTACAGAATCATAGAATAGTTTGGCTTGGAAGAAACCTTTAATTAGGTATTAATTATTATTAAAATGGACCACAATTCCAATCCTCTACATATACATGACGTCTCAGTGAAGGTAACAGCGGCTCTGAACTATCTCCTCTAATGCAAGTTAAGTAAACAACTTTAAATAAAGCTCGGTAACCCTCCAAATCGAGGCAGGGCAGTCACAGCACTTTTTAGCCTGTCCTTCGTGTATCTTCAAAGCTGTGAAATCAGTCATAACTTTGCCAATTGACCTCTACCCTTTGCAACACTGTGACAATTTCCAAATAACTGGGAAGAAGCGCAGCACCATCAGCCTCTACTGTCCAAACTGCAGAGTTTGGATGTAATTTGTATTTATATGATTGTATTTTCCAAATGAAATGTGTGGTCTAAGCAAAAACAGATCCAGAGTCTTCACTGCCTTCATCCAGACTCAGTCATATGCTCTCACATGTCCCACTGAAACAATCAGGACCTCACTTATGCCTTAAAATCCCCTAGATCACTCTATCCTACAAGGAGCTCTGTAATGCTCTCTTCAAAGATGAACAGAGCTCAGAAATTTTCTCTTGATGGAAGCTGTATTTAAAATGTTTTTCTACTGTCCTCAGTGGGGTTTCACATTTTGGATGTGTGACAAAGCAGATATCATGTGCAAGGAACTATAAATCCTGACTGCACAGAACTACCTTAAAGCTAGAACTTTAGCACTGGATATAGACCAAATCTGACCCCTTGAATCAAATTGCTCGGATCATCTCTGCTGCTAAAATAAAGGCAGAATTTTGTCCTGAAAGCTTCATGTCGCTCCTCAGCAGTTTGCAGTAGACAGAAACCTGTCAGGTTTCTAGTCTGCACCTCAAATAGTCTTGTCAAGTCATACAATCAGCAAGAAGCAGCCAAGGCAGGGTTTTTTTGTCAGGGAATGTAAACAAATAGCAGGCAGTGCTGTTCATCTATCTCAGGTTGGTGCCTATAATTTTAATTAAAGCATTTATGTAAATACAGATGCAAATTAGGTTCAATATAGCATCTGCCAAATTACTATCAAAGACCTGAGGCTACTGGCAAATTATCAGCATGAGCTTTCATGATGTGAGGGTACCAAAACCAGTGTTGGTACAGATACTGTATATTTTATTTGGCTTAAATTGGCAGTAAAATACCATATTTGTACATACAAAAGAAGCTAAATAGTCTTCCATTTGAAAAAGAGCTCTTCGTAGGTAAACCAACATCATTAAAATTCATCCTTTAGACAGCCTATGTCTAGCAAGGAAAAAACCTCCTTTTGCACTTCTGCAACACCTATCAAAGAAACTCAAAGCGCCTCTGAAATGTTAATTAATCGATACTCTCCCCAAGGGATATCTACTTTAAAGATGGTTATATGGAGCCTGCACTCATCTCTCATTTGCCAAAGGCTCGCAGGAGGGAAAGCCACAGATACTGAATCTGGATCTAGGAGACTTGAGTCCCTGCTCCTCTGCATTCTCATCACAAGACCTCCCACCACAAATATCACAGGAACTCACTCACACCAAAGAGGTGTGAACCTCTTTGGCCTACATATCACTGCCTCAAAGTAGTGTTAACTTGAAAACCTTGTTAACTCTGAAAAGGCAATTACATGACAAGAAAAATAAAGGAAAACAAATAACAAGGGGAGAAAAAAAATACCCCAACATTTGAAAACTGAAGGAATCTTAGATCATGCTGAAAGGATCTTATCTTTGGCAAATGAAAAGGTATGACCAAGATAATGTTCACAGCAATATCGGCATCAACTTCTGCTGACTATTTCTTCCCTCCAGGTGCAATTCCATCTTTAGGGCCTTGCAAGTGGAGAGTAACTCTCCTTCTTTTTTAACCCTCCACTAAGACCAATGCTTGGAAAGAAGCAATAGCTCCTAACGCTTAAGAAAAGACTTAACCAGATCAATATCAATGATGCTTAAGCAAATGCTTAACATTTTCCCTGTAATATGCTTGCAAATTTCCGAGGGTATGAAATTCCCACTGGCACTGAATGAAGTGAAATCCAATTTATTCAGAGGAAGCATGAAGTTGTTTGGAAACAATTATTATTACCCATGCTGAGGAACAGGAGAAGGAAACACAGTAAGGTTTGGAGTCACACAGGCACATTCATAGTGTGACAAAACATGACACATACATGACATATCCTTACTATGCCAACACTGTTTGGAAGACATTTGTAACCAGCATTTTGTAAGCATATGGTCTCACACTGGCCCCTTCCTGTGCTCAAAATTAAAAACAAAACAGAGGGACAGGACCTAAAGGCATGAAGCCACAGACTGGCCTGTTTGCATTCCTTTGCCCTGATATCAGTTATAATGACTGCACAGTCATTTAAATGCTTTGCTTATTGACTGTTTGTCTTTAGCATTTTGCTTCCAAAAAACCCAAAACTAAAACCCAAGTAACAGGTAAAAATAGCAAGTGTTGGTTTTGAACACTGGGACAGTGGTGTGAATTCCTACAGTAACTGTGATTTCGTGGCTGCAGGGAGACTGTGAAACAGGAGGAATGAGAAATGGAAATGATACTGAGGTTGCATTTCCTGTTATCTATTGCAACAGGCTAAATGTGAGAGCTTCATGCCCTTGGAAGTCGGACATCCCTGCGATCCATGGCTATTAAGAGAACTGGTATGTGTGTGTGTATAAATATATATATATATATATATATATATATATGAAACTCTTTCTGGAGAGTAGTAACACTTCATGCTCAGCTTCTGCATATCATGTCTGCATCCTAACTGGGAACCCTGTTCTAGCAAAATCATTTTCTAGGTCCCCTCTGCAGGAAGAAAAAATGCCAAGTTTCACTGGAGGGAGAGGAGTGGTGGTTACAAAGGATGAGAGACTTCCCATTCTTATTTTGAGAGAAAACCAAGCAGAAATCACAGATTTGCCGTGTATCGGTTTCAAGCAGTCGAACTCACTAATGGAGGCCAACTTGACAATCTTCATGACTTCTTGTTGATAATCACACCTCAATAGACTTTTATCTTATCTGAGACTTAACTGGGCAATTCCAGTAGATCAAATTACTGCACTAGTTTTGCCAAAGGGTGACTTTCAACATACAAGCATACAGATAAGTAAGAGACTTGCAGGTCTGATGTGGTCTTTGCCATCTGTGGTAGTCAGCTGGCACATACTTAGGGACTTGTTTGGAAATCAGTGGTCCCATACTGTATTGAGAAGCTGAGCCATTCAGGAAGCAACTCGAAACCCAGGGACATGAGTACACCAGAGGAAAAGGAGAGGGCAAGAGGGTATAGTCCCAGCCAGGCTATGGGAGAGGAGGTTTTAATTTCCTACCCGACCTTGGGTAAACCATTTTTATTCCTCAGAGCTTCTTCACTTAATTTTTGTAACAAATACTGGGATGGAAAATACCCAGAAGGATACCAAGTGCTTGTATTTGAAGAAAGATGGGCTCAAATAAGCACCAATAAACCACTCTCTTCTCTGCTTCTCCAATAAGGCTGGGGATAACCTTGAGGTGTTTTCCTAAAGCAAAGAAATGTGCAGCTCTAAAAGGCTAGGGAGGAAGAGAAGAGCAGTATTTCATCAAAGGACCTGTAGTAGCAGTGTAACAACATAATCTCTTGAAGGGAGGCAAGGATTAAAAGTCAGTGTGGAAAGACTGAGTAGATAGTAAAAATCCAACAGCTACCCATCTTTCAAGACTCCAAGGCTGAGGCTGTGGTAGGAAGAGGGAAGGGAGTTGTTCTGCCCAAGAGGTAAAGTTGTGCCTTGTTTCCTCTGTCTGCATATTTTTCCACTTTTTATTTTTGGATCTTGCAACATTATACAGCACTGGATGGCACATAGCTAGAGTAACAGCCACCATGCCCTGCTCTGGACTGCAGTGGAAACACCAGAACCACCTTACTAAGGAGGATGATGAGAGCGGACCTGCAACACTAAAACGTGTCTTTCACCTCTGTTTTATTCAGGAGGATCTGAAAACACACCATTAGAAATTTACAGGAACCAAGATCCCAGAAACACTCCAGCAGCAGACGAACACCCACATAACCTCGTCAAAATGCTACACGGCAGACAGGGCTGTTGAGGCAGAGCCCTCGTCTATGAGAGCCCAGCACGACTCCCTCGCAGGCCAGAGAAGGGGTGGCTTCCCACAGTGCACATTGTGCCTCAGGGCTGTGCCAGTACAGCCACGTCACTCAGGGACCTCTCCACTCATTTGGCCAGTACAGATTTGCTGGCAGAGGTCTGTAGCGCAGGCATGGCTTAACCCCAAGCTATTTTCAGAAGACAAGATGAGAGCTAACTTCCCAGCATACAGTACAGCCTGTGTGATAATAAAAAATCCAGTCTTTGTGCCTTTCCAGAGCTGCTCTGCTGGAGGCACAGACCATTGGGTGCTGTCAAGTAAGAGCCAAGAAGCTGATGCCATGAAATAAATGGTTTTATTAAAACTCCAACAGGACAGTTCTCATTGATACACAAACTCTTAGATGAGCACTGTTTTGGGCTCTCTCACATCACATTAGTGCAGAAGGACCCACCTACACGAGCAGGACAGTCAAAAGGCCAATTTTCACTTCTTAAGCCAAGGCAATCACAGTGTAATAAACAGCATCAGTGGCAAAAATGAGAAACTAACACATCTCAAAGGATGATTAAATTCTTCTGAAAAGGTAAGGTTTAGCAGGTCCCTCAGGACAGCTTCATCCCAAATTCAACTAGGAGCCATTTTATTTGGCTGGCTGATCTGCTCCCCCATTTCTGCCCATTAGCCAGTTTTGCCATTTTTTCCTCTTAATTTTAGGTTTGCGTAACACCTTCCTAAATCAGAATTTACCATGAACCAAAGCGTCTGCTGGCTGAAGTACCCACCAGTCTAAATGCACTTGAAAATTTAAGCTAACTCTTCTTCTAACCCTGTGCATCACCCCTGAGGACACAGGCAAACACAGATATAGCCAATAAACAGTTTGTTTCTAACAAAAATGCTGGAGACCCACAAGTACCAGTGAATTACCAGTACCCCATGGATCACTTAGACGCCAAGACATCACTTTAAGGGCTAGACTTTAGAAACCACTATTCATGAATGGGAACAGTCATTTTTATCTTGACAAGACATGACTACCCTGCCAGAAAAGGAAAATGAATAATGAGTTGGAGCATCCTCTAAAGCAAGGTCCAGTTCTCAGTCCCAAAGTGTTGAAATCAGGAATCTGCACAAGACTACACACAGACATGCTTTTTCCTTGGAGATGTAACTCACAGCTGAGCAGCATGCAGAAGACATACCTGGAATTCCGCTGCTGCCAGCCGCTGATTTAGTTCATGGTTTGATACCAAGAACCGAAAGTTGATGTTTTGACAGAGAACCCCTCCTTTTTCCAGTTACTTCACAGGATACAGTAAGTTTCTACTTACTGACACTGTTAATTATCACTGTGTTTTCTCACATAATTGATACTTGATCATTGATGCCTTTGGAAGTGATAAGACACAATCCCCAACATTTTGAATTACACTGATTTTCCCTCTGGTCAGGAACAGAGATTTTACAACATCTCTCACCTGTGATTCAACCTCAAATTTAGAGAGGAGGAATAGGGTCTGTTTAGGGTGGCAGACTCCTCCTAACTTCGAAGGAAGAAGTTAGGAAAGGGGTCCTAAAACTTACATGGAACTTTGTGCCGTTGCTGAGATGAGGGGCAGATCTTCCATGAGGTAGAAAGCAGCTCTAGAGATGGTGAGGTAACAGCATCACTGGCAACTAAAAAACACCAAAGATCTGTTCTGCAGCCTCCAGTGCATCTGTCTCTAGAAGAGCTGCACCAGTCAACAGACAGTCTCAATTCTTGCATTTACCCACTTTCCAGCTTTTGGAGGAATTGCTTCAGTAAAGAATTACGAGAGTCACTCAAGATCTGGATGCTATTCTTGTAGCAGCAGAGTCCAAAAGTCTTCCTCAGAAACACTGTAGTTTTGAGAGCAAAACCAGACGGCATTCAGTACGCTCCTGGAATATTCCTGGAGATCGGCGTGACAATGAAGTCCCACCAGGGCCTGCTGCAGTCACATAGGGCACAACATGACCATGTTCTACCACTAAGTTGTGGCTACCACATTCGCTTGTTACAGCAGTGTGAAATCAAGCTGTTAAGACAAACCCTTAAACACTTCTTCAGTGAGGGGCTTCGAAATTCTATCCTGGATCCACCGTAACTAAAAGGAATGACTCCAGGAGGGAAACCAGGCATCCCTTGCAATGTGATATAATGTGGGATAAAATATTCACACTCTGTAAGAAATAATGAGAAAGTTGTACCAGGGAATGTTTCCAGTGTAGATTTGTTTTGCCACCTGGTTCCAGCTGAGAACTATGTGCAAACGGAAGCTCAAACAGTATTGAAGGCTGGTTATTCCTAACACACCCTGCATCTTCCAAACACAGAAGAGCTTTTTTACTCTGAAGACCATCTGCATAAGGAAGAGATGTGAAGCACTGTACAGACAAGTCCTCACTCCTGGAGTCATACCTGTTCTCTTTGAAGCGTATCTCCCTACTTTACCAAAAAACGCCTCCCACATGTATTTACACCAGTGTTCGCTCTGCGGATGGCTGTGGAAAAGAAATATAGATTTTAATCTGCCTGGTGCAACACCAGATGAGCTGCAGTTGGGATTTAGTGGACAGACTCTTTATTGCTGGTATAAACAAGCAATGTGAAGAATACAATTTTATCTCCAAAATCTGAATGGAAGGGAAAAATCGCTTCCCTGCTGCTTCTTGGTTCTGGAGGGAGCTAAAACCACTAGCACATTCCCAGGGAAAGCACTGCTCAGTGCTGCTCTCTGCAATCATGTAGGAGCTCTGTTTGGAATGCAATGGGAATGACTCGTAGCAATGGCTTCAGAGGAGGTTTGATGAGCATCCCCCTCATTCACACTAACCAGACTTCAAAAGTAGCATTACAGTTTTGGGTAAAACACTTTCATTCTCTGCTGGCTTTCTATTGCTTGGCTCCAGGCAAATTGTTCAACTTTTGTGCCTCAGTTTCCCCATCTCTTAAGCAAAATCTCCCCTGGTAACCTTCCCTGGAGGTATCAATTACACTTTGGTGCTTGTAGAGGAGCATACAAAGGAAGGCACTACAGGAACTACAGACCATCAATAAAGCATCCAAGGCTCTGCCACCAATACTTTAGCAAAACACCAGCTCACTCAACCCCTAGAGCCAGATGTGCAGTGCTAGCTTGGAAAGCCAAAAAACAGACAGAAGCTGGCAGCTTCTTCATATTCATGAGCTCTTTAATAATGCTCAACAAAACTTGGAGGCATGTTCTCTGCTGTTGCTCTTGCCCTTTTGCACAGTGAGCAAGTCATAAATATTTCAAGGGAAGAGTCCAGAAAATTTGCAAGATTGGTCCTTGCCTTTTACAGCATTAATGAGCAGGCCATTAATAGTTAATGAAGCAGCTGCTGGTGATCTCAGAGGTAAAGGCAAGATGAAAACAGGAGTGTTTGCCCATTCACTACAATGTGATAATGCAAAGGAATGGCTTGATCCTTCTAACAAATTGTCCCCACCATGGCAAGACCCAGAAGCTGATCACAGGACCTCCAGCAGAACCACATGCAACCCCCCTGCCCTGTTGCTGTCACCCAGCAGGGATGGGTGTGGGAGTGAAAAGGCCTCAGTGCTGCATCTTACTTAAACACAAGTGCAATGTTCCAAACACTTACCCAGGTAGGACCACACAATGCCTATGGGCAGGTGCCTGTGTGCACCCTCTAGTCACACATATGTAACAATGCCACTAAAACGACTGGGGATTTGGGTCTCTTAACAGTCTCAACTGCTTTTTCAAAGCTGCACCCTGAAAGACAAATTCACAACACAATCAGGCAGACAACTTCAAAGAACAGTTTTTGTGATTTCAGCCTCATATACAGAGAGGACTATGGTGAAAAGATATTTTTGCTGTACTTTTTCATACCTCTGAACTGACATCACCTTGTCTGTACGTTTGCAGCTGGGAAAGCACGTCACTTTTGGCAACTCCACTTGCCAGGAGCTTTACTGAGGAAGGGTGCCACAGGCCAGGCTGATGGGAGCAACTCCAGCCCTACAGCCTGTGCAGGAGCAAAATGAAAGGGGATGGCAAGAAGAATTGGGTATAAGTTTGGACACCGCCAAACTCAATTTCTGTCTTTTTATCCCTGATTTTAAGGGATTTGTGAGGTTTGTTTCCATCTGCCTCCACATTCATGCATATGTGGGCCTAACAATCCCAGTACAGTAACTTTCTACTGGTCTAATGAAAACAGACAGGGTGTGGAGGAGAGGCACCCATCACTGGTGCTATGGAGGGTGGTTAGTCTGACCCCTCTTTCCAGTGCATGTAGGAATTCAATCTCACAAGTCAAATGCACTAAAAGCTGTTTGCATTGGTCCTGCTGGCCCCAGGAATAATCAGTCTCCTGGATTTCAGCTCACATTGCATCTGGTTTGTCACAGATTAAGCTTTTTCCGTGGTTTTCTGATAAATGTCTGCACAAAAAAAAAAGGATGGGTAGCAGAGAGGCTCCCTGAAGATCTCATGTGGACAGGATCAGCATGGACCCATCTCCTCCCACAGAAAACTGAGTGGGGTTTGGATGCAATCTGAGTATATCCCTTTTATGTAAGTGTCCTTAGCATAGAGTGCAAAAGTTCATCTGTTCGGCCGTTCAGAGCTGGCAGTCAAGAGCCTTGCATTCAATGGGAAGAGGAAAAGAAAAGCTTAATTTCAAAGTTACAGTCTTAATTCCACCCTCCAAACCAGAGATGTTTAGTAGTGCAAGAGTCAAAGGCAACTGCAGCACTGGGACCTCTGTTAAATAATTAACTATGATTTGCCTGATCTATCTGCAGGTTCTCACTGAAGAGACAAAAAACTTCCCTATCACCATGCTACTGTCACCTAAGCAGTAGGTTTTCTACAAGCACCTCCTGGGATAATTGTCCTCTAATTTTTGACAAAACTGGTCCTTGGCTTTGCACCTTCCAGCAAGACTCTGTCTGCTACTTTCAATGCAGATCAAAGGCGACCTAAGTAGATCCTTACTGTACTAAGACCCACAAAATAAATTTATTATGTTAAATTTCAAGTAATTATTTTATTCTGTAATTTGATTAAAAACTATAATTTGTCAAACATGCTTTCGAAAAAAATTACTACTCAGACTTAATAGTAAAGTACATAATTACCAATGAATGTACAGTGCTTCTTTTTAAAACACACAGCACATAACATTCCTTCATGCTTTAAGTTGGAAGCATCTTAAAGTCATTATAAACCTTGATTTAAAGACCTAAATACCTTAAACTATTTAAATCACATTAAGGATGAAACTTAACATATGAAGAACCCTTCCAAATCCAAATGTGTTGGGATGTTCCTCACTCTCACACCATCTATTTTACATAATTTAAGAACCGACATTTTAAAACCACAGACAAGTAAAAAAAAAAGTTTAATGACCAGAAAAACCTATCCAACCTCAAATGCTTCTTAATCAAGTTCCTACCAGCTGCCCGCTTCATTCAAGAAAGAAGAAAAAAATTATTTTACCTTGTCCTCTAGCTACAATGTAAAACTTTCAGTGCTGAGTGTGTGTTAAACTTTCTGTTTCCAACCCTAAGAGTACTTACTTTTTACTGATTTTACAACACAGCAAAGGGAGAAGGGCCATTCATACACTAGCCAAAAATGAATCAAGCTGCAACCCCAAACAAGCCAAGTGGCCACAGCAAAAGGTGAAGAGTGTTTTAAGGTGAGTATCTGTAGGTGGTTAAAGACCAATAATAAAGGGTGGCAAATCACAGTCTTTCCCCACTGCTGTGCAGACTAGCATTCATGAATTTGAGCAGAAGAAGGGTCTCTGAGCCAACCTGTGCCAGAAGCTCCTCACGGGAACTCTTGAGAAGATGTTACAGCAGTGCCTTGGTGCACAAACCAAACAATGACCTTGCAACATATGGCAGCCTCCACCCTGAGATTCAGTAAAAGTGTCAAGACAAGAGCGAGAAGGAACAAATAAAACCCCTATCTACACAGGGATGAATAAAATGCAGGCAGATTAAAAAACAACATAAAATAAAATAACTGAAGCATGTTAGATGAAAACACAAACAGTGGTCCTACTGCTTGTGCCAGTGAGAGGCAAATAGGAAAGGATGTCTCAAGACCAAGGTAGCTAACTGAAAAACAGGATCAAATTCAAACCTTGGCTGCAGAAATCAATACAGACTCAGGTACAAAATCAGCTTTCCTGCGCAAATGCACCATGTCCAAAATGCAGCAAACTACATCTCATACTTGCTGCACACAAAACATCTAGAAGTTCAAAGTGTGGCAGAGGCCATGTGGTAATTACCATCCCCTCCTGCTGTCTGCTACATTCTGAAAGTAAAGCAGCCTGCAAACAGCCACAAATCCTTTGCCACACAGTACTGCATACTGTTTACATCACCACCAATTTTGGGATGCAGCAGCCCTTGTGTTAAATACCCAAATATCTCCTTGCAAAGTACCTCACACACTCTTCACTGAGTGCTTCATATTCAGCAGCCCATTTCAAAGCAGATCCCTCACTCCATCAAGCATCACAACAGTGTTTTCCCTGCAGATGGAAAGGTGCCTTCCTTGTCCTGTAAGCACCCTGCCACAGCAGGCTCCCTGCTGGGATGCAGACAGAGCCCTCCAAAGGGATGTCAGGGTGGGAACAGGCAGGTAGGGGAAGAGGGGAAGGAAGAGGATACCTCAAAGAAATTAAAAATGCAAAACATGCACTCAACAATGTATTTCCTCCTAAACTGGGAAAAGGGTACAGACAGGGGTTTGTAGATTTTGTTTTTCTTTTAAAAGAACCCTATATTTATGCCCCCTAGAAATTTTGTGGGAGAGGTGCAGAGGGCTCAGCAGGAAATTGTGGCCAGCTGGTAAAGGTTGTCTGGTGCCCAGTGACCACATGCATGTTAGGGCTGTACACCCCGAGGCTGAAAGCATTCACCCTTGAGCACTTTGAGGTGAGAACAAGACCATCCACTGCTCGCCAAGAAGTAAGAACAGAGCAAACAAAAAGGAGTTCAGATTTCAGGAGATTAACTTTAAATCCACCAACTCAGCGCTCTGATTTGCTGCCAGAGAAGAGATGGGGCCCGAGCTAAGGTCATCCCCATGTACAAGTTCTTTTCAGCATAAATAATACATTGTGACACTCCTCTCCTGGCTTGGACATACATTGAATGTTCGCACGCTCCTCTGGACCATCATACAGAGAGCAAACATGTAAAAATACAGTAAAACATGAAAGTAAGGTACTTACAGATATGGCTAAAATCCAGGATAACAGGATAAACAAACAGAATTTAAGGCACTTCAAGCATACTCAGGGTTGAAAGCAAAATCCTTCACAGAGAGTCAACACTTTTTTTTCCCTGTATCTGATTAGCTGTGGATTTTCAAACTTGTGTTCGCCTCGAGCAGTATTTCCCAAACCACCTCATCCTCTTTACATCACTGCCAGGCACACAGACAAGATGCCGGCAGATACATAGAGGAGGAGCATCCTGTGAAAACTGCTTTAGCAACAGTAAAATTGTGAGGATGCTCCAACTCTAAAGAAAGAGAAGATGCCAATTTAAAAGCAGCTAAGAAAACAGTTACCTCCAAACACATCATTATTCCTTGTCATTCCAATTGTTTTAAAACAATTGGAGGAGCCGATTCCTCTCTTATGCTGGAGAATCCCAGACAGGCAGAGGAAGTAAAGGCTTCCTAAGGCAGCACTTTCCTGATGAATTTATTCATCACCTTTTGTACCTGGGAACTCCCTACCCCCACCAGTTGGGAAAAATCCTGCAGGTCCTCAGTGGCCACCAGCCCCTGCACTCCCCAGCCTCCAATGGGTGTGTCAGGGACCCTGTTGCATTTGCCAACTCTCCCACGCAGCAACCCCAGGTACTTTCTCTACTGTGAAAATGCCATGAAGCTTCTTTAGCGTCGTCTCACTGCTGGCTTTTCAAAAAAAACTAAATCTAGCCCTCAAAATGGTAACACGGTGGAGCTGGTGCCTTAATACCCCAGCACAGGTTGGGAGGACCTGCACCTTAGGTCAAAGCCCAAGTTAAAAGGGCTTCTGTCTCTCAAAAAGAACTGGTTGCCAAGTCCTGAGAGATAAGGAACACACCTCAAAAATCTGCAACCGCAAAGTCATTGATCCTCCCAGTACCAAGTACGACATGACAATAATGAAAAGCTGCATCGTAACTGTGACAGGCTGCAAAAGATGACATGGGGATGCCAGATGGTAAATAAATGAGTGACAAAGGACTCTGCAACTACCTATGCCTGAGCAAAAGGAGGGTGTTGGAGTAGTGGTCCCATGGGTGGGAGCAGTGACAGCCATGTGGACTTCTAGCCAGGCAACCAAGTGCTCTCCCAGAAGGGAGGTGAGCACTGAAACAATTTCCACACTTTCAATCACATGGAAATAAACAGGTCTGACCCAATGTCATTATTCTCAGATGACCGGGAAGGGGAATCTTTTTGGAAAAATGCAGAAAAAAACAGCTTCAGGGGAAACTGTGACTCTCAGGGATAACCCTTCCTTCCACAATTTTCAAGGAAACTGTACCGAAGCTCAGAAGACAACAAGCACCAAAGCCTGTAAGCAGTGTGCTCCCAGCATATCATTTAAATAAATCAGTTTCTGGAGAGACAAAAGACAAGGAAAAACTCCCTGTGGTGCCTGACAGTTTGGGCTCAAGAGGATGCTGAAAAAAAAACCCACAACAAAACATATTTGCTCTTGAGGTGGGCGGCAGGAAGAGGGGCGGGGAAGGCAAAACGACAAAAACACTTCAGGCCAGAACCACCAGGACTTTCCTTCATTTTGTGCAAAAGTGAATCAGCAGTGCTCTGCCTGCCCAGCAGCAAAGCTCAGAGATGCTGGCGCTGTCTGCTTAGTACTGGATTTCACTGGCATGAGGGGAGGCAAAACCTCTCAGCATCACTTCCCAGGCCTCCATCCCGGCACTCTTTGAAATCCTACAAGACTTAACTACCTCCAACTGGTATACTATTGGATTTTCTTCCTGAAAATAAGATTTAGAAAAAAGAACAAGCATTTTTCCACTTCTGCTATCTAAGTAAAGTGTAACATAAAGTCACTGAAACTAATAAGCATGAAATTAGGTTGAGAAATACAAAAAAAAATTATAATAAACTTGGAGTGAGAAAACACATATATTGGAGGTGAGGGAAGGGGCACAGAGTTCTTGAGAAATATTGGTATTTTACTAAACCCTTCTGAGGGTGCCTTCAGCAGCACCTCAGAACCTGCTTTTTTTGGGTGCTATTAAAAAAAACCCCAAACCACAAATAACAAGATTCTGTTTAAAAAAAAAAGACTCACATTGTTCCCTATACAGTTCTGCTCACAGGACTTCTTCCTCTGCTCATGACACTGGACAAGAGGCTAAGTAACATTGAACTTAAGGCTTCCTCAGTTATGATCATTGACTCAAAAAAGTGAGAAAATCTCTTTCCATTGTTTGTTTGTTGTTTGTTTTGAGCTCCAGCGAGTGAAATATGCAGTTTTAACACTTATTAGAAAATTTTGGGAACAAGACACTTTACTACAAAAGGGAAGCCAAAATCAACAGGTAATTTGAGGTTGCAAGTTTTAAAAAATTATTTAAGAGGGGAAATAAGGTCAGGACAGAAAGAAAATCCCAAGATTTCAGGCCTGTGAGAGGATATGAAAACCAGTGCAAGAAGTTCCCATCCCACGCCTCCCACTGCTCACATGAAATTAATCGTCCCCTCCATCCATGCCAACTGGAACAACACTGTAAATCACAGCATGGAAATGCTGCAGGTTAAAAAATAATACTAAAGATATATATCTATATCTCAAGAAAGGAGGGAGAGAAGCAGAGGGCTGTTTCTGTGCAAACCCAAAGCTAAGGGTTTGCTAAGTGGACTAACACAAGGCAAATAACTTTGCTTTTCATCTTGTAACATTTTTCCAGAAGATAAGATGAATTTCAGGTTGTGGAAGAATTTCCCAAGTGAACTGAACTACACCATGGTCAGACAACAGCAGTCTGGAGGAAACTCCATGACATGTACAGAACCACTTGCATTTGGACCAGGATGTGCCCACTCCTGTGACCCAGAGGCTCCACTGCCTCCACCTGCAGGGAAGTCTGGGCGTAACTTGGGCTTAACTCCAGCAGTAACACGGGTTTCCCAGAGAGGAGGGTTGATGTGCAGACATCAAGAGCTGAACAAGCACATGACAACAGGCATCTCTGCATGGACACATGTCAGTTCTGTACCACTAAGGCTTACCACATGGTTGTATCAGCCTAGGGCACGACACACTCACTGATGCAGCTGTGGTGGCAAAACCCACAAGCAGAAAGGCTGTTACATCAGCAAAGTGGTATTTCTGCCAATGTCACTTATTGTGACAGGGTTTGGGAGGATAAACCCACAATCACCACATTAACTCAAGGAGAAAGTTCTTGATGTGGTTGTAGAATGCTGACCCGACCAAAGGGCTTGTGTGCTCCAAGGCTCTGGGTACCCTGTCTAAGGAGATATTAAATACATGCATGCTCACTTTTTACCAAAGCCTGTAGCGATGGGACAAGGAGCAATGGTATTAAACTGAAAGAATGTAGGTTTAGACTGGACATAAGGAAGAAATTTTTTATGATGAAGGTGGTGAGATAGTGGAACAGGTTGCTCAGCAAAGTTGTGGATGCTTCATCCCTGCAAAAGTTCAAGGTCAGGCTGGACAGTGCTTTGAGCAACCTGGTGTAGTGCAAGATGTCTCTGCTCATCATGGATGAGACGATCTTTAAAGGTACCTTTGAACCCTCAGCCCCAGGGGTTGGGCAGCCAGCAGGTTTCCCCCAGCTGCAAGACAAAAGGCAGCAGAAGACAGAGAAGACTACATGATTTCAGAGCTTTCCATGCAGATGGAAACTGAGCCAAGGGTGAGCCTGGGCCATGGCCCTATTTAACCTGTAGTCTACGTAGGCTGGGGTGATGGGTGTTGGGATCTGCAAATTCCTCTCAAAATGTTGGTAAAAGTTAATTTGAGAGGCAAGCAAGTGGTGACCAGGCTTTGCTTAGCTAGATCAGATCCACACTGGACAACAATCTGGAGAAGACATGAACTGCAGATGTAGCTGGGGAGGCTCATTGTCAGAATGACACTGAATTCCTCACCCATGCCCTGCTTTCACCACCCAGCACGTACCTGCATACCTGGACAATTCACAAAACGTGTTCAAAACTCGCTGACATCTCACCCCCATGTGATTCCTAACCACACAGGTGTTACAGATCACCTTCTTCCCCATTTGCTTCCCGACCCCTCCTCCCCTCTCTGTTGACCCTTCAGATGGCAAACTCTCCCCTGTCAAGCACTGACATGAGCCTTCCCACCGCCAGCTCCACTCGGGGCACTGCCCACTGCAGGTCAGCTCATGCAGTCTCATCCATGAATTCAAGGGGATGTTGCACAATAACCCAACTCTGCAGCTATCAGAACAAAGCCCCTTAGGAGGACTCTTTTAAAAGTCCCCTCCTGGTTACCAACATATAAACCTCCTCTGCTTGCCTGTGTTATTCTCTCTCTGCTCATTACCAAAAACCATCTGAGGCCTCTTCAGTGCTAAATACACAACATCATTTCACACCTCTCCCTCAGTTTCACTCATCTCCTGGTTTTACCAATAGACTCACAGTACTGGTCATTCTACATAAACACAGCTTATGGAAAATTCAGTTTTCACTTTAGAAACCAGTTTAGGGCCCCATGGTTCTGAGAAAACCCTGCCAAGTGCATCATTTTAGATCCAGACTCACATTTCTTGCCACAACCCCAAATGCATATTTGTTAAAACAAAACAGTCAACCAAACAGCCCTTCTGACTTGCAAAGGCATGGCAGTTTTGGGGAGGGAGGGCTGGCTTGGTGATTTCTGAGCTGCCTCTGGAAGGTAAGGCTGGAATTTAACTGTCTTCTCTTCATCTTCCGAGGGGCCAATTCATTTTATTTCCATTTTGCTACACCTTTGCAAATGAAACTCTCAAATACTACCCTGTATGAAAAGTATTTGGAACATTCTGGAAATCAACAACTCTTTTGGTTTTTCAAAAAAAAAACCCAACAAATACTTCTACCCTGTGACTGAACTGTATCATGACATCCAGTAAACTTCAGATCCATTTTTGAAGGATTGATAAAATAAACTAACCACAAATTTTAGTTCCAGCTGACCTGACACATATAAACACACCTTGATAGAAGAGCAGCAATTACTTTAATGGCTTTAAGTTAAAGTATTTATAGATTATTTTAATGCCTATTTTATTACTTACTTTCAATACGAACAGATACCATCATGCAGATGTGCAGTAACTTTTAGGGAAAGAACACACTTGCTGAATTGTCCTCATGCTTGAAAGAAAGTCAAACTACAACTACACTCCACACAGAATATAAATGCAGCTTTACTGAAACCCGACAGCCATGCTGAAATCTCAGGGAATTCAGTTGTGACATGTCTGTTTCTAAAAAAATTCAAATTAAAATACTATTTTGATTTATTTTCAGTACATGTTTTCATTCCTTAAGCAAACACACAAAAAAATAATTTAGACATGGGTCAAAACATCCCAACTAGAAGAGACTCCAAAGACAGTTTCTGAGGATCATCCAAGTTAGAGCAAAGCAAAAAGGAATAAAACCTGAAGATGTCGCACACGCAAATACAGTGATGTCATGCCTGGCATTAAAATCTTTGTCTTTTACAAGGATGAGCAAAACCTGCTGTGTTCTTATTTCAGACTGGAGCAGTTTGAAACTGGTTTGAAAATGCAAAAAGAAGCCAGTAAGTTTGCCATATTTAATGTTGGCCTTCTTTTTTTGACCTTTAATAAAAATATAATAAAACTTCCCCCCTGCAACAAGAGAGAACCAAAACGTGATGCTGCCAACTTGGGCTGTTTCATATAATGGATTATTGATTTTACAGAGACACTGTCTAGAAATTGTTGATTGCAATTAGAGTAAAAAGGAAAAAAGAAGTGGTACTTTGAGAGAAAGCGATTGGAAAGAGTGATCTACTTTCAAACACTGACAGCAAGAAATGTCCTGTGTGATGAAACTCTGACAGAAGAACTTTTGGGGTGGACAGGCAGGAAAAATGTCATTTTATGAAGGTGAGTAATCACAAGGGGTTTGGCCTGATCACTGAGCTATACACATCTATACACACTTTCTGCCACTGAGTTCATCACAGATACAAGAACAGATGACAACATGGGAGAGCTGTTGGCCATTTCTTTCTACAGAAGCCTGAGGGGATAAATGCATATGGGTTCGAACTACAACAAGGACCAGCAACAACTTTAAAAATGCACGGGCTTCTTAGCATTCATATTCTTCCCAACTGCTGGCCAGCACCTTGCTTTCCCTGACCCGGAGATCGATTTGCAATTCTGTGTTTCAAAGAGCTGCTGAGTCCATACAACATACTGAAGCCACATCTACATTAGAAAGGCTTCACTGGGACAGAAATATATTACACTCGCAAAGCACTTCAGTCACAGATACCTCTTTAACAACAATATTACTCATCTAACAGTCTAATAAAACTACAGCAGCACATAGCAGTCTTACTTCACATGCCATTTCCCAGTAAGGCTGCATGCACGAGGCTTCTGCTAGAGACATCAGAGCTCCCATGTCACATCCGTGCCTGAACGACCACCTCAGCCCCAGCCAGGAATGACAAACCCTGCATAAAGTTTAATCTGTAGTTTTTTTTAAAAGAGGCAACTCATTGACCAGCTATCTGTAGATTATTTGTAGGTGAGCTGGATGACAAACCAGAGCACGGCAATGACTTATCATCATTTGCTGTAAAATAATTATGTTGAGGCATTTGATATTTTATTTCTCAGCCCCAATTTAGAAAGACTTTTTTGTTGTTGATGGGATGATTATCATTGTTTCACTAAAAGATGTGCTAAAATCCCTTCCTGAACTGGGATTTGACACCTGTGGGACAAAGGAATCAAATCAAAAGTTTTGCATAGCTGACAGCCTTATGCTGTGACTCTGGTATTGCTGCGGGAAATCCCCTGTGCTGCCAAAGGCGCAGCTTCTCAAGGCACTGCACACTCTGCCACCCTCACCCGCTGCTCCCTGCACTGCTGCGGGACCAAGCAGGCAGGAGCTGCTGATGCCCAGCAATCCTGATCACCGTATTACCCTTCCACCCTGCAAGAGTCCTCCTCTTCCCTCCCATTCCTACTTCTTTGGATGCTGTCTTCCCTTCTGCTCTCCACCTCACAAACCAAAACTTTTGCTGAATTCCCCTGCACGGCAAGACCCTCGCAAGCTCTCGGGGTTTCAGAGGAGCACCTGCCGTGCCGCCATCGGAGAGGTGCTTGGGCAGCCCAAGGAAATCAGAGCCATGCCCCGCCCCCCCGGCCATCTCCATCTGGAGGGATTCCCAGGCTCTAAGCGAACAAAAGTGCTCAGGAAAGAGCTGGGCACGGGAATACCCCAAAGTCAGACAGGTACATTCCTACATCATTTCCAAGTTCTATGCCCAGAAAAGAAGGGGGGGGGGGGAAATCTGTGTCTTTCCCTGTCGCCTTCATCCCAGAGGGAGAGAGGGAAGGGGAAAATAAAAGGAGACGGCTCTGTGATGGCTTTGGAAACCGGCTAAAACAAACGGGAAAGTCACCCCTCATTAAAAAAAAAAAAAGTGGATGCAGCGTGCCAAAGCCCGAGTTTCCCCAAACTCGCCTTTATTCCGGGGAAAATAAAATGCCACGGGAAGGCAGAGCCCTTCGCCGAGAGTGGAGGAGGGATGGAGCGGGGCGCCCGGCTGTGCCCCGCCGCGGTCCCGGCTCGGTGCCGCCGCTCCGCAGTCACCGGCAGCGAGCCCCGCGCCACGGCCACGGCGTCACGGGCGGGAGAGGGGCTGGCAGCGACGGGGGTGGGGGCAGGGGAAAAAAAATAAATCAAAAATTAAACCAGAGGAAAGCGCTGCCAAGTCCGGCCGCGGGCGCGGAGCCGCGCGCGGCGGCGTCGCCGGGCCCCTCCTGCGCCCCGGGGCGGCTCTGCCCCCCCGGCCCGGGAGCCCGCGGCTGCTCGGCGGGGACCGCGCTGACAAAATCGCCCCGCTCGCCTCTACGTAACGCCCTGTCGAAAGCGGACGCCATATTTTGTGTTGCTGATGTCGACATAGACAAACGTAGACATGTTCCCCCCCCCCCCACGCCTCCTCCTCCCGCTTTTCCCCCCCTTCACCCAAACTTGCGATCGGGAGGCGGCGGGGAGCGCGAGAAGGGCGAGGGGAAGGAGGCTGCACGGCCAAAAATTAAAAATATAGATTAAAAAATTAAAGAGCCTACCCCGAGCAACCCTCCCCGCTCCCACCCCCGGCGGTCTTCCCCCCGTTCTCCCCCTTCCTCAACCTCCCGGCCCCCGCCGAAGTCCCTGGAACCGGACGGTTTCCTGCGGGAGGAAAAGTTGGGTGCGAGCGACCGGGGCAAGCGCAGGGAGGGGGCGGCGGGGAGCGACGCGCACCGGGGGAGGGGGGGCCCCGCCTGGGAAGTTTCCTACCTGCGCCCAGGGGCGGCGGCACCGACTGTCCCGGGCGGAGCGGACACCGGGGCTCCGCTCCCGCCGCTCCGCTCCCTGCGCCGCCCGCGGCCGCGGGACCCCGCGCCCCCCGCCCCCGCCGCGCCGGCCCGCGGGCAACACGAGCGCACGCACCGGC
>NW_020884892.1:8512983-8741228 GCF_003945725.1 Corapipo altera
GAAAAAAAAAAAAAAAAAAAAAAAAAAAAAAAAGAGGGGGAGAAAAAAAAAAAGGCAAAAAAAAAGGGAAAAAAAAAAGCCCTCGATCGGCGGGCATCTACGCCAAACCCCACATGATCTCTGACGTCAGCCTGCGTATTTGCATACGATACCACCGCCGGCGCGGCCGCCGGGGTCCCTCGGCGCGGCCGAAAGTTGCGCGCCGGGGCTGCGTCCTCCCAGTTGCCCGCTCGGCCCCGGCCGCCCCTCCCCCGGCTCAGCCCCATCAGTTCCCCTCGCGACCCCCCGGCCTCGTGCCCCGAGCGCTGCCCGAGGGGGCTCCGCTGCCCCCCTGGTGACACCGCCGGCCCGTTCCCGGTGGCATCGCCGGCCGCTCCGCCGGTCCCCGCCGCGCTTCCCATCCCGCTCCACGGGCGGAACCACGCGGACCCTCCCGATCCTCCGGGTGGAGTCGGGGCTCGCAGCGGGGGCGCTCCCCCCTCCCCGCCTCGGCCCTGGTGCCGGGGGGATGTGGACCCTTGGTAGAGGGACTGGGAGTGAGGACCCTCGGTCCAGTATCGCGTGGGCTGGACCTCCCTGTGTGGGGATGGCAGCGGCTGGACCCTCGTTCTAGGACGTAGGAACGGGACCACTATCTCAGCATCACATCCCTGCTATACAGACGGCGGGGGCTGGACCCCTGCTATAGGGACAGCGATGGGATCTCGAGGGGCTGGATGAGGCTGTTGCCGTGAGGCTGCCTCTCCGAAACGGGGCAGATTACCTGGGGATGTGGGAGGCACTTCTTTATCCTCGGTTTGTGATAGAGGTTTTCCAAGCCATCTTCTTTGGGGTGGGCTTCAGGCGGTGGTTGTTTGTTGCTTTGCAGAAGGTGGTGTGTATTTCCGAGGGATGCTCCTGCAATCTCTGCTCCTCTGCTGCATCGCAGGAGTCCTTTCCCCAATTTGAAACTGTCGTTGAACTCTTTGCCTTTGTCCCAAAGAGATGTAGACAGATAGAACCGAGGCTATTTTTTGTTTACTTCAGTGAATTAATTAAAAGAAATCATTTACCGATTGTATCTTGCTACTAGATAGCAGATCTTCCAATAAATCCAGGCTAGCAGGACTTAAGAGTAGCATAATCTCATTGTAACTTCAAGGGTGTACTATCTACGATGCGGTATCTTTGACTAGATCGCCTTAGATTAATCTTTTAATTGTGTACTTAAAGCTCCACAGGCTTTAAATCTCTTCTTGCTTCGCCTCTCTCCCTCCCCCGTGTCGCCAGCGGGGTGGCCAGGCTGCAACCCTTAACCCAGCTGAGAAACTTCGCTGGGCGGCATTTTGTTTCCCTTCCCCGCGTAGGACTGGGGGACTGGCTCGTGTTTGAATGTCAGAAGAGGAGCTCTAAGTTATTGTAACTGAATAATCGCGGAAGAACTTAAATATGTCAAAGCAGTGTCAAAAGACTTTTTTGCAGGGATACCCTTATCTGAGTAGGCGTGTTTTCGACTGCCTGACGGAGTACAGTCTCTCTCTGTAAGTATTTGATAACAGGATGGATTCCTTCCTCGCTGCCACCAGCCCCGAGATTTCTGCTAACTTTTCCTGTTCTTTTCAGATCGAAGCTGATAGGCAGGGAGAAGCAGGGGCATGAGCATCCCCTCTACACTTGTCCACATCTGGAAGATGCCCATTAGAGTTTGCTGATGCTCATCAAATTCCGGTTTTCCTGCCTAGAATTGTTTTTTTTCTTGTTGTTGTTGGGGGTTTTTGTTGTGTGTGGAGTTTTTTTTTTTTGTTTTGTTTTTTTTTTTTTTTATTCCTTTTTCTTATAAATACTAGTTGTCATGTTGTTTAACTCTTCAGTAGCTGCCCATCCCTGGAAATGTTTCTGAATTTTGAATACTCGGGGTGGGAGGTGGGAGGGGAAGAGTTATTTTAGGGCTCAAAGATACTTTTCCACAGGATACGCTTTTTTCCTACTGCCTTAAATTCCTTTTCTATGATTTGGAAAAAAGAAAAGCCTAAATGTTAATAAGACTACTATGTTTTTGAGTGTAAAATATTCTTGAAAGGGCAAATCAATGGAAAAGCAGGTGAAAAATCATCTGCTTGCTCTTGTCCTAACTGACACTTACTTTAAGGCCTGTTAAACTTTTTTTTGCATTTCCAAATGCAGAAGGGTCTTTGACTGATTAGGTGATATGGTAGCTAATTCTGCCTTTCAAGTGCAAAAAAGGGCTGTCAATGGAAGCCGGGTGTGGGATTTAAGACCTTAAGCCCAGGTTGTAGCAAAAACAGTTCTAACCTGAGACCAAAGAGATCCCTGCACCAAGTAAGGCCAGCAGTGAGACTCAGCCGCCTTTTGCAAAACTGTGGATGATGTCACACAAATTAGGAGCTGGAAGGTCATTAAAGATGAGGCATAATTCATTGTATTTAAAATGAGAAGGATGTGGGTTTAAAATTGGAGCAGTTGTTTTAAAATTGGAGCAGTTGTTATTACCATCCTAAATGAATAAACTAAGGACAACTTTTTGAGCACCTGTGTATTCAATATTATTGCTAGAGAGGCTGTATGATCTAAATCTAAGTCTAAAGGTGCCCGCTTGTGTGTGACTTGGCATTTTCTCACATCAAAGTGCAAAATATAGTGCACAGAAATTGTTTTTGTGGGTGTTTTTCAACTCGGTCATTGAATATCTCCTCTGAATCTTGAGCAGTGAGACAATCAGGCTGTGTGGTGTCTCAACCCAGATGCTCTCTTTTAGGAAACTTGTAGTTAGTAGTTAGTCCATTAGCTTTGATTCTATCAAATTTAATTGAAGTTAAGAGAAATGATAAAAAGTTTAGTGAGGGAGGGGAGAACTGTGATTAAGATTAGAGTTTATAATTACAAAAGCCTTGATTCCTGGGGAAATCATGCAAAAAAAAGTATCAGTGATGAATGCAATCTGAAAACTCTGAAGTCTCAATATGTAATTCGTTTATAAAAACCTAACATTAACACGATGCAGGGTAACATAACAAAATGGAAATTGCTTTTACAGAATATGCAAAAGGAAATTTGCAATTTTAAATTTCTTTTGCATAAGACCTCTCTTTTTAATTAATAACACAATGGAAGCCACACTGATTACAAAACACAGTGAATATACATGAACAATTTCCAGGAAAGTGAGAGCAGAGCACTTGCTTGCTTTAAATCTAGTGCCCTCTCTGTTCCCTTTGTGCACTATCTCTGGATTTAAAGTGATGTCTGCTCATAAAGCCCTCAGATGAAGTTTCAAACTTGTCTGTGAAATAATACATTGGTCAAAGATAATGAAATCTGTACTGATATTTTTTTTACGATGAGGAGAAGAGTGTCTGACATATATATTGTCACATACATTTCAGTCTTTTTCAGCTTAATGGTTTGTTTTTGACTGTTTAATCCTATGAAATTGCAGGCTGAGTCAGCATTACAGATCTAATTCCCTGTCTTGGAGGTGCAGCTCCGAATTTCTCTCTAAAGAGACTTCATAAATATCCTCAAAGGGAATGTACATCCTTTAAGAGCCACAACAGAGGCATGCAAATAAAAGTACTGTTTTCTGTTGAGTGCGTGCTTACATGTTGCTCATTTTTATGCTGGCCCAACCATGTGAGATCAAGTGGATTTTTGCCTACAAGACATAGCAGCAAATGGGGAAGCTGTGAGCTTTGGGACGGATGTGTTTGCTTCTTCCAGGGCAGGTGAACCAGCCCTAGGCTGGTGGGCCAAGCTACTGCCTTAGAGCTGGTTTTGGGAAGAACCAAGCTCAGCTTCCATTGCTAATTTTACACCTTGCTCCTATCTCCTCTTCTCCTCCCTGTTCTTCTAAACCTACGTGGGTATAGTGATTCATTGGCTCTCACTTGGTGTTTTTAATGCCAGCTCAGTAGTAGAATCAGACTTTCTCTACAGTCAGAGGTAGAAATTGAGGTAAAAACAAATTAAAAAGAAGTCAGCAGGCAAACACTGCTACCTTTTTTCCCTTTCTTGTGGAGACCTTGATCACTGTGCTGAGAGCAGGAAGTGGTGCTTGACTGGTGCGGTTCGCATCAGTGGCTGAGAAACAAAGCTCTTTAGCCTTGTGTATTTGCCACTCATTCCTCAACCTGCTAGGTTTTTTTCACCCCATCAAAACAGCTTCCCAAAACAAACTTTCTCCTTTGCTAAAGTGCTTTATCTCTCCTATCAGTGTTCTCAATTGCCAGAGTGTGCAAATACAAGCTGAAGTAGTAAGCACCGATCAGATGTACTGTCTGCAAAATGATATGTTAATATAAATGCACAGAAAAGGAAAACAATATCAAAGTCTGATCCAATTATAAGGGCTGATCTTGTGATTTGTAGTGCCCTTAAGCCAGGGGAAGCTGAAAGAAGGCAAGATGCCTCCCCTTCAGGATGCAAGGCTGATGGGGAAGATTAGTTGCTAAGCCTGGATGGAGAGAATCCCCTGAGCACAACCTCCCTAAGCATTTGCACTCATCGCCTGAGCTTAAGATGGGTCCTGGCAAGAGGCACGCAGGCATCTGTCTTTTTCTGTTTCAAAAACTCCAGGAGAGCTGATCACTTATCACGGGAACCATCTGGCTTATTCTTAGAGAGATCAACAGTTAGTCACTGAATGAACAAGGAACAAGCTGCATTGAAGTCTGCTCTCCCCATTAAATATGAGGACTCAGCCCAAGGTCCCTGAAACACCATGTGCATTGTCTGCTGCAGGCAGAAGGGAGAGACATTTAATTCTGCCTTGAGGTTGCTGAGCTGCTGTGATGTGGAAGAGAGCTGCTATGGTGAGCTAGGGGATGCTGGCGTCTCTGCAATCAGATGTTGGAGGTCATGGGGATGGGGACCCGAGGCTTTGCTTCCTCAAGGTCACCTCTGCCAGGGATGGAGAAGCTTGAGGAGGGAGCAGGGCTGCACCATGGCTGTCTGGAAAGCTTGACAGCATCTGCTCTGCCTCCATTGTTTACTGTTCCTCTCAGTTCCCAAGTACCAGGAATAGGTGGGAATGGGTTATCACTCTGCCAGAGAGCCGATGAGGATGCAGGACAAGGCCAGTGTAGGCTATTGTGGGATCAGTGCTTCTGGGCTGTGAGAGTTAGGGGGCCAAGGTGTTTCACTCTTATCTTTGAGGGATAACACCCCACCTTGTCCCTGAAAGGATGCAAGCACATCTATGTGACTCTGTGCTCCTCGTGCTGTATTAAGAAGGGCCATAGAAGTAACTGAGCCAACGCCTTGATAAAAACTTGTGAAGTCAGGCCACTACACCTCCTCTCCTGTCAGGCAGTTTGTGTTTTAATAAAGCCTGCGGCAGCCTCTGCCTGCCCTCTGCCACTCCCATCAAGTCCCTGCGAAGGGCCGCTGGCCCGGTGCTGGTGTGCTTTGAAATGCACCGACGCGCAGGGGGGCTTTGCTCGCCCACCGCTGCCCTGGGCCTCCTGTAGCCAGGCAGGCTCCAGACACTTTTGCACCTATCAGCGACCCAAAGAGCTGATGAATTCAGTGAACTTGGAGCAGCAGCCTGGCCTTCTCTGTGGATGGCCTGCAGATCCCACGTGAATCCTGTAACCTTTGCTGAGAGTGGTAGTTTGGGGATTTTTCTTTTCGATGTTTTTTTTCTATTGCTCTTGCTAATTACTAAAGCAATTTTTAAAATTTAAATGAGGGCTTCCTCCCTCACAGCCCATCTGCTGTGAAATCACAGCGCACATCCTTTGTGACAGTTCAAGCATCGCCATGGCAACGTGCTGTGATGTGATCAGCCCTGAGTTATGACCTCACTGCGGGACTGGGCAGGCGAGGTTGCTTTGGCAGAAGGAATAAAAACCAACTTCTGTATTAACAAAAGTGGAATTTATGCTACAAGCCAATGGGATTTTGCCTGGCCTAAAAGCCAGGCTAAAACCGTCTCTGGAAGTTTTTAGAGGACTCTAGTGCTAGGACTGGGGGGGGGGGACATGCACTTGAAAAATCATGTATTTTTTTCCCTTGAGAAAGTTACTTTCTTTGAGAAGTCTTTTCCACCAGTTTATGTCACTATTTCAATAGAAATCCTTGGAATTTTTAAGGCTTTTTTCCTGTTTGTTTTTTTTTTTCTTCCCGTGTATCCATAGATTGAAAGTGCTGGAGACCAAAATCTCTTCTACATATTTGGAGGCAGGTACTGCATGGCCAGTGGCAATGCATACTTCACCTATACTCCCCTATGGCTTTGGCCCATCCAGAAGATAACGGAGCTGGGGTTAGTGGTTTGACTTTCTGAGGCATTCATCTCTCACCTCCCTGCTGAGTCTGGCATGAAGGGTGACAAGATTGCAAGCCTTTGTGGACAACTGGAGTGGATTAGCGACCAAAGACCACCCAGCAGGTGCCATATCCAGTGTTATCCATTTCCAGTTAACCAAAGACCTGGTTCAGAGCCCCTGGTTCAAAGTAGGGGGGATTTTTTTTATTTTTTTTTTTTTTTTGTGATTTCTGCTGATTTTGAATCAAAATTTCACTGTCAAACTGAGCCTGCTCTTTCAGGAAGCTATTTGCACATGTAACTAATTCACTGAGACAGCTTGTATATTTATCTGTACTGTAGTATGTGTTTCAGAATGTGTCTTTATCTGTCCCTTACAGTAGAATATAACATCTTTAGACTGATGGTGTAAACAGAATTGATGGGGATATTTGGCAAATCTAGAGGGACTGGTGGTACAATTTGCCACCTCTCTGGAGACCTGGAAAGTTAAAAGGCAGCCTACTTTGTCTATTTTATTTGTTGCTGAATAGACATGATGCTGTTTATCAGGATTTAAACAATGCATGGTTATTAAATAGTATGTTTATTTATTATATTAACAAAGCTGAGAGGTGTTTTGGGAAGGGGAGGAGAAAATCTGGGAAAAACGATGCACTTCCGAGTGGCACGCTGTGCAGAGAAATATTAGACTTTCATAGTATTATACTTTCAGGTATTAAGACAGTTCTGTAGGATGGTACAATCTAGGGGACCACGGTTGGTCTGCTGTGCCAAGGTCTGTATGGTGATAGAGGAACACACAGCCCTTAGTTTCCCTGTCCCTTATGGCAGAGCTGGTGCATAAGGCTTACAGGCCTCACATATCTACTCCTCCCTGTACCTTTTTGACCATATAGAGTCAATATAGCACCAGTGTGTTTATACTGATCAGACCATTTAATTTTGCACTGATGACTCTCTACTTTACCTGTTGAGTCAGAGAGCTGGCAAATGGTTGCTGTAGCTTTGTCTCTAAGCCATTTTGGAGAGATAACCTTGAAGACCTTCATAATTTTTAGGCTTACAACCAAAAGAGGGGCAGAGGGGAAAGGAATCAAGTATAATGATCTTCTCCCTCCAAAACTGTCTTTAAAAATACTCCCTGGCTTAGCCTCTTTATGCCATTTTACAGCCTCCAGCAAGTTTTTACAGCTGAGCTAATTT
Source organism: Corapipo altera (assembly GCF_003945725.1). Taxonomy (NCBI): domain Eukaryota; kingdom Metazoa; phylum Chordata; class Aves; order Passeriformes; family Pipridae; genus Corapipo; species Corapipo altera. The sequence goes on from NW_020884892.1 coordinate 8,520,455, forward strand.
CCAGCCCCAGAAAATGCAGTGCAGCCCCTGAACTATTGAAGTGCAAATGGCTTGACCGTAATCTAGGAAGATTCTAGAGAAACAGGTCAAATGTTACACTAAACAGTTACGGCAACATATTTTACCAGTGGGAGGAAAGAAGCATGTTTACCCTGGGCAGGTTTAATGTGAGAAGATAAAAATCTCTTTTCTGAAGGTGAATATTATCAGTTTGCTGGTCTTTGGCTGTGCAGGCTCAAAAATAACAATCCTTCTGTAGCTCTGTCTATACCAGGGTCTCAAGGTACTTAAAATATTAATTTCATAAGCTTTACAGCACACTCATATTATCTGCCCCTGTGGTTACCCCAATTTACTGCTGGAACACAGGGCTTGAGGAAAGTGGAGACAAGGTTTCCAGTGGCTTTAGCTGTGGCCAAGCAATCATAAAAATCAGTGCCAGCATGGGGGCTCTTGCGACTTTTGCGAACTCCACACGAGGGACCCATGGCACAGCCAGATCCCCGGAGTCTAAACCCACTGGCTTAGCTGTGCTTCACATCTTTCACCCCATTGCTGACACCAGGAGGAAGGCTCAGTTGGGCTTACTATGTATTGTGGTAAATATTTATAAGACCTGCCTGGATCTCAGCAGTGGCAGTAGGAATTTTCCTGCTTTCACAGAAAAGTGCATCTATACCACTGTCAGAAATATAAAAGCAGTATCACAGTGCTCACAGAAACAAATTGGAGTCTTTATCCTACCTGGGCTCAGCCAAGAGTTTGTATCATCCTCTTAGTAAGAGACATGCCCTTAGATCCTCAGCACATAGATTTTCCCTGCATGCCAGGGTAGCTCTGGGATTTTGTTTTGCTGCAAGGCCATGCTAGTAATAGATTCTCTAAGTTTTGGAAAGCTGGATTTGCAAAGCTAGCTGCTGGATAACATGGTAAATTACAGGTTAGGCAATGTGTATTTGCTACAGCTAAAGGGAAATGCTTTTTTTCCCTGATCTTGAAAATCCCATAAAGGCAGCTTTCTCATTGCAAAATATTTTATCACAGTAGCCACCTCAAATGTCATCCTAGTTCACTGACAAATTTATAGTGACATTTTTCAACAGAGATAGTTAAACTCAACTAATATGCTCCCTTTAAAATACTGATTTTCCTGCACTTTGAGAGTGTCTGGGGAAAAAAAGATACTGTATGTAAAACTTGATTTATAAAAAACATGTACCTGTTGCTTCAACCTCTGGGTACATTTACATTACAAGACACAAATTAAATTTAGTGTCATGCTTCCAGCTACTGTATTTCATCCAGGACTGAGCAGACAGGATGGGAGTTTATTTTACAATAGATGGGTGGCAATACAGGGTGAAGATTGGAAAAGACAAGGAGGGGACACACTAAGAGGGTAACTGATAAAAGTATGCATTTTGCTGCCTATGAACAGTAAAATTACCATCTGGTTTCAGAATGACTCCTTTCAGTATTAAAAAATATGAAGGTAAGAGTACCCTCTTCCCCAACACATTGAATTTATTTACAATGGTTTTTGGAAGTCAACAATAGAATGAAAAATAAGTGTAGATTTTCTATATGTTTTCTTTAGGCTCTAATAGTGGTGCAGACCTTTCAGAGAAGTGCTGGGATCTACTGTCTGGAGGGGAGATGGGAGAGGGGTTGATTCCTGCCTGGATCCTGTTCACTGCTTTTACTTACGTCTTAACACATTAATGAAATACATTTAAAAATAATTAGTATGCTAAGGCTGGTGTGATGGATACCAAATTTGATGCATAGTGATACAAATGAAGATTAATATTAGTCATATCTCTATGATTTAATGAAGGATATAATGCCACCTGCTGTGTGGTGGAAACAAATTACTGCTTCTTTGGTTGTTTTTGACTAGTTCTGGAAAGAATGAATTTGGACTAAACTAATTTCCCTTTAACGTCTTAGACTTGTAATTAAAGATTCACGTGTTACAATTAAGCATAAATACTGTGTAAAATGACACATAGGAGAGGCTTCTGATGTTAACTCACTACTTCCCAGAGGGTACAGCACTCAGCATTTTCTAGTTGAGTTCAGTAGTAGTTTCCTTTTCTTCTCTGCGGACCTGGAAGACATCCTCATGAAGACTTCCCTGCTTTCTTACAGGTACAAAAGAGCACCCCTTGGATGCAATAATGGCCTTTTATTCATAGAGCGGGAGAGATGTATATAGAGCCACGTGGAGATGTATATTCATACACTTAGTGTGGGCAGGGGACTTGACCGGCTCCAGTCTAGGGCCAGGCTGTGTTGGTCATCTCTTTGGTGGTTGCTGCACCAGCATCTCTTGAGCCAGGGATGGTATCTTGAGCCAGGGATGGCCAGGGAGAGCAATGATGCCTTGGAACAGGTGTCTCTGCTAGGTGCAGACCACAGGGGCCATCAACAGAAGCCATTACAACACAAGCAGTGGCTTGGACCTGTTACCACTGTGGACCTTTCTGAGGACATGGTGGAGTTTTTGACTAAAGTGTTGCATTGTAGCTCAGGATGCCCAGTCTAGCCAGAGCTTCTGTTCTGGATCGTGCTGTGCCTCCTTACTATATCTAAAGGCTGAATGGCCTGACTGCTGGATGGCATATTGTATATGGCAGACTGGCAAACAGCAGTAACAAAATAATTTTGTCCCCCAACAAAGTGAATTGAATGAGATTTAATGTTGCTAAGAGATTTGGACTGCATCCCTCGAACTTCGGGAGATTAGGCTGCCAAGCAGGAGGCACTGCATAGGGGCTGGCGCTGCGCCAGTAAACAAAGCTTTATCAGGATGATATGTTAATATTTGTGTGTACTGTAAGATTAAAAAAAAAAGGTGGAGGAAAGTGTGGTGGACTGCCTCATCTGCTACTCTGGCATAGAAATTCCCATTGAAGCTGATGGTAAAACTAATGCTCTTGCAAAAACTGTAAGAGATTTAAAAACAACTTGGTTGCAGTGGAAAACAAATACCTAATGCAGTGAGTCCACCTTCATCTGTGATCCGAGCAGATCTTACGCGGAGAAATATTTGTCTTATGAGAAGGCCCAGAGGTCCCAGCTGAAATCAGAGTTGATTTCAGAGAGGGGCTTATCTGGGATGCAGCAATGCTGACTCAGCAGGTTGTGGATGGCTACAAGGTCTCACTGCCTGGGCACCAAGCTGGCCATGCATGGGTTCACCATCAGTCGAAAACTGTGTGACCACATGAATGTCAGACTTTGCTTGAGGTAGAAAACCATGATTAAAAATTCAGCCTACAGAAAAAAAAAAGTGAATGATCTGATAAGAAATACAGACAGTGGTAAGACTCTTGGATTCCTTCATCTGACACCATATGGACAGGGAAAATGCCGAGAGCACAGCAGTGGATCTTGTTGGCTGAAAAGGTACTCCTGAAATCTCATCTGAATTTTGGACAATTAAAACATTGAAGCTTGTGGCAAAGTGGGTTTTTGTGAATTAATTGCTGGAGAGAAGTTGACTGGAGAAGATGATGGAGCAGATGCTGAAGGTAAGAAACAGCAGGATGGTTAGGAGGGAATTCTCTGTTGACTTAACTAGTGACATGTACCGTGGTTAGAAGAAAGGAGTGTAGGTGTGTCTGAGAGGTTTGAGGAGGGCCCCTGGCAGTGCTCTTGCCTGGTTCTGACTTACACACTGGTAGTAGGTTCTCACTTTGGAGTTTTGGGGAAAGTGGATCTGAGCATGCTGGGTACTGGAAACATGTGCAGATGGGTGTAAAGGGTGTCACCACTCCAACTACAGCTGCCCTGAGTCCTACTAGAAAGTCTAGTGATGTTTTCATCTGAGGACCACTGCAAATGCAGTCCATCTGGTGACCCCATCATCAAAGTGTATCATGGACTTTTCTCGCCATATGAAGTCTGCAGATCTGTGTAAGCTGTGGAAGAAAGGGGGAAACCTTGAGGTTTCATGAGATGGAGGTCAGCACAGTTTCTACCCACAGGCCTTAGCAATTTCAGTTGTAGATATAACACAGGAGATACTGCTTTCCTTTATTGCCAGTAGACAGGTAGTGCCTGGACTGTCTAGACGGCACTTTTTCATTTCTTCCAACTTACTTCCTGCTTTCCTAAGCACTTTGTCTGAAATCCTGGTCCCTGTGAATCAAAATGGCTAATGTCTTATTGACTCCAGTGGGACAGGAGCTAATTCTCAGATTAGCTCTCTGCACTCTATGGCACTAGCCCTATGCATTGGTTATACTCTGAAGTGACATAAAAAGAGTCACGGAAAGAGAACACTGAGGTAATTTTCGGTGTAAAGCATGGGAGTACAGACTGTAGGCTGACACAACTTTAGATCACTAAGGGGATGAATAAGGCATGGGAGTCTTATATAGCTCGACTCAGATAGAGGTTCAAGTCCAGCCAATTAAATGTTGTCCACTGTCTCCATAGCGTGGTTCAGTTGTGTCTGCCTTGGTTTTGCAAGTTTTGCGCCTACAAGATGTTCCCTCTTTGCCAAAGACCCCCAGCATTGGGGTGAGGCACAAGTGTGACATTTGTGCTATTTCTATATCTGGGCTACAAGCCTGCCCATTCCCTAAAAGACCCAGACTACAGGAGAAGGGAACGAGGAATTCAATATTGGCTTTGCTGCTGATAACTGGATGAAGATAAATATTTGTGTATGGCCTGTTATCTGGCTCTGGGAATAAGGTGATTATTCACTCCAAGTGCTTTATCACAGTTCCACATCAGAAGAGAACTATACAGAAAGCTTATCTCAGGACTGTCTTGACTTTTGAAGATCTGAATAATTATGTGGATCCAATTAGTTGTAAGTTTTATGTTTCTTTAATGAGGCTTTTCCATCTCAATAGTCAGTTGTTTGCGCAGAAAAACACCTCCCACTTCACATTATTTTTTATTGCTCTGGGCTGCATGTGTCTAATTTTTTTATGTATCCCAGAAATGGTCTCTCTGGTTATATTTTGAGGGATTCTGCTTGAGTTAGTACCTGCCTTCTTGACTGCTAAGGAAACATTCAGGTTTGCACAGAGTACTCTGTGCATACAACAAGAGGAACTAGGAAGCTTAAAGCTAAACTCAAATTCATCCTGGTGAAAACTTTATTATAGTGAATGAACCATATCACTGAAGAAAAGCTGGATTTATCTGCAAATACCACACCTCCCAAATCCATAGGAGTTCAAATGAGCTAATCCTAGCAACTTTAAGTGATATAAGATGACTTTCACTCCAAAAACCTTTTCTCCTGTTGATTTTCTCCATTTGTGGGTCTTTCCATGCTCAACTGGCAGCATCAGCTGAAAGGGAGGAAAATAATAACAACAGCAGTCACTGCCAGAGCAAAAAAGGAAGTGTGCAGGTTTTTTTTTTGTATCATCCAGAAGGGAAAAGACTATGAGCAGAGAAACTTGTATGCTGAGTTTAATCTTAACATTCCTTCTAATAAGCCCTGAAGTTGTATTTAAAAAATGAATTTAAATTGATGAAAACAGGCCTTATATTAAAAGTATTGTCTCTGGTTTAAAAAAATACCAGTGGAATGTTCTTTGTTCATATTTTTCTTTCTCTCTCTGGGTTGTAAGGATTGATTTGTGTCTTTGAGTATAATGCTGGTACTGAGACCATCACAAGGGCTGGGCTCTGGAAACCAAAGCTCTTCATTTCTTTCCCATGTATTCAGCTGGGAAAAGGCTCACTGGCCCTATGGGGAGCTTGTTCTGTCACTGACAGCCTCCTTCTGCTGGAGCTTCAGGAGGTGAGGGAATGAGAGGGGAATGGAGAAGCTAAACCTCCTTCTCTCTGGTTTTAATGTCACGAACAAAGTATCAGAAGTTCTTAGTTTCACATTTTGATCTCATTTCCCATTCAGCAGCTCAGTACAGATGTGGATTTTCCAAGCCATCTGATCTATCTGGATAATAAAAGCCCATTAGGTCTTTTGGGGAAAAGCTGATATACAGTTGCCAACATTTTTGTAGATGTTTTCCAAGCACAATTTTCCAACTGAACCTCTGAGGGTGGGCAGACTGGGAGCTGCTGGAGGGCTGTGTGCTCATCCGTTTTTAATGTGCTTAAAAAAAGAAAACAATGTCCTTTCCTGATGACCAGCTTCTCTAAAATGATACAGTTTGGGGGGTTTTCATGCTGAAGATTGTCTAATAAAATCTTGATTTATATCTTTTAATTTAGGTTTTGTTTTTCTGCCAAAACATTGAAAAAGTTGCAATTTCTTCCCCATCCATGTAATGATGAGACATCCTCACATGCTCTGAATCAGGAAAAGTATATTAAAATCCTATACTGTGTTTTTTTTGAAAGTACTTAGAGCTGTCACTTCACTTTGAAATCTGTGAGTGGTGGTAAGTGGTAAGTGTGTAGCACTTCTAGAAATGACATCATGGATGCTAATCCATAAGCTCTTAATGTAACTTTACTCTCCTGTGTTTTATGGACTTTTCTCAGGGAACCAAGCTGGTTCCATCCACCACCTTGATGAGCAGTTCTTGAGCATGTTACATTCGTCTTGTGGAACTTGCAGTGGTGAGAGGCTCTCATCTCTTCTCTGGAATGTCTAGATATACTTACAGGAAAAGAGTGAGTGCTGATAAAAAGTGTGCTGATTCTGGATTCCCTACTGCTGGCATGCTCTTGGATCTGAATCTTGGGAAACCCAGCTGGTACCCATGGGAAACACCCAGCACATGCTCTAGGGTGCACTGTGGGGCACCTTGCAGGCCTATTGTGGGATGGTCATTTGTCCAAGGAGATGTACCCCAATCCTCTGTGCTGCATGCTTCCTTCTCACTCTCCTGTGCTGTTCTGAGTACTTCCACTACTTCTCTGAGACATATCCTTTCCTTCTGAAATTGATCCTTGTCCTTTCAGGTTTCTTCTCTTCCTTTGTTTTCTGTATTTCAAAATAAAATGGAGGAATGTAAATTCCTCCCTCATCTTTTTTCCTTTCTTTATTAAGATACTGTCTCCTTCTCAAAGTGCAAGTGCAGTCTTTATAACTTCTCTTCATGAGCTGGGGAACTTGCATGTAATCTGGAGATCAGCATGATAAAGTGAATGCAAGACTCAGCAATACAGATTTTTCAAAACTAAGACTGAAGATATCATTGCTTTATAAAGCTGTGTGGAGTGAGACCCATCAGAGAGCTCTCACTGATCTCAGATGGCAAATACAAGCCTCAACCTCATTTCAGTAGAGCAAATGTCATAAATGCAAATGTCTGTTCCCCAAAAACCTGCTTTGTTTTGATGTTATGTGTCAGCTGAAAAGTCTCCTATGCCTACTGAAAAGGAAGATTTATTTTTTAGAATTCTAATATCATCAGAAGATTTTTCTCTTAGAACTTAAAAACAGCAAAGAAACTTGAAACAGTAGGCAAGAAGACTGTTACAGGTGATGCAGCCATAATTTACAGAGCCTTTAATCAGCACAATAACACTGAGGGTCATGATGCTCTGGCTCCTTTTTCTTACCTCAACTGTTCAGTTAATGGTTGGGTTAATTGGTAGCTGTCAAGCTTGTGCTGAATGTACTGAAGGTTTTTGTGATACTGCTCTGTCCACTTGAAGGCAAGCAGTGTAGTCTGAGTTTCAGAAAAATGTCAATTAGAAAGCAATTTCCATGCATTCACAGCTTACTCAAAGTGTTATAATTTCGCTAGATGCTTTCTATGCTGCTTGCTCTTTCAAAGCTCATCTATTTATTTCTGTTATCTCCTTCATTGTAAACTCCAAGAGAACAGACTGTCTCCTTTATTGTATGCATGCAAAGTGCCTACTGCAGTCTGGCTTTTTCTTGCAGGGACTCCAAGGTGCTCCTACGATTAATGTGAGGATAGAAAGTTTGCATAACCTCCTTGTAGCTGCTCCAAGTGATGAATGTGTGTGAGGAAGTCTCCTAGGATATTGCCTATAATAAAGTACTATTTTTCACATTAACAGTTCCAAAATAGCTAAATTTTGACTTGGTCTTTTCAGTGCATGTTTCCCAGAGTGTGTGCTCACTAAGCCGTTCTGCTGCTGAGAGAGAAATTCTGGCCTCTGTGAGCTGTGCACAGTCTGAGGGAGCAGTGGCCAACCCAGTTGGCTATTGCTGTTTGATTTTGAGGAGCAGATTTTTTTTGTTTGCACCTCTAAAAGCTTTCAAATCACACTATAGCTTGAACATGTCTCTCCAGAAAGCATTTAAAATAAATGAAGATGCACCTCATAGGTATTTTTAGTTGGTCAAGCAAAAACTGCCTTTTAAAGGACAGTGCTCTTTTTACAGGTATGTCAAAGTGATGGGGTTATAGGGATGGAGCTGATGAAGATTAGTGGCTCTTTAGCTTCTTTTGCAGCTTAACAGTTAAAATAGTGTTGGTACAGGACCTTGGAGAACTGGTCTCCAAAAATAATAACCCTACCCCACAATTTTTTGGTAAGTCACCCATCCTCTCTTGCTACCTGAATATCTTGGCTGTAAAGTGAGGACTTGCTGTAAAGTGAGACAAGAGGGAAAGGGGTGTGTGCCATCTTGGACTGCCACTGCTGCTTCTGAAAGTGCTGTGCCGTCCTGCCCTGGGCCAGGAGTTACATATGTGCTACCTATCTGGAGGAGGGAGGGATTGTGAACATCTGTTAGGTAGTTACTAAGGCAGAGCTTGTTAGCTGGTGGACAGGGCTATGGGGGTTATCTGGCGAGGTTTCTGCTGGTTCTCTGCTTGGTTTGCAACTTGTCCTATCTGCACGGTGAAGCAAGTGATTTTGGCAGATTTTGATGCTTCATTAACAAAACGTTATCAATGCAGTCTCACAGTGCAGTATGTGGGGTGACTTTTGCAATGATTATTCTCTCAGAACTTCTTTCTGAAAATATTCAACAAGGGCAGAATTGCATGGTGAAAATGTGGTGACATTTGAGAGCTGTGGTTGTCAGTATGATTTGGTCTTGGTACCCATTTAATGTTCCTAAGCTGCACCTGGATTTCTCTCTAAGATCGTGGTAAGGGATCCAGCTAATCTGCAGAACCACATTACTTTTAGCCATTTCCCACTGACAGGCTGAGAAAAGATGAGATGGGGAAGCCCATGGCAGTGGAAGCAATGGGTGGGGTTGAACAAAGCCCACTTGAATGTCCAATAGTACAGATAGTTTGAAAAACTTTGGACTAGGCTGTCACTAGAATATGACCTAAATCACCAGATGTGAACAAACCCAAGCAATGTGCATTGAGGATTTCTGTGGTGTTTGACTTACCCATCTCAAAGCTGTGGATGATCATGCAAATTGTATGTGGCGCAGAGAGGACAAATCTGAGTTACTGAGAGAGGGATTTGCTGTTACTGGGGCATGGGGTCAGATTAGCACAGAGATTTTTTTTCTTGGTATAGAATAAAGATTATCCTATAAAAGCCAACAGATGCTTAACTGTCATGTTATGAATGGCATCACTGTAATTAAATGCCTCAGCTTGTTGCCTTAAACAAGTAGTTTCTTTGAGAATTCATCACTGAAAAAAAAAGAAAATAAAAGAATGCTCTATTTTGGAGAGGGCAAAGGGGAAGACTTTATTTTCCTTCCTCCTAATCTTGATTCCGCACCTAAAACTACCCCATTCCCTTAGTAGGACCTGCTGCCTTATATGTGGGGATGATTTGGGCAGCTTTCCCTGGCCTCAAAGCCCCATGTTCTCTCAGGAGCCTTATGGAGGGGTATGAATATCTTAGTCTCCCTTTGCAGCATCAATGGATGCATCAAGTAAGAAATCTTGCGGTTCAATGCCATGACTCAAATGCTGCTTTACTGTGTATCTTTGAAACTTGTGTTTAAGTGACCTGCTGTCCTATGAACTCAGGCCTCCCATTTGGGAATTCACAGTGGGAGTGGGAGCCCAAGGCTGAGATTTGCAGACATCTGTTCAGGTGGAGGGAAATGCTCAGGTGTCAAGTCATGCTCTTGTGCAAAGCTAGTTCCTAGCTGTGAGTAGGGAAGGGCTCAGTCCTTTCTCCTGACATGTGCAGGGTGCTCCTTGAATGAATGAAGACTCTGGTCCCTGTTCTTCACAGCTAGTTTATTTTTCTGCCCCATCCCCATCCCCAAGGTAGGTACCAATCAGTGGGTCTTCAGGGCAGCCTCAGTGGTCTCCTTGGTTTCCCCTCTGAAAATGAATGTCCTCATGCTCTCCATCTGCTTGCACACAGCGTTTTGCCTCTTGCCAAAACATGCCTTGAAAATGCAAAAAGTGGGGGAAACGTCTGGTCTGAAAGTACCCTATGGAGCTACATCCCCATTTTAGGGCTATTTAGGGGTTGAGTGTTGCAGCTAAGGCAAATTCCTGAGTGTCAGGAATACCTGAATGTTAGACACTGCTGTTAGAAGAAGTAGGCTAGAAGCTCTAATTTCTTAAAAATCTATACCCAAAATGACTTTCTGAGATGAGGAAAAACCCAGTCAGGGTTAGATATTCTTGCAGGTGAAGAATAGCTTCTTGATTTCCATCTTCCCAGCTGTTTTTTCACACCTTTTTTTTTCCTGTCACTATTCATTCAGGGCCGAATACTTCCAGCTGCCCCATGGAGGGCTGTCCCAGGTCCAACACTCATGCCCGTTAAAACCAAGGGGCCTTAGGCTAAGCATCTCAGCTTGAGACCCTCAAAGTTATTTAGACTCTCACTGCCTGAGATGAAGGATGGCTTATCAGTGATGCTGTGCTTGGGAGAGAAGGACTTTGGCACACAAAACAGTTAAAACTTTGGATGAGGGGCATTTAAACACTTGGGCAGAATCTTTGGGGATCACATGGGAACCTGCAGTACGGGGCAAGGGCCCCTAATCCAGTCTTTCCTTGTCCTTCTGAGCAGCAACCTGCTCTCCAGCGTATCCCTATCCCTGGTTTGGTGACTGCATCCTTGCAGAGAACGCTCCCTGTCCCATCATGCAACCTGTTAGGGGAGACAAGAAGGAATACTGGTTCCAGCGCTGGTCTGAGGGATGTTGCCAGTTCTTGCCTGACTGCTGGACTTTGTACTGTTGGTCACACCTCTCTCAGCCTGGTGGCACAGCCAATTTTCCACCCTCCTCATTGTACTCTTATCCAGCCCACATTCCACTAATCTGATGATAAAGACATGATGGGAGACTGCATCAAAAGTTAAGGGGTGCAACATCCCCTACCCTCTCCTTGTCCAGAGTGCCAGTTGCCTCATCACAGGAAACATACTTTTACTAGCTCGGGAATGGTTTGGCTTAGGTTTAAGTTCAGTCAACTTCGCACTGGACTCCCTCCACTTTCAGGATGTGGTGTTAGCAGAGATCAAATTCTTTGTCTCCCTGCCTCCCCTGGAGTTGACATTCCTCCAACATATGCTCATGCTGCTGTAAAAGCAATTGAACCTGGTATTGAGCGACCGATTCCCACATATTCCCTCCAATTATCCAAACCACTTGTATTCTGAGAAAAATACAGAGTATGACATTCAAGATGGAATAATTATGTAGTGGAGTCTTGCAGTATTTATGTGAAAGGTTATTACACCAGAGTTCCAAATGTTAAAAAAATCACCTCAAGGGTTTGCATGCAGGGTTTGCATGTCTGTCTCCCACTCCATAATGCTTACTCATGTTTATGTGCAGACTTATATGAGGTTTTATTGCTGATGTCCTTCTCATTAGTAGGCCACTAGAGTTTTATGGTATATCTTTTTGGCACAAAATCAGCTGAGAGTTTGCAATTACATTTCCAGATAGAAAATGCTGTTTACATCATGTTGCTATGCAAATCTTGGACACAGAGATCGATGTGGGAGCATCAGACATGGGTCAGAGACCGGTTGTTTGCAGGACTTCTACAGCCAACAGGACAGAGTTTGCTGCCAGAGTTACTGTGTCTTCTCTCAACTGGATGCAACAGCATGACCAAAGCTGCAGGAGACACAGGAACTTCAAATATAATTTGCCCTGAGGCACTGCAGGATGGGAAATGAAGGAACTCATATCCCATATTTAGCTGAAGAAAGGCAGGAGCACTACAGGCAGTGATGTGGGTTCTGCCTGCCCTTGGTGGGTTCTGCCTTAGCGCAGAGCTCTTCCTGTGTACTTGTGAGACCTCATATGGGCACACTTCATGCAATGTTAGGCAACATGCCACATGAATCACTTTGCAGAGGCTGGAAAAATATAACAGCATATGGAGCTAAGTTTGAGGAAAGAATTGAAAACAAACCTCATAACTTGAGTGTTTTCCTCCCATTACAGCTGTTCACATGTACCACTGACACTTGATATGGGCCTCCCTGCTCACTGGGGAGATACCTGGAAGTTGTCAGTGGAGTACTCACTCTCCAGAACCTTTTCACCACCTCTGTTTGCAGCTGCTTTGGATGAGGAGTGGATTCTGAACTGACTTCAGTAAAACACAGTATCTGCTTCCCTTCACAAGCTTCATGAACTTCTTGGGCAACATCTCCACAGCCTCTGAGCTAAATTGCATCTAAATCCAGCAGCTATTAAATAACTTGCACTGAGCGTGTTCAACGTGACTTGACGAAGAACCTTATAAGCAGGCTGGGACACACTATAAACCAGTTTCTTGTGGACACAGCATAGGCACATACACACCTGGTTAAAACACCATAATGTAGCCCAAGCTGGCAACACAGCTCCAACCAGGAGATTCATCTCTTTCCCCAAGAAGCACAAAACCTTGCAAGCAGAGTGGAAACCAAGTGGGTGGCAGTCCTTCCTCTAGTTAGGATGCTGTGAGGATACAGGTCAGGGGAATGTGTTATACCTGCTGCTACAGACTTCACATGTAACACTGGCTAGCTGGTCTCTTTGGACCTCAGCTCTGCAGCCATAAGAGGAGAGAGGAATAGTGCTCTCTGCCTTAGCTGTTTGCACTTTGACTTTTGCAATGGGCATATTACTGTACCCAAGGAGATCCAAGACTTACTCTGAGGATAGAAGCTGCAAGCACGTTAAACCATCTTAGAAAGAAACCAACTTCAGTACAGAAAGGCAAACACAAGAGTTAGAATAGAATAAACTCACCTGAAAGCAGGAGGTCAGCAAGAGTTGATGGACTAAACCCACAGCACATTAAAGATATATCTGCCAGGCAGTTCCTGTTGGGGCATTTCCTTTGGTCAGTCTGCCACCCAAGCTGTGAACATGCACATCTGTCTCACTTGTCTCCAGCTTGGAGCCCTGGCAATCACAGAAGCAATCCTTGTGCTGTAGGAAGACCATGGCTAAACACATAATTTCCTGCTTGTTTTTGCACTCTCTCTCAGGGCATTGTCATTGCACTGGGCACTGCATCTCCATTAATGAATGGAGCTGCTGTGGGGTTAATTACCCTCTCTCAGGGCTGGTTTGAGATGTGGGTGTTCTTGGGAGTAGCTCACTAATTTCACTACTCCTGACCCTGTGCTCTTGGGATGTCTTTTCTCTGTCTCCTCTGTGTGAAGTTAGTTATACAGGGCCAGCTCAGCAACTCCTCAGGATGTGGGCCCCAAAATGCAGTGGTGGGACACATGGTGACATAATTTATTGTTTCTCTGTCAGATGGGACTAGGGGAGACAGTTTCTGAGGCTGCCACAGGGCCCAGGGCTGGGGAAAGGGGACAGGAGGGGGGTTCCCCAGCTTCTCTGGTTGGGCAGTACGAAGGACAGAGGTGCCTCCCAGGCTCTGCTGTTGCCTGGAACCCCCTCACAGAGCAGTCATCTTGCTTATCCAGGGATTAGCTCCTGTTAGGGACAAGGCTCATTGGCTTATTTTGAGTTTCAGAGAGGCTTTTTTTTTGAGAGGCAGGGATTTTTGCTTAGGTTGCTCCCTGGAAAATGGTGCAGCAGTTCCAGACTTACTGGGCTAGGCCAGGGTTCCTCATTGACCCTCACACCTGGGCTGGGTCTCAGTTTCTCTGTAAGGACCTGGGAGGACGGACAGTCCCTGCCTTTTGCAGACAGGTACAAGGATCAATTCCCTAAAAAGAGCGTGTCTATCTGGAGGTGGCCCTTGTATAGTAAACAGAATGCTACTGATGAATCCCCCTGGACAGACCTCCAGAGTGATCAGATGAAGAACAGTGCAAAACCGCATTTCTTCTCTCCACTTGCTATAAAACAAGTTGAAGGTATTGAAGAGTTGTCAACACCTGTGTAGGAACTATCTGCCATTAGGTGAATTGGATGCCAGCATTGTGCCTGAGAGCTTGGTGAGTTCTGAGCAATCTCCACCCCGCTCGCACTCTGAAGAAGAGTTCTTCATTCTGGAGGCCCTGCTGCAAAGAATTAGGTGTTAATTTTGTTGACTACTGCTATATCTGTGAGTATTCTTACTCACTATGGGCCCCGCGCCAGCAAAACTTGAGTGTTTGTTTAATGCCTAATGGGAGTGGGATAGTTATGTACTTAAAGTTATTTAGTAAATGCTCTGATGGAGCAAGGGATGCACAAGAATTAGCTGTGAAGTTGGTTGCAGTAAATAGAAGCCAAGGTGGAATCTGGCCAGGGATTCTCTCACTCATTTCCTTATCCCAGAGCACTTCACTAAGCTTAATGGGGAAAATACAGCCAAGATTACTCTTTCCGTAGTCTAAGTTTTCAACTAAAAATGTCTGTACTCCAAGCACTTTTTCCTTTAACGCAGATAGGCTTCGTCTTCTGCCATCTGGGACACGTACAGACCTGGTAAGTCTGATCATGGTTGTGACGTATTTTCCTTTGTTTCCATTATAAATTTCTGATTTTTTTTCCCCAGGCACTTTCTGTGTCTAAAATTCAAGTTTGTGCAGGAAGATGTTTCATCTTGGCCTTTTGGAATAGGGCAACTCTGACCCTTCTGGTGTCCAGCTTATTTTCAAACAGTTGGAATGAATGCAGGAATGCAGTCATCCATGCAGCAGCAGCTGAACTGCCATGAATTACAGCCGGATATGCTACAGATTCCTGAGACTGAAGCCATTTTACTCTAGTACCCTGTGTCGCAAATGGTGCTAATTCATTCTCAACAGCTTGTGAAGAAGCTCTGGAGCCTCGTGTTTGGACTGTGGTTTGCTATCAGAGAGATGGTCCTCCTTCTTCCCTACCTCTCCAGTGCGGCTGCCTGCATGCATCATAGCTGTGGGATAGAAAAAGACTGTGGACACAGCAAAGCCCTGACCCACCAGAACTACAGGAATTGTTTTTCTGATGCGTGGACAAAATCTCAAACACAACAAGAGGATCCTGTCTGATAAACAGAGGGCTCTGATTTAGTTCTTGTGAAAGAGAACCTGGCTTTCACGGAGCTGTCTCTGCTCCTTGCAGGGCTATGTTGGCCTCAGGTGTCAAGGCTCTGCTGGTGTAAAATGAACAGTTATTGCACCAGAGGCCTTCAATCTGCAAGTGCAAATGTGACATAAATGGGTCTAATGTGCACGGGGCTTGTAATGGCTGACAGCTTAAGAGCTGCACTATGAAAATATGGTCCTCTGTGTCCCATTTTCTTGACTTGGCTTTCGTTTACTTTCTCGTACATGTGGGGAGATTAAGAACAGAGCACTTACTGCTCTCCAGCATTTGTGCATGGCTGATGCTTTCTCTTTCTACACTAGAAAGAAAGGAGGGGCTATCACAGAGCTCCACTGTGGCTAACCAGTAGGCTATATGAAGAGCAAGGAAATTCCTGGGTTTCTGCAATGCTGCAAATGATGATTTTTATCATCTTCTGAAGTCTCAAATCTGTGCACCTACAAAATAACCAGGGCAGACTGTGAACAATTTTGAATGGTGCTCTGCACATGCTGTGTGCCCCCCTCTCTACTGACTTTTGAGCACCAATGAAGAGAGCACTGACTCAGAAGGGGCAGATACTGAAGTGTAAGGTTTTCTGAACACTGGAAGCTCTCTTTGCTCTCTGCTCCGCATCTTGCAGCAGGCACATGACAACATTGTGCTTTAATATGCATCTGGAGACATCTCACGTGAGAAAGGGAAAAGAGTGAAGTGTATTTCTGTGAGCACTTTACAGGTGTGAATGAGGCAAGAAGAGTGTTTAACTGTTCTTGTCCTCTTGCCACATAATTAAAATCACTTTTTCCTTTCAAAGACATAATTTCAAACTGTCACTAGGTACACTTTCCTAGGAAGGTCAGTTTGCTGAAAAGACTGAACCTCTGTGATGCCTTCCCACTCATGCCACAGCAGCTGTTTCTCTGATTGCCAGTCCTTCCCCTGCCTGAGTAACACAAACATAAATATTACAAGCTCATATTACTTGCAACTGTTGAGACAAATAACTTAAAAAGAGTGGTATTGCTTTCATCTCTGTATATGCTACTTTAGAGAGGCTGTTGATACAAAGACAGTTGTTACCATTTCTCCCAGTAAAGAGGGAAACCTGCATCTATTCATGGAGATTTTGTTTCAAATATGCTACTGCCCCTGCTCCTATCCCCCAGGGCCCTGGTCAACCAGTAAGCTGAGCAGAGGATCAGACTTTAAGAATGGTCAGGCTGTGCAGCCACTGAAGCAAGGGTTCCCAGGCAAGTTGACAACATGAAGTTCTGGAAGTCTGTAGTCCAAGACCCTTCTCAAAGCAGGAGAACTTTAGTCCAGGTCTGAGGTGGTTTTGCCTGTCTGATTATTGAAAAGCTCCAAGCACACAACCTTTCTGTGCAGTATTCTGCCATGCTGCCTACACAGTCCACCTGATCCAACCTGTCACCCTTGTAATTCCCACCAGGTAGCTGCTGACCTCTGTTAGACCATCCCTTAGACTCCTTTCAATCAAACTGAACACGGTCATCTCCCTCGGCATCTCCTCCTAGGTCTTGTTCCCTGAGCTCCATGCATCTTCAATTGGGTGGGGCCAAGAGTCAGACCCAGCAATCCAATACCCAATAGAAGAGAGTAATTACTTCCCTTGATTGGGAGCCTTGGTGTTCCAAATACAACTGATAATGCACCTTGCCCATTTCCCCTGTGAGAACACATTGCTGGCTCATAGTCAGATGGTGTCCACCACAACCCTTGGATCCTTTTCAGCAGCATCCCATCACTGCCGAGCTGATGATGGAATTGGTCGCTACATGGAAATTGACACTTAACTACACTGTGGTAACCCACTGTGCTTGTACTGTGGGACTCCAAGGGAAACCCTCATGGCAGGGGGGTTGGACTAGATAATTTAGTCCTCTGGAAAGCACCAAATAAATTCCCCTTTTTCTATAGGAACATGGTTATAGGCAATAAGTTTCTATGTGTTGAGAAATCTTTTGCTACTCCCATTAACTAGTCAAATTTGTGGACTATAATCTGATATGAAAACTAGAAGCAAAAATATTGTCTGATTCCTAGTTTTTAGGGAATTGTGCTTAGGTTAGTTTGGCATGATGTCTGCATCTTTCTGGTTTAGAAATTTAAAAAGAATCCATCTAGATAACTTTTACTGCTGTTCTGTTCAGTAAAATTAATGTTATTCATTACATTTCAACAAGGAGAACTTGTTGTTCTCCTTGGCAATTAGGTCTTATCCCTTAGAAAGACATAAACACACACATTTGCAGTATACAAAGGCTCCATGCCGAGCTTACATAGGTAAATAAGAGAAGCATAATTTGAACTGCTTTTGTGATACCCTTAATGACCAGCAGACTTTTCCTCTTAAAACACCTTCCACTTGCAAACCCATCAAAAGTGGGTCTGCAATAAGCCTTAGGTATTATGTTGAATTCACTTCCTGGAATGTAGAATTTATTAAAGTGTATTAATTTTTTTTTTACAGATTTCAGTTCAAGATTGAGAAGCCCATTTTAATGAGCTAGTGATGAGATGTCATTAGTTGTTTCACTGCCAGCCTTCCATTCAATAATTAGCCACCCCACTCATAACATTTTTGCTTTATCCTATCAAGCTTGTATTCACTTTGATTGGATAGAATATTCATTGGTAGAGACTGTGAGGAGGCACGTAATTCTATTTATGTTCATCTCTTAAACTATTTCTGCAGTTTAGGAGATCTAATAATTCCAACTCTCTTTCACCCATGATTGTATCTTAATTTAGTAAATTCTCATGTTATATTTTGTGAAAAAATTGATGACTGTCCTCCCTGAAATGATCTGCTCTATTCTTTACTGTTAAGAAAGTATTCTGCAGATTGAAAGGTATTCACAATTTTTCATAATTAGGAATTTTAAAGATTAAACCAGCCATGGAAAAATTACTATTTTTTTAATACAGTGAGAATAAAATCTCTGAGGAAACCCCTGTAATATGAGGAACTGTGTTCCTTGGAGTGTTTCTCATCTGATCAGATGAAGATGTGTCTGTAAATGAGTACATCATTCAGAGCCTCTTTATACCCAGTAAATAGCAATAGACGTGTCCATGATGCAGTTCATGTCATCACAAAGAATCTGTCTGGAGTAGTTGGTGTGAGCTGATATTTTCTCTCCAGAGACAGGAAAGTGATATCATTTGTCCACATGTATGCACCAAGTGCCATTTGAGATGCCAACACCTGCATGAGGCTGTCAGATATGGTATAGGACCTAAAGGACACCTGTAACCATCTGGAATTGTAGCTGGGACAGGCATCTTAAGTGGCACAAGGTGCCTGTCTTAGGTGACTGAATCAGGACAGCCTGCATTAACATGGTCCAAGGTGCTCTGGGATATCAGCTTAGGAGATCATACTGGGCCTCTGACACTGCTCAAGGAGGGACTGGATATGTCATGGGTGCAGTTTCATGTCATCCACCCCTGTGTAGATCTACTGGATGCTCTGGAGCATATCAAACATTACACAGTTCAAAAAAACTGTTCAACAAAATCAAGTCCTGGAGCTGACTGCAACATGGGTGCACTACTATTGCACCTGTGGACAGCTAAATTTCTGCCTATGAGTCTGGAACTGAATTCCACTCCAAAAGTTAGGTGCCTCTAACTCCCAATCTTTGTCACAGCTGCTTATTATTTAGGGTCAAGTACGAAGGAGATCCTCTCACTGAGCTTGCTTCAAAAAGTGTCTGTTTGCTGGTAGAGCTCAGTGCAATGTAACATTGCTGATATATGCATTCCACTGGAGAGATGCCTGCAGTCATTCTTGGGTGGTGGCTCATTAAAAAACTCTGAATTACCATGGTAGATACTATTTGTCTGTTCTAAATTAAACGTTTGACAGTAAGAGCAGAAATCCTCCCTTGGGATCTGCTGGAGGCTCCTACACAAAAAGGTATGCGTGATTAGTTGGCTTTGTACCTGGGAAGTGGTCTCAGTGAAGACAGAGGGACCATTTGTAGCCCTGGTTGAGCAGGAGCTTTGCACAGATGATGCCCAGAGGTCCCTTCCAACCTCAACTGTCCTGTGGTTCTGGGATCCAATCATTTTTCAGAACTGAACTCTGCCAGATTGCAGTGGGGTCAGTACAGCTGAGTTTTAAAATTGGGTACATGCATGGATCTTTTCTGAATCAGGATTTATAAAAGCCCAAGTGGAACACAAAGCTTCCATGAACTGGTATAGAAGGAGCAAGGCTGTGCCTGCCTTCCACTTGGGTTCTCAGATCCTGCTGATCTCACTGAGATTTCCATATCTACAGAGTAGTTAGTAATGCAAATGTGTCTTTGGATCTGGATCTGAGATGAGAAAGGATGACAGCTGGAGCCTACCTATCTCTTGCTAATACCGTTTTTATCCATCACTACTAAATTAGTTTCTACATTAAAGCTGTTTTTACATCTTTTTCTCTCTCAGATTTTAGTGGTTTATTACTAAATCTTGCTCTTTTGGGATAATCCAGTCATTAAAATTAGGTTTAAGACTAAGATTTAGCACAGAGCTTAGTGCAATCCATATCAGACTATTGTGTGATATTTTAAAAGGTTTCTTCTGAAGTACATGAGACTTGCTGTGCTAAAAAAGCCAGGATAGTGAGGGTAGAAGCCTAGAAGATAAGGAGGCTAATGTGTATGTCTCAAACACCAACAGCTGGATGGCTGTGGAGCCAATCAAGGAGTGTAGGTAATAACAACCAAGGATTGTTGGTAATAACACACTGTGAGGGAGAAAAGGATGTGGCTGGAGAAGGGGGCCATATAGAAGTGGGGCAGTGCTTTTCTCTGACAAACATCCTTGCTCTGTCTCCTGGACATAAGCACAACACAGTACAGCACAAGTACAGGAATGAGGTTGAGAAAAATGCGCTGACTGTGGGGGAGGATCAAGACCACCAAAGACCCCAAAGCCCTCTGACCTGTTTCCAGAAAGGTGTGGAAGAACAGACTGCACGTGGTAACTATTTTGCATAGAAAGTGAAAAACTTATCTCCAGGGTGGGGGAAACTTATCTGTACAAAGCTGCCTCCAGAAAGCCCAGTGCACTTGCTCCGCATGTGTTCCCCAAGACCCTGGACAGCCCAGCTGGATTGGTTCTGGAGCCAGGACTGGTGGTCTCTTTTTCTTTCTTCTTTTCTTTCTCTCTCCCCCTCATTAGTCCATCTCTCTCTCTCTCTCTCTCTCTCTCTTTCTCTTCCCTATCACTGTACCCCATTATCTAAACCCCACTGTCATGTGCTTTTATATAAGAGGTCAGGGGCTAATGTATCAATTTCCGTGCCAAGTGTGTGATTTACTAATAAAACTTTGTGAGGTTTTGTGGACCTTCTGACTTTAGTCATTCCTTTCAACCATGAACATCTACAAATCTTGGGTACTCCCTTTCCCTTAAGACTGGGACATCACTGCTCTGAGCCAGGATAGCAGCCTTAGGACAATTTTTGACCAGCCCACTGAAGTCCCTTGTATATCACAATTATAGCTTAATATGAAAATGTGGCTTTCTATAAAAAATATAGCTTAATATGAAAATGTGGATTTCTATGTGGCTCTGTAGTCTGTCACTTTGGCTGGCATATAGCAGACAGAAAAGACCAATATCATCTGCATTTAATTCACAGCTGTTTACATGGGGTCTAACACTGGTCTGGAGCCTTCGAAGTAAGGTGGGCATTAGTGGAGAGACACCATGGGGACTCCAATCAAATAGACACCACAGAGACAGAAGTAACAAAACAAGTTAGTAAATTAACTCTGACTCTCCAGACAAACATCTAAATTAGTAGATACCAGTATTAATATGCCAATAAACAATGACTTCTTAAATAAAAGGGAGTGGAAAACAAAACTAATGCAATTGGAATATTTACACAGTTTCGCATGATAATTTTTTCATGTGGACTTTTGTAACATTAACAACAAAGCCTCTGGCCAAAATCCATATTTAACCAGGTCAAGACACACCGCAATTGATGTAGGATGCTGCAAACCTGCAGTAGCAGTTGGCTTGGATGAAACACCCCCGTGAGAACAGTGAAACAGGCTGCCTGGGGAGCTTCCTTCATTGGGGAATTTTTACAAATAGGTCAGAAAAAGATGAGCTGTGAGGCTTCTGATGCAGGATTGCTTCTACTTCAGTGTTGTGCCTCCTGGGTTCCCAAAACCTCACTGGGAGAGTGACTCTCTGCAGTCTGCAAAACAGCTTTTGAATTGCAGTATTTCTTTGAATTGGGGTATTCGGTGGTGGTGGAGCCCCCAGACTGATAACCTGGTGAAGGCCAACACAACTGGTTCCTAAATCCTATTACAGTATCAACATTAATGAAAAATAATTGAATTAAACATTAAATTTTCTTTCATTTTACTGCCATTAGACTTGAAGATTTACAGTAGCATGGTTTTTTCTTCATTTTTTTTCTGAAGAGTTGTTTATTTAAATACGTCAGTATACTCCTTCGGTTTTTCATTCTTACACCACTTTCTCCTTCATGTTATACTTCTGTAATCGTAATTCCACACTGATGATATTGTTTTTGATTATTCAAATTAGGACATGAGCATGCAACATCCAGGGGAGCTGTGAGCTAGCGTAAAAATGTGAGCAGAGCTATTGATTTCACCAGGGCTGTTTAACATTAAGCACCTTGGAAGCTGTCAAGAATATCATGCTGAGCCTGAAAATGCTTTGTCTTCATGGTCTGAGCTTTGCCTATGGATTCTTCTGCCTCAGGGGTCACACTGGCTTCGGGGGACCCGCCTGGACATGGAGACCAGCAGCCAATTGCTGAGTGGCAACAATGGGCCTTTGTGAAGAAGAGAAACTGAGGAAGGGGTGTAGTCCTCTTCTCCAACAGGGGTGCTTATTTTCAAGTAACATACAAAATCATTTTTTTCTGAACTTTAAAGTCTTGGATGCTTATGGCACGGGAGTGCAATGAGATGATCATTAAGGCCCCTTCTGACCCATTCTGTGATTCATTGTGATTCATTCTGTGACTACGATTCCATGACAAGAGGCACTGGCTTGTTCTGCAAGCCATGTGCCCTTTCCCTGGCACTTCTACTTTCTCTTTTACCTTGCCATGCTGGGGATGTTTTTCAAGTTGTATCCTTTGTGTTTCTGTTTCCTTTGATCTCCCTGTTTATTGCTTAAATATGCATGTTCACAGAAGAATATTAAGTAAAACCTGTTGCCTTTTGTATGTGGTTCTCTTTTGGGTGATGGCATGTGCTATTTCTAGGCTGAAAGTGGTTATTGTTTCAGCTATCCCTTCATGTAGAAGAGTCTAGCTTTTTTTCTTACAACTCCTAGAAAATCAGGAAATTGTTACCACAGAATTTTAATCTAGCACATAATATCAAGGTTAAAAAAATTGATATTGGCTGTTCTATTGATATATAAAACAATATGAAAAAATTACTAAGTTTTTTTCTTTTGTAAACTTTTTACTGGATTACAGCTGCTGTGGAAGTTAATGTACCTAGTCCAATGTATAAATTCTAAAGCTTATTTAAGTAGTATAATAAAATATAATAATACTGAGAGTACCTCGGGATTTGCAACAAAACCCCTCCAACACAGTCAGTTTAAGAGGTGGTCACAATTCTAATATTTATTGTAGGTGTTTATAGCTCTCTGTGAATTTCTGGGGGGGAGGATGGTTATTCCAGCTTTGCTGATACTACAAAATATAATTTTTTTCAGGGTTTTATAGAGGTTCCAGTTCATTTTTTAGATAATTCCTAAGTCATGATAGATGTAAGACTGAATATTTTGTTTTATTTCATTATTCCTTGGGACTCTCAGTTTGCCCTGATTAAAATTACTGGAATTTCCAAAGTTCAAATTACAGAGTAGAGAGAAGTATGCATAATGCTGAAGGGATAATGGATTTTGCTCTGACTCATTTAAAACAATTTTCTTTGCCCTAAAATCTTAGTTTAAAAACGGTGATGTAGCTAATTCTCCTCAGGAATTAAAATCTATGAGTTGTCCTGATTTACGCCTGTGAAAAAGTTTCCTTGAGCCCTTGCAACGAGCAAGAGGAAAGTCCCACCATCCAAGATCAGTTCAAAAGCAGACTGCAGTAGCGAGGGAATTTGTTATCATGTGGCTCCAGAGACGTTATGGAAGTCTCCCCAAGTACAAGAATTTTAATCTATTAAAATTCTGGGACAGGGAAATTATTCTTGCAATTATCCAGAGAGAAAATCACTGTCCCTCCAGTCTATATCAGAGAAATCACTGACTGCAGAGGAAGGATCCAACAGTCACTGACAGCAATAAGCTTTTGACTATGTCAGGACTGGTTCTTCCTCTGTTAATATTGATTGTTTGACAGTCACCGTCACCTTCCACCAGGACATCCTGTCTCACTTTTTCATCTTTGACCCCAGCCTCAGTTCAAGAATGGGTCTGACCTTCTAGTTCCTCTATTTAGGAAACACAGTGAGTAACAAGGCATCCTGTCAACGAAACATGCTATACAGCAGGCACTCATTCTGGTTTGCCTCCTGTACATTGTGTGGTTATGTTTTCACTATCGCTTTGTGGGTTACCTGTATTTTAATATGGATCTAAATTGACTTCTTTAACTGGTTTATCTTAATTGTGTTCTGTTCAGATCTTGTCCAGTAATGTTATGCCACCCAAAATGGATGAGTATACATCCTACTGACATGTGTGCCCTGCAGTCGTCAGCAGACAGTTACAGTATGGCTGTCCGGTCTTTGCATTTCGTCAATACATAAATTCACAGTTTTAGATTTGTCTCTGCTGTTACAATGCAAGTGGGTCACTTCAAGCTGGAAAGAGTTTATACTGACATTTTAGTCAATGGAGAAATTCTTGTTAACTTTACTTTTGTAAGGTCAGTGTATAAGCAGAGGGTTGCTTTAGTGGATATATATTTGATATTTTTGTTCCTAATGAGATCTTCCACCTTTTCCTTATCAGGATAGCATGACTGATTTTCTTGCTCTTGACTTATCACGCGGTGGTGTCTGCCTTGTGCTGCCTCCTGTTTCCTTGAAGTGCAGAAAGGGAGTGAGCTCGAGGCTGCTGCTTCTGGTTCCTTCTTTCTGGACACCATTTTCCTCAGTACAGTGAGAAACTGGAAGAGACCTGTGTTTGATATGGCAGTTTTCTGCTGCTTGATAGTTCGTCTGGTGCTGGAAAAGATTAATAAAGGCAAAGCATCCTTGACCTGTGTACAGCACTATCTGTGGGCTGTGCATGTGGAAACTTAGACCAGCTCAGCTGGGCACGGCAACATGTGATCTGTCATTGGATGGTCCATGTTCTGGAGTCTCAGGAAGATGAAGATCTATCCCCAGGTGACCCCAGGAGGTTGTGTCTGCATTGTGACATGGAGATGGGGCAGTGGGTCCTGGCTTAGTGCTAGTCTGGATGGTCTAGACCCCTGTGTCAATGACAGGCTGCAATGTGAGGCTGCTGGGGTCTTGAGGTCCTGCCTCTGTGGAATTCACACCCTGGCTCTATTTCACCCACCAGGGAGCTGAATGATGTCAGATGATTTGTGTGAGTTAAAGAATGGGTGTCAGCTTACTGCACGGCCAGTGATTAAGTTTTTACATGTCCCTGTAGGAAAACAGCTATTAAGTAGATGAAAAGGGACTTTTTCATGGGATCTCATTGCATCCATCTACATTACTCCTTTTTGGTTTTGTTGCAAACTGCTTTCTCCAGTGCTAGTTCTGCTTCTCCATTTATAATTTTATGCTTGACTCAATATATATTGGTGTTCCAGAATGAACACTATCTGTATGTTCCTCATTTTTCTTTCAAAATGCCTGAGGGGCAGTCACAGTGTGTTTGTGAAGCTCTGAAGGAGGAACAGTCTATAACCAAGGAGACGGTTGCCACAGAGGGCCCTGGAATCCCATGCAGGGATAGAAGCTGCTCCATCTCACTGAAACTACCAAGGGAGAATTACTGCGCTCTTGTTTCAATGAAAAGCTGGCACACTTTAGTATTTCTCTGTGCATCATGTCACAAAAGATCCTGTTTGGTCTGCTCTTTTAATTGCTGGAGTGGAGAGCACAGAAATAAGTTTTCCTTTGGACTAGGAGGATCCACATCAGGACAGAAGCCCTTCTCTCCCAGGCAAAGAACCCACCATGGCCTTTCCTCATCGAGCCACTCTACCAGGGTTGAGAGCAGGGAAACATTTACACACCTTGTTAGCATGAATCTGCAAAAAGCTCATTTTATTCAGGCTGCTGTTTGGTTTTGTTAGACCCATACCTGGTCCCATAACAACTGCTATCTGCGGTAAAACGTTACTGATCTCCCCCATACATGCAATTAGAATTTATTATTGCAACTATTACCTTGCTGACTTGTCCATTCTTAGAGTCACACATGACAAGGATTTTGAAGGACAGCAACAGCCCAGCTGGAAAGACACGAGAGCTGCATTCACAGCAGTACAGCTGACATAGCAGCAGTGACACAGCCAAAATTAAATCACCGCTCCAGGAATACTTGGCAGCAAAAGCCCAGATTGGAAGCACCCAACAGGCCTGGTGACATCACAGGTACCTTTTTCTGGTCCTAAACCACTCCAGAATGATGCAGGAATCTCATGGCATAAAATGTGACGTTCTTCAAAGTGTTCTCCCCTGACTCATTTTTTTGGGTGTGGTAACATCCCTCTCAGTGTACTACACACTCATTAATCTTCTCCCAGTGAAGAATGTCCATCTTCTTTGTAATTACTCAGGGATGGAAAAAAATTCCAGTTATGTAATTTGGTAGGACAACCTCAAGGGAAGATTGAGACAGCAGAGTTTTGGCACTGTGTGATCTGAAGTCTCAGTGTCAGTGAGTTCATTGACTTATTTGTGCAACAAATTCAACTTTTTATCCTATTTGGTTTTTAAAGTGATATCACTAATAGTGATACTCCCAGGATTACATTAAAAGTGACTTTCAGAAGTGTGTCCTGAGATAGATCAAAGTTTCTTCACATAAAAGCTCACTTATACTATTTGCAAAAGCTCCTCCTGCTGCCGTTGGATGAGCAGCAGTGTTTCATGCCTAACTCTGTGAAAGCTCAGTGTTACTTTCTGACATTTTGGTTTATCTGGAAGTCTTTTAATGGAGCAAGGCACCAGGAAAGACCTGCCACCTGTGGGACTTAACCTGGTCTCAGTGACCACAGCACTATTTCCTCTGTGTAACACAAGTGAAGCTCTGAGCAATTTTGATATGGTTTTGATTATTTGAAAATTCTTTCCTAACATTTATAAGCACATTTGATGGCAAATAGTATGGGTGGAGACTAGGTCTTCTGTTTCAAGGAAACTCTAATTTTCTTTTCTCAACTGGAAAGGAAAAACTACCTTTTCCGAGTGAAATTCCCAGAAAGCAGATGAATGAGACAAAAATGTTTGGTCTGAATTTAAATCTTTTGTAACTGAATTTTGTTTCAAAAGTCCATTTCAGGAGAAGTAAAATAAAAACTGAGGTTCCAAAAAGACCAAATAAGATACATGAACTTCACAATGTGTTGTGCAATTTCTTTCTTGGGCAAATACTATTAGAATAAACAGATTTTTGAAAATGCATAAATTATGACAAACCCAGATTTTTGTTGACCCCTAAAACACTTTAATGAGATCTTAGTAACCAGCTACTTCTGTAAGTGTAGCCTTGGGCTGAATATCTGGGCAGATTTTCTGGAAAGAGCTGCGAAATGCACCTGGAGAGCCTAATCTTGAAGTCAAAGGAAGAACACAGTAGCACAGTGTAGTGGTTTGAGAGCGCCAAAATCCAGTTCTCAAGTCCAAGCCCCCCTCCCACATCTCAGCCCAGTGTGAGATGGGTTTTCCAGACAAAAACACAAGACTCAAAATGGGAGGAAGGGATTATATTACAATGACTGTACAAATGAATATTATAATACATTACACACAGAATCTCAGCTATCTCTACCATGACAAAACAGTATTTACAATGGATCAAATCTCTTCTTCGTCCAGATAAAAGCCCAGGAGGGAAGAAGGAAGAGATCCTTTCCACTCTCAGAGCAGCACTGTCTCTAGGGCAGCAGGCTCTCTTTTTCCATGCAGCAGTTGTAGCTGGATCTCTGCCAGTACACACGGGGGGGGGGGGGTGTCTCCAAGCCCCTCACGGCCCTTCGACTCCAAGCGAGGGTCTTTCTCTCCCGTGGACTGCGTAGCAGGGACAAGGCTCACCTCACCACGTCATATCATGGGATGTAAGACGTCCCATGAAGGTCCCTTCCTCAGGGGATTCACCCCTGAGTCAGAACGTCTCGGGCAGCTTTCGGTTAAAGGCCTTTGCCTCAAGAGTTCTATCAGAGCTCCTGTGCTCTGTCTCAGAGCAGTGGGGGGGGGGTGAAACCCTCCTCCGCATTCTTCTGGCCATCCCAGTCCAGCTCTGAGAAACCTGAGCTTCTTAGCTCCTCTCTTTTCAGTGCTGTAGCACTCCAAGACTCTTCTCAAGTAAGAGTCCATCATCCTTTTCCTCTCTAGGAGGTCTCAGAGGGGTTTGGGGAGTTTGTTTCAGTTCTTACCCAAACTCTCTCTCTCTTCAGACAACTCTGTGTCTCTCTGATTAGCTGCATGCTTGGTTTGCTGTTTCTTCAGTTCTTATCTTCTTCTGGCTCTCTGCCACCATTTCTCTGGTCAGTACTACTCTGCTGCTGCTTCTGCTGCTCATGGTGGAGGGAAAAAAACCACCCAGCTCTTAGCTACAGATACTTAGCCGAGTCTAACACTGTTCCAAGTCCCTGTAGGCCCCCAGCTGGGGGCTGGGGGGGCATAGCCACCAATGGGGCTCCAGGCCCCTTCCTCGTGGCTTAGAGCATGGCCACTCTCTCCAACAACAACTACAACTAGCCTTCTTTTCCCGTCTGGGTGATATGTTTATATTTTGTAGAAGCGCTTATTGGCTCAACCCCAAGGGTAACCACCTCCTGGGGCTTTACCATTTTATAACTTTGGGGGGAAAACTTTTTTTCCCCCACCACACAGAGTTACATTAGATGGATACTTTGGAAAACCTCCACTGTTTTAAGGGGGGTTCAGCTGCTTTGAAGGCTGAATCTTCCTTTTCAAGTTTTGGTTTTTTGGATTGTCATCCTCTGTTTCCTCTTCTAACTTCCTGAACCAACTTATATGGCTGCTGTGGTGTAGTAATTCTATAGCAACTTCATTTATGCTGAAGAATGGAGATAGAAAATTTAAGTAAGAGAATGAATAATTCAGTTGCTAATCGAGTATGCTGTGTCTATTATTGTGATGTTGCATGTGATATATGATGTTCCCCCTGTATAAAGTCTTACAGGGATTTTAGTACCAGGTACCTCAAACTGCGTGTCAGAAGACAGTATGAGCCTGGAAGACAGGAAAATGGGGATTTAAGTCAGCTGGATGAACACAGTCAGGACTCTGTCAGATATGGTGTTTTGAGTAGGTTGAAGTTGAGAGATGTAAGTGTGCAATGTGACTGCTTTTTGTGAAATAGAGTGAATTTCTCTGCTTCAAGTATGAACATAGCCTTAGGAGTATGTAAAATTCAAGAGTATAGGTCCTGAAATCACATGAGTTTCAAATTTTAAGGCCAGACTTTTCCTAATTTCCTTAAGGTTTGTGCACACATGTGTATGTGAACTATGAGTAGAATGACAGCAGCAGCAAGCCCAGATTTTAGCTTTGGTGATCAATTTAGAAAATGATTATTTATTTTACAGCACCTGAAAATAAATGAGGTTCTTGAAAGGAAATTGTATGGAAAAGGAGATTACAGTGCAATGAAGGATTTGGCAGTTCAGCGAGGAGAGATTGTGGGGAAGAAAATGGGTTATGGAAATTGGAATATGTGGTTACTGAAGCTAGTGTGGGTGGCTAGAAATAATTTTGCATGTGAAGTGTATGTACATCCTTTTTTTGAAAAGCATGTGAAAAGAGTGAATTTTTATTTTAAGGATAAATGCTTCTTTTAGAAATGTTATTTGAGATCTGTAGATGAACAAGAACTCAGAATTACTTACTGAGGAATGAATTTTTGGAAAAAGGCAAGTAAATTGCGCTCCTTATAATTGGTCATCTTTGTATGACTGGAGCTTTTGTGTTTTACACTGACATTTTTCCCTTTCTTTATTGGACAAAAATGTGAGCAGCTCAAGCCAGTTGGAATATTCCTTTGGAAACATTGCTTGAAAAGAAATCACTTCATTGTCAAAGTAAAAACTGATGAGGAAAATTCCTAGTTTTATTGAAACAAACAAACAAATAGAACAATGTGAAGGCCAAATAAATATTTCTGTTTGGTTCATGATAACTGTAGGCTCAAACGTTTTTGTCTGTGAATTCGGTTGAGGGCCAAAGATTTCCCTTGTTTCAGTGGATGAAACCCAAATCTTTTTGTGCAAAAACAAAATAATCTTTCTCTGGACTATTTTTGAGAGTACAAACATTTGGATTTCCTAGTAATGCAAATTCTTATGCATTCCCTGCAGAAACGGGTGGACATGATCACGAGAACAGATAACTTAGCAACAACTGTGAGTTCAGAGTTTGCCTGACATAAATAATTAATTACTAATCAGACAGATTCCCTTACTGAAAGATTTGCTTTAGATGCCATAAAGACCATAAAATACGGTGCAAAAACTCTCAGCTGTGTCTTCTTTACTTTGGGCATGTTGAGACAGCTTTTGAATTTCTGTGGGCTGTAGGAAAGGAGAGCTTTATGTGCAAACTCAGATATCTCAGGTCTGCCTAGGCCTGACAATATTAATTGTATGGAAGGAAATTGAGATTTGCCTATTTAGAGATCATCCATCATTTTCAGAATTAAGCATCTGTGTAATTCTCACATGAAAGTTAAGGAAGGTAAGGAAAGTCAGCATAATAGTGTGTGATTGCAAGATAATGAAAGGTGCTGGGGCTCATTACTTAATTACAAGCGGTTTGTCTGCCTGTCTGGTAAAGAGGGGTCTTCAGCATCCAAAGTGCTGAGGCAGCTGCCTCTGCAGTCTGCTGGGAGTGCAGTGCCATTCCCCCTCCATCATTCATGAGGAACTCAGATGCCTTGCAGTTAACTGGACCAGGGACATGGGACTTGTGAGCTTACTAATGGTAAGAGCAGGGTTGTGTGGGCATGGGGTTGGGTTTGCAGGTTTGAGTTGGTCTGGGAAGTGGGTGACCTGGGTGTGCTCCATGAAGAGACGGAGCTTATGGACCTTGAAAGTGCTGCTGTGAGTCTCTCTGTGTGCACTCCAGTGCATCGAGAGGATGAGGCAGGACCAGACACAGGCACACCAGCACCATATGAAGTAGGAAGGCAGAGTTTGAGGGGCTGAGGTGCAGGGACAGCCAGGCTACCTCAGCTTGCAGAGGTGCCAGGTAAATCTCTGCTCAGACTCAGGACTAGGTCCAAGGTCGAGATCACTCCCACACACCTAAGGCAGTACCTGTGATTTAGTTGCCCTAGCAGCATAAAAATTTTACTTCTACAACCATTATATCGCAGCACATGTATAGCTGGAGGGTTGCAGCTCCTGTTTCAGAGTTTTGCACGTCACTTGGCTAATTATATGTCTTTTAATGACTGATTAAGCAGAAGAGCCATTTAATGCATCTGGCCAGAGACAGTTGCTGAAGTGCAGCTCTAAGCCTTGTCCCCAGTGCAGCTGTGCCACGTGTGAAGGTGCAAGGGTCACCTTTCGGCACTTTGGGACAATCCTTTTCCTGTGTTCCTCTGGGTGAGCAGAGCAGCCGATCTGCTCCAGGAGTGGAGAGCAAAATGCCTTTCCAGGGTCTGCTGTTTTGGGCTCTGCATCACCCCTTACAATCAGGTTAACGGCCTGATAAAAGTTGGTAGCACACAGTGTCTTTGCTATCACTTAATAAATGTTGTTTTGAGGATAGTTGCAGGGAATCTGCATACTGACTCCAAAATACATTGTGCTCTGTGATGCACTTTGGAAAACGGCAATGCTAAGGTGAGACCAAATCAAAAGCTTTCTCATCACTGTTATCCATAGTGAAGAGCTTTTTGTTAATTCTTGATGCATGTTTTGCCGACAATAATAGGTGTGATCAAACTCCATTTGCCCAAGTTTGAAAAATGCATATTAGTGCTGGAGGTAATGGGGTATAAATCTTACACTGTGATGGCCTCTGTATTACAGAGCTGAGGCAGGCTCTGCAAAGAACTAGTGACTCCTTTGCTAGCTTTTTAATCTCTATCATAACTAGCTGGCTATTGGGGGAAAAGATTTTGAATTCCAGAAAAAAAACATGTTACGCTTCAATATATCTAGACATGAAGAACCTTGAACAGTGCTGAAAGCTCCCACTAACTGTAAAAGGCACTATTACTCCACACTTTGGCCACAACCTGAGGTATTTGAACAAATAAAATAATAATGATCAGCAGTTATTAAAAGTAATAAGAATCACAGCTGCTGTCATTCAAGAGCTGTGTGATTCTTGAGAGTTACAGCCCCCTAACACCTTCTCATCTGGAGGTTCACAGCTCATATCAGGGTGAATCCTCCTAGCCTATTGCAATATGATAAACACAGAATTCTACAACGAGCTGCTGGAAGGACCAGAAATGTGCAGTCACATCTGGGCCAGGGAAAGTCTTTCTGCAGGAGTCTGGGAACTGCTTTTCTTCCTGACTGATGCTATAATCACCACGATATCCAATCTGTATGCACAGAAATAAATTGTTTCAATTTTTCAGGCATAGACAAGTGAAATTACTTCTGAAGACAATGTAGCATTAACAGTGGCAGGTAAGAAGTCCTGAGTTCTTGAATTTTTACACTGCACTTAATCCCTCATATGACAAACCCAGCCTTTCTAAATCCAAACAAGAACACATTCCATAAACAGGTGGCCATGAACCTTATTTCTGTATTGGAAACAAGCTGTGCCTATTCGTTGTGAGCTACAGTTTTATTACTGACTTGGGAGTGATATTACTGGCATTTGACATGACCACATAGCAATACTGGGTGCCAGGTCCTATTTTGATTTGCTTTTGAAGACAGGTATTCCAGCTTCACTCTGGCTAGCTCAGACCTAGTTTGGGGCAGTTTCCAGTCCTGTAAGTCCTGTCAAGGTATTATAATATCACTGCAACAAACAGCTTCTCACTGGCACTTAGCAGCGGAGCACATGCCAGAGATTCATGTGAATCATGAGGAAATGGTTCCCAGTACTGAGTACATTAAGTTAAAGGAGAAAGCGATTTCCATAGTAACCACATATGGTAGGTCAGATGGTTACTTTCTAGATTTACCACCAGTGGTTTTGATCCTGAATTATTTATACAGTGAATTTAGCTTCTCTGGTCTTCTTGGCATGTTGCCTGTGAATCTCCATGTTAACACGTGGGAGAAAAGGGAAGTGTTATATGTAGTGCCAGAAAGGCTTAGACTTGGTATTTTTATTCATACATAAAAATTTGCTATTCTCATGGCAAGTATCAATGCAAATAATAGTGGAAACACTTGGACTCACTAGTCTAAGTTTTACTATGGACTCTGCAGTATACACCAATTTGAACATGTTAGGGGTGGAACTGGTAGCAGTTGTATCCCTGTATTGACAAACAGTTTTCCACTCCAAGGCCTGCTTTTCTTACTTGAAATTCCTTGAAACTTAAAATACTTTGGCTGAAATTCATCAGTTCTCCTGTTTCCCTGGACTATGATTTTTGGAAGGAAATTTCAGCCAGTTGCAGTCTAAATTTGGGGGTGAACTATTGCACGAGTATTGTTCAAGTCAAAGTTTTTGTAAAATTGTTTTTATGAGGAACTTGACTACTTCTAGTCTTGGGAGCAAGCAACCAAAATTACACAGTAAAGTCATCTTAAGATCATGATTTGTCTTCGTTTGTTCTCAGGAATTATAGCCAAACTTGCTAAATGTATAATTTTTTTCTTCATTTAATTATCTGCTGCTTTACCAGTCCTCTGAGCTTGTTGTGACTGTGGAGTCCAACCTTTCAGTTTTTACTAATAGCAGACCTGGAGAAATGAGAGACATGATATTTTATAACCTTGTGGACACCCCTTGTAGAACCTGGTGTAAAATAGTCCTAAAACCCCTATTGTAGGTAATTATTTCCAAAACTCTCTGTTAGAGTAATAGACAGTTCTGCATCAAAGAGAAGAGCTTCTTGCTAATGTGGTTGAAATCCATGTTGCAGCCTAGCTGAGGCGTCTCTACATCTCCCTACTCTGGCATTTTGTTTTTTTCTGACTGGAGGATGGTGTTTTGGACAGTAGGGTTAGCTGAGGGCACTGTTAAACGTGAATTTCTTTTATACTTTGTCATATCAGACACCACCCCTGAGCCATAAGGGCCAGGTCCAGCATGCCAGTTGTCTCCTTTGCCCAGGAGGTTTATGCCAGGGGTACTCTCAGCCAGACTGGCTGCTCTCATGTACAAAGGGAAGAGTGGATAAGTCATCCTCTGAAAGGAGCAGAGGCTGCTGAGCCTTTCTGGATCACTCACCATCATGGGAAAAAGCAGCGCCACCATGGAAATCCCACAGAGACAGGCAGTGGCAGAGGCAGAGGGATGGACCAGTTTCTACCAGACAACAAAGACTCAGGCTGGGAAGGTCCTGCCAGGGAAGATACTCTACAGTGAGAATGCAAAGTTGTCCTGACCAGTGTGAACCCGATCTATGTTAGTTGTGGGCAGGAGGTAAGCAAGACAACAGCCACTGTGAATAGATGTGCTGGGATCCAGCTGTGGAGAACTACCACAAAGGCATAGAGCTGCTGAGAAATCAAAGACAGACATCATGCAATTGTGCCTCTCTCTTTAACTGAGGCTCATAATAGTGTTTGAAACCAGTAACACGTTTGGTTACCAGCAAGGTCCATATGCTGTCTTCCACCCCTTGTCATGGAACTGAAGGGAACAGGGCCCCATGGTAAGTTTTTGGTAAGCAGAATTAACTTAAAACATAAACTTATAGATGATTTTTAAGATCTCTTTCAACCCAAACTATCCTATGATATCTGAACAGTGGTGTGCCTTGATTTGAAGCCCATAAGAATTGTTCTCCAGAGCTGCTGAACTCTTGGTGAGAATGTGTCACTGAATTCTTCTGTGTTTTAGCTTCTTTCTTCAGTGATGGAGAAATAGAAAGGGATTCAGAACGGGTTGAGACTGGATGGCCATACTCCTAGTGCAGGCTGACAGCTGTCCTTCAAATACCAGTTCTGTTCCACAATTTCGTATGTTCGATTATTCTATTAGGCAATTTTCTCATATAGACACCACTCCTTTTCAAAATTATCTTCACTAAAGCCAGGGCCCAAATGAGTTATTCAGTGAGTGAAAGATCCAAATCAGAATAATTTGGATTGGGAGAAACCTCTAGACTTCATGTGGCCCAACCTCCTGTTCCAAGCAGAGTTGACTTTCAAATCAGAGCATGTTGCTCGGGGCCTTGTCCAATCCAGTCTTGAATTTCTCCAGTGCTGGAGATTCCTCACCGTCTCTGGATACTCTCTCCACCACTGAACTGTGCTCACAGTGAAATATTTTTTCCTTGTGTCTCTTCCGAGTTTCCCTTGTTCTGGCTTGTGTCTGTTGCTTTGTGTCTCTTCACATTCCACCTCTGAGAAGAGATGGACTTCACCTTCTGTCGCATTAGATAGTGTACACTGCAGGAAGGTCTTTCTTGAGCTGCTGCTTCTGGCTGAACAAGACTATCTCACTCAGTTTCCCTTCCTGTGAGGAGGAGGTAGTGTGCTGTCGTCCCCAGCTACCTTGGTGGCCCTCTCTGGGACTTCATCTGGCCTATCAACATCCGTATTGTGTTTGGAAGCTCAAAGCTGGCCACAGTTTTCTAGCTGTGACTACACCGGTGCTGCAGAGAAGGGAAGGATCTCTCCCTTAACCTGCAGGCTTCAGTCTTGCAGCAGCTCATAATGAAGTTGGGAAGGATGCATTGCTGACTCGATTTCACCACGGTCCTGTGTCTTTTTCTGCAAAGCTACTGCCAAGCCATCTGTTTCCCGCTTTGTACAGCTGTGTGAGACTGCTCCATCCCAGCACACCTGAATGATGGACGAGAAGTGGAATAAATATCCTGGTATGTAGGTGACCAGGAGGAAGAAAGAGTAATGCCACTCAGAGTGCAAGGGGCTGGTCGTACAGCTTAATCTGTACGAAACCACGATATGATCCGGTGTTAAATGGTGAAACAATGGTGCAGAAACACTGTCGGTGGCAGATCGTGCTGTTCTGTAATCAGCAGGTCCCACCCAAGCTTTGCAGCCGTCCTCGGGCTTCTTCCTTTTTCCACTAGAGGGACCCAAATGCAAATAAAAGCTCTAATTTACCAGCTGGGGAAAAGTGTGTGTGGGGTCAAGTACATAAGCATTGAACGAAAGGCAGTATTTTCTCCTTGTTGGTATTTGTATTAAGGACTTGATTTACCATTCCTTGTGTTTGAGCTGGAAATGTTCAGAGAATTCAAGATAAGACCTGGGATCCCTATTTCAGAAGTTTTTTTTTTCAAGGCTTGAATATCTCAAATATTAATGGCTAAAATAGCTGCAAGACAAAGAAAAGCCTTGACATTACCCAGAGTGTGTCCTTTTCGAGGCACTGTCTTTCCATTTTCTGGGTCCATTTTATTGGTGACCTCTCTGCTGTGGCTCCCTGACACTTCTCTTTTCTACCAGAGGACGGCAGAACATGTTTTCTGCTTCAGCTCACTGAGGGGAAGCAGGGAAAAAAATCACTGCTCTTTACTTAGTTTGCAACCTGTTAAAAACAAAACTTCAGAGGGATGGGGATATGGATCTTCTATCCCAGACTTTTGGAAATAAAGGTAAAGGGAAAAAAATGCTGTTTTTTGGTCTCATAATGGAAAAAGCATAAGATTAACTCTTCCTCCCTCTGCCCAAACTTATTCACAACAAGATTGACTAACAAAGGCTGCTTTAACTTCAAAACACTGCTGATTAGCTTCAAGTCAGCTGAATAAATGTCCTGCTTGAGGAGTCAAATCTAAACTACATACTGGGGAATGATGAGACAAAGCCTATATTAAAAAGCTGAGTTCCTTTTGCTTTTTTCTTTTTTTTTCTTACTTGGAAAAAGAAATAGCTACACACGTTAGTGTGGCTTAACCTTATGCACCCGCTGGCTCTACCAAAACCCAGCCTTGAATGTCTTCTAACTATAGAAGTGTTTAATAGAGGAACAAGATTTTATCACTACCTGGTCTGCAAAAACCAGTTTGGCTGCAGAAAGTTGTGACCATTTGTCCTAGTCCAGCAGGACTGCTCAGGGTTTTTCCTTAGGACATGATCCTGCTCAAAAACAGACTTAGTTTCACTGGAGGAGGCTAGGAACAAAACACTCTGTGTTACTGACCAGGCACCTGAGTAAGCAGGATGGGAGGGGAGCAGGCAGCTGGACTTTTAAGCACTGACTGTTTGTGCTGGTGTTTTGTTGTGTCCCTCTTGATGTACTTTTCTGAATTGCCAGGCTCATATCTGTCCCTTTCTCACTCTTCTGTCACTGGGAGGTTTCCTCCTGCCCTCCTGCAGCTAAAGACTCTCTACCCAGCCACTCGCTCATCTTCTGCTCGCCTCTTATCAAGGCTAAAAGGGGAAGGTGTCAAAGGTTTCCAGAAATAGACCCTCTGGGCAATGTTCTTCCTGTTTGCCATGTTATTAAACCCAACCCTCCTTTCTATCCATCTTGGCAGGTCAGAGAAATGAACTTGGGAAACACAGTTGAAGAGGAGGAGGATGTTCTGACCAGTGGTACAGAGTCTGTAAAGGGAGAGAGGAAGGGAGGCTTAAGCACATCTACCCTAAGGTCAGGCATGGGTCCACCATGTCCATTTTCACCTGCCATGTCCTCACCCATGGACAAACTCAGACTGAAAATGCTGGAGCTCTCTGAGGGAAGGACAATGGGCAGCACCTTCACACAATTCTCCTCTTCCCTGCTGACATTCTGTAGTGTGTTGGCCCTGGCTGGATGCCAGGTACCCACTAAAGCCAGTCTCTCACACTCCTCTGCAACTGGACAGAGGAGAGAAAAAAAAAACAGCCAAGGATTCATGAGTTGAAATAACAGCTGGGAGAGAAGAGATCACTTACTGATTACCTTCACGGGCAAAATAGACTCAAAGTGGGGATAGTACTTAAATTTATTACTAACAGGATCAGAGCAAAAGAGTGAGAAGCAAAATAATCTTAAAAAAACACCTTCCCCCCACCCCTCCTTCCTTCCATGTTCTCCCTTCTTTACCCCAGTGGTGCACAGGGACAGGGAGGGGGGATTGCGGTCAGTTGTAGTTTCTGCCGCTGCTCAGGGATAGGAGTCCTTCCCCTGCTCCTGTGGGGTCCCTCCCACGGGAGACAGTCCTTGATGGACCTCTCCAGCGTGAGTCCATCCCATGGGCAACAATTCTTCATGGAACTGCTGTCCTGTGGGTCACTCCTCAGTGGGGTGCAGTCCTTCCTGAATGAGCTGTACCAACGTGGGTCCCCCACAGAGACCACAAGTCCTACCCAGGGAAACCCTGCTCCACCTTTGGCTTCCCTCTCCTTAGGCTGCAGTTCCCCAGCAGGACCCTGCTCCATCTTGGGCCTCCCACAGGGTCACAGCCTCCTTCATACATCCATCTGCTCCAGCATGGACTCCTCCACGGGCTGCAGGTGGGTCTCTGCACCCCGATGGTCCTCCATGGGCTGCAGGGGCACAGCTGCTCCACCATGGGCTGCACCATGGACTGCAGGGCCTCAGCTCTGGCGCCTGGAGCACCTCCTGCCCCTCCTTCTGCACTGACCTTGGTGTCTACCTTGTTGTTCCCATGTTCTCACTCCGCTCTTTCCTGGTTGGAATTCTTTCTGTGCAATACCTTTCTGTTCTTAAATATGTTATCACTGAGGTGTTACTATTACTCTTGATTGGCTTGGCCTTGGTCAGTGGCAGGAAGTCCATCCTGGAGCTGGCTGGCATTGGATCCACCAGACAGGGGAAGCTTCTAGCAGTTTCTAACAGAAGCCACCCCTGTAGCCCCCCCTCGCTACCAAAACCCAGCCACAGAAATCCACTCAGACTCCTCCCTGCATCAGGGAAGGACTGGTGGGGTGACTGATTTAGTAAACTTTAGATTTAAAGGCAGATTCAGCCAACGAAGTAGGTATTTGGGGCTTGTGCAGTTTTTCTAAATTCCTGGAGCAAAGAAATATATCATATTTTGATGCTGGTAAGATTGCTTTTGCAAAGAGAAAAACTCCGTGAAAATGTGGTCAAGAGTTGATGTGATTAAGCTGGCAAAAATGCCAGGTGGTGATCTGTACCCAAACCCACTGCTTCTTCTTTTGTTTTCCTACAGGTCTTTGCATTTCTCTCCTGCCACACACATTTCTCTCATAATCTGCTGCTGACAGTTTTCTGTTAGGCATAATTTTCTGACCATCTTGTGTATAACTTAGACATGCTGTAAATTTCGAGATTTATATGGAGTCATATGGACTGTGCTCTTGAGACACTTGAAAGAAAAATGTTGAAAAAAAAATTTTGGTAGAAAAATTTTGGTAGAAAAAGTATAGTTGGAGAGCTGTAAGGTCAAACCCCAAGAAGTAGTTAAAGCTAGTCAGTGTGAGTTGGTTAAGATGAAACAGGCCCTTAGCTTTGTAACTTCTTGGAACTGAGCCATCAGTGAATGTAAGTGCTATATGTGGACTTGGGTGGATGCTTGATAAGAAAACCCCCTGCTTTGCATCATACTCCTACTTGAAATTCACCAGTATCTGGAAGCCAGGTGGACTTGGAGAATCCTGAGCATCCAGGGCTTTGCAAAAAATTGGCAGAGCTGAAATATCTCTGAGCAACAGGAGTGAACTCTCCTTGTGAGGCATGCCTGCCTTAAAACTGGTTCCTGTCTCTGTCCGTTTTTTCTTTTTTTTTTTTTTTTTAATTTCTCAAAGTATGCTGGTTTGCAGAAGAATTTGAACTCAGCAGTCACAGACATACAGACAGATTCCTCACCAGTAAAAACTGGTGAGGAATTAGTGGTTTTGGGATCAGGGTCATAATCCTATTGACCCTTCCAGATCTGCTGAGCCACTTGGTATTGGAGTCGGTCTGATACCGTTTGGTACTGGCACAGTTCCAGCTAGTGTGCTAGGATGGGTCTTTCCTGATCTTACAGCAAAACACTTCCCTTCCAGTTGGACTGTCTCAGCTCCTGTCCTCAGCTGGTAGGTCCCTGCTACCAGCTTTGCCAGGCTGGGCAGGAAGAGAGCAAAGGAACTGATGGCGCTGGTGACTCTCTCTGTAAAGTCTCTTCAGATGCTGTGCAACGAGAGCAGTCTCCAAAATGGAAGAGGGAAAAAAAAAATCTCCATTTTAAAAGAAGGAAAAATGTTAAAAAGCAAGTTCTTCTCAAGAGCCATGGCTGTGCTGAAGCCTTGATTTCACATAGATGAACATGTGTCCATGTACATGTCTGTGCATCTGTGTCCTCACTGTGTCAGCATAAACCCAAGTTGGATTGTGGAAAGAGACTGCACTAATTAATGGATCAGCCACCACAGATCCTTGCTAAAACAGCTGACACACATGCAAGAAAGACAATATGAAGAACTCACTTGGTGTGTCCTATGGGTCAGTTCTTATACATGAAAGTGTAGTTAGAGGCTGACTGAAGTACTTGGTGTACGGGGTGAAAGCTGAGGCTGTGGCCTCCTGTGCAGTGTAGTGTAATTCGAAAAGGCAGGGCTCTCTCTGACTCTGCCGGTGCCTGCCCTCCACTCTGAACCTAATGTCTGAGATACTATACCTCTAATCTTCTGTAACATCTCAGAAGCAGAGCTGAAAATATTTATCACTAATCTATTCAAAGGTTTCTGCTGAAAGCGGAGTGTATAGAGATGTTTCAAAACTTGGAAGGCTTGAGGTGAATTATTCCTACTTAGGTCAATGTTATGAGTTAAATCTTCAGAATAATTTGCATGGTGAAATAGTCATGCTGCTTTTTCATTTGTGGGCTGCAGTGAGAAGTTTTCAAAGATTTGTCTCAAAATCTCCAGATCTTTACAGGTTTAGTACAGCAACTTCTACATATCTGTGATTTGTCTGACATTGTGATCATTTTTGTGGTGATCAGGAGTTTAGTTGTTTTTTAAATAAAATATTTAAACTGCGTCAGACATCTTTTTACAGCAGGGAAGATTCAAAACAATCAGACCATGGAAAGAGCAGCAATTCATCCCAAAGACTTCAAAATAGCCAGTTACTAACACAAGCTTCACTGTCAAGTGGTTTTCTTTTTAAGAATGTATTTTACAGTGGATGATCTCTCATGGAGGACATCAAGACCACTTCTTGGGGGAGGCAGATAAATTCAAAAGAAGCAAACAAGCAGGAATCACTATGTTTAGATTTTCTAATGTTCATCAAAATGAAATGTTTCATATTTATGATGTTGCTGATTGCCAAGTAGTTATGTTGGCTTTTATTTAATGTGGTTACTAGCATTCTCTCTTTTTCAAGGGTCAGCAAATGAAAAAGGAATCTTTAATTTCTCCTTTGTTGAAACCAATTTAGAACTCTCTCTTGATCTTACTGTGAATAGGATGGGGCCAATATTAATTCCATGTGATAAATAAATAAAAGAAGAGTGCTATGGAAATGTTTTTTGAGCTGGCATTGTTTTGCAGCTCTGATGGAAAATAGTCAGTGATGACTGATGGGCTGAGGTCAAGATCATTGTATATGCTGTTCATTATATTTCTTATTGCCAACTGAAAACACGATGGTATTCCTGTTTTTGAGATCCTTTTTACCTATTGCTATTCATAGACAAGGAAAAATTATTGCAGCTTCTCATAACTGAATGCCAGGAGAGATATCAGAAAATTTCATTTTGTTGCTGCTTTAGATTACAGAATAAAATTAGTTGCATATGTAATAAGGTTACTGATGCCATGAGAAAATGATTTGTGACTCATGAGAAAACTTCTTAGCCAAAAATATACAAAGATAATTGGGAAATGATTTTTTCCCCCTATGTGGCAAGACATGTCAGCCATGTATATCTCACCACATAATTGGCAGGAAAATAAAGCAATTTTATAGTCTTGTATTGTGCTACAATATGTTGGTTATTGTAAACCTTTGCAATCACTCAATTACAAGGTACCAAAGAGAAATGAGATTCAACAGCAATAGTTCAGGACTTAGCTTATAAGTACCTCTAAAGCTCTGAAAGTATCCCAGTTTTCACATCCACACATCTATTACTTTTCCCTGACAATGGTCAGCCTAAAAGCAGTAGGTTCAACCCAAATGTGTTAGGTTTAACTGTGTGCTTAGACCAACTGAGTTTGTACATGTACTGTCTATTTGTCCGGAAATTTCCATAGATTAAACCATAGTTATTAAATCACTTTAACAGCACTAATCTTCCAACCCAGACATTGCCAGAGGCATTTTCCATATTTCAGTAGAGTAAGAACAGTCTAATCTCCTCTTTGAGAGAGCTGACCTCTTAAATCTGGAGGAAGTACCAACTCAGTGCTAATGTTGCCAGTCTTTGGATGATGCAGGAGGCAGTTGCCTTCCTCCAACCTAGGAAGTATGTTTGGGTTGACAAAGTTTTTCCTGGCATTGCAATGCTTTGCTACTGGGATGAGAGCATGTACTTTCATCAGGAGGATATTCCTATGATTAGCCCCTTAGAAATGTGACTAACAAGGAAATAAGGTCTGTAAGATGCATGTGCCACAGTGAAAGCTTAGAACCTAATGAGATTTTAATAATTTAAATTTATAATAAAACTAGTCAGTTTGAGAATGATGGCCAACTGCAGTGACATAGCAGGCTTGAAGTTCTCAAGATCACCTGTTACAAAATCCAAACTACGTTTTCTCTTATTAGGATAGACATACATAATTATTTAAGTTCACAGTAATAAAGCTATAGTTCTCAGGGCTGGTTGAGAAAGGACCCTTAATTGAGGAGAACTAACCCATCTTGGGATAGGGATAGTTAGCAGAAAAAGATTATACCCTATTGCATATTATTTCTTTCACAAAATCCTTGCTCCATGCAGTGTGTAGGTTGAAAAATAATAATTGAGATGGTGTGGGACTGAATGCTATTGTCTGTAGGGTCCAAGCCTCATTAGCTGCAAAATTCAGAAAGTGTGGAGGGAGCAAATAAAGGGATTTCAGAGAGAGAAAGTGTGTCCCAATGTTTAATGCAGTTGAAGGCCACCCTGAAGAATTGGATTCTTGCCTGACATTGTCACACATGTGACACTGAACTGAGCTTTCCACAGCAGAGGGAAGTGGTCCTGCTGCTGGTGTCAGAGATGGCTGGTTGTTTGCCAGGAGGTGGGATCCTGGGGATCAGGCCTTCCTGCTGCTTGAGAAAACTGAAAACTGTGCTTCCCTGATCCCAGGAGGATGGGATGCAAGAAAGAAGAAGAGAGCACTGGTGCCACTTTCTGCTGTTATCCAGGGTGTCAGGGCAGCAAGCCTGCTCTGATCAGTGTTGTGGATCCAGAGAGCATCCATGCTGCTGGCCCTGCATCAGGAAAGGATTAAAACACCTGGAGAAGTGTTTAGATCAGGCTAATGTTACCTGATGCCAAAATCTGGGTAAATTTTTGCTTGGCACCTTAGCCTATGGATATATGCAGGTAAAGAGGAGTTGAGTTGACTTGCTGGAAAACCCAGAAACAGCAGCTCAATCCCCACCAATGTGTGGCAGAATTAGAAATTGAAGCCAGATGCCCAGATTCACCTTTGCCTATCCTTGGAAAGTGAAATGCTTAATTTTGAAAAAATGGTTTGTGGTCTGTGCCCATGCAGCACATTGCAGTGGACCCACAAATGCTGGTATTTCACCCCCTCTATTAATTACTGATAGATGAGCCATTTCTTACCTGAGAAAGCAGGACATGCACATTGAAGATCCATTGTTGGATACATCAAAAAAGTCCTTTTTGCTCTGATTTCTGCTTCATTTTTCTGAGTAAGTGAAAAGGGAATTCCTCAGTTTGAATATTAATTAGACCAAATAAATGCAAACCAAAAGGGAAATAAAAAAAAAACTGTAGTAAGGATCATTCACCAATGTGTGGCTGAATATTATGTTTGGAGAACATTACTCTCTTAAAAGAGTTAATGAAAGACACCAAGACACTGTTCATTACTAGAGCAGTCAGTAAGCCCCCACTCTGATTTATTCAGGAAAATCCATGGGAGTGGTGGGGAGGGGAAAAAGAAAGAGCAACCTAAACTTCTGATGCCACAGCTTTTATGCCTTTGTATCAGCTCCGGGAGTTATCTGGCTGCCACTGGTAAAATTCTTTGGATATCTCCTTATGTTTCTTCCTTTTAGCTCAGCATCATGGGTGTTGCACCTATTGGTTTTACCATGTTCTACTTCTACCTCATCTTCATGCTGTCACTCTTCTGACCTCTGTCCACCTCTGTGATGGACCAGGCCTCCTTAAACAGAATGGCCATGTATTGTTTTCTTTTGCTTAACACCTTTTCCTGTAACCCTGCTTGTCCAGCTGTGCTCAAGTCTCACTGCTTTCTGGCTTCCAGGGGACATTCCTTCTCCAGAAGCAAATGATTATGTTGTCAGGAACTCTCTTCAGTAGCTCATACACAGCTCCCAAGAGACCTCTGATACTTCAGGTTGTGGTCTTCATCTGCCTCTTCACTATTGGTCTTATATCACATCTGCCAGCAGTTTGCAGAAGTCTCTTGTGTTCCGTGGCAACTCCTTTATGACAAGATCCCTATGTGTAGGTGGCTGAATTGAGGTCTAGATAGTGGCTGATCTTACATCAATGCTGGAGGATGCTAATCTCCAGCTCTGTCAGAGCCCTGGTCTTCCCTGCCCAGCCATGGGCCCCATGGAGTCCATTTCCATACCTGTGGCCCTCTCCAGCCATTCCAGAGCTGTGTTGACCCTGGTTTTCCTCACTGGTCCTTGTCCTGGTCTTCATCCCAGACTGTGCCCTGATATCCCAACATGGCCTTGGCCCCATGTGTGGTTGTCCCATGTGAGGTGCCTGTTGCCTGGGGAGCTGTGGCCTGACCCCAACATTTCTCCATAACCTACCCTACTCCCCCAGTTAAAGTCTTTGCTAACAAGTTCTCCCACACTCACTATCTGGTTGGTTTAAGCCAGTGTTGGGGTCCATGTGACAATGAAAATAAGCTGTACTGTAAATGGGCACACCAAAAGCGTGGGCCTGAAGACAAGTATCACAAGCAGT
Source organism: Corapipo altera (assembly GCF_003945725.1). Lineage (NCBI taxonomy): Eukaryota > Metazoa > Chordata > Aves > Passeriformes > Pipridae > Corapipo > Corapipo altera. The sequence goes on from NW_020884892.1 coordinate 8,565,099, forward strand.
TGAATGAGATATCACACTCAACAGGGCAGCACCTCAGCCAAAATAGAGACAAAATGAGCAACTTCAGAAAAAAATTGAACTATTTCAAATACAGCAGCTGATTACTCCTTTTCTGTGCACTGAATTGAACAGATTTTTCTGTTCATGAATTGTGTCTCAAATATTTTTATAATACTGGGAAAGAGGCCTGACCCAATCCTTATATTCCAATATTTCCACGATTTCAGCAGTATTATGAATCTACATCTAATTTCTAGTTTTCCAAAAGACCCCATCTTTCCATGGGAGGGAGATAGTATTCCAGGTCCATACAGACTTCAATCTTGAAGAGTTCCAAATGTTGAGCCAGCTCTGAATGTGACTAGCTTACAGCGTAAGCGCCTTCTTTTTTTCCTCTCTCTCTCTTTTGTTTGTTGGTTTGTTTGTTTGTTTATGTCTATGAACACAGTCCAATGGGGTGTAATGAATCTAACACTTTTCTGCAAGGAAAATGGGCATTGCCAGATGCAGTTTGGATTCCTTCTCCAACTGCAAAGCTCTGATCCTCCATGTCTCTGGGTGGGATTAAGGTGAAAGGCAAAGCTTGGTTTCATAACAAGTGAGATACTTTTGAATACTCAAGATATTTGGATGGATCTGCAAAATATGGTCCAAGGAGAGCTCAGGCTGTTCTGGAGTAGTACCTGAAGGTCATGTGGCATCTCCTAGGGCATTTCTGATGGCACCGAACTGAGCCCTAGATCATTACTGACTGAAACTCAGATAGCTAGAGTACATGTAACCACATGGGGACATTTGTCTTGTTTCAGTTTTGAGCTGAATCTCCTAGTTTGTGCTAGATGAAGTGATTAGCAGGGCACAGACTGAGTCAACTTGGTATGATGCTGCACATAAAACATCCAAGGGAACAGCCCAGCTGTGGAGGGGAGCATGTGAGAGTCCCATGCTTGGCACAAGTGACTTGAAGACTTGACAGGCCTATAATTTATTGTCGTCTGGTACAAGACTCTATTTCAATATGAGCTGTTGCAATTACTTAGGGAAACTGTAATGTGAATGCAGGCCAAGCAGAAAAGTCAAGTGATGTTCAGATTAAATTGATAAACCATTGAGTTGTCTCTTCCTGCAACTTGAATGAATGGAGCTTAACAAATAATTTTATAATGGGAAACATATCCATGCATTGCATAGAGTTCTGAAAATTGTCAGGCTGGAGGCCAAGCAAAATAAATTTTAGGATTTTCTCAGCTTCATAATTGTATTATTATATTGTATGACAGAAATTGGGCTGTGGCATTAATTCTGCTCTCTGGCATTAAAAAGAAGAGGAAGTATTTCTTCTTTAATTGACAGATAAAATGTCATTCATGGGATATTAGCAGAATCAGCTTTTTGCCTACTGAACTCTTTTCTGTGTTCCTGATAATATGATTTAACTTTGGAACTAAGGAACTCTTTTATTTGTGAAACACTAATCTGTATTAAGCAGAGAAGAAAATATCACTTATGGGAGACAGGGAAGAGCTGCAAAGCTTTTAAACTGAAGGTGTGAATCTGCCATTTAAATACTCTACAATGAATGTTTGGGATCACCTGTAAATGTCCCTATAAAGGCTACTGGCATTGTATGCTCTTCTCACCAGGGGTTCACATCTTTACAGGTTGCTTTCAGGATCACAAGTCTGGGATGCTGTGCAATAGGGAGCTTCCCTGAAATCAGCGTCTGGAGGTCACTAGTGGATTGGTGCATGAGTCTTATCAGCGAGAAACACTTTTCCTTGTGTGCTCAGTATAGTATATCCATTTATTGTTATTGTAATTACTGCTTTCCATCAGCACTGCCTTTGTACAATCCTAAACATCCACTGGTCAGATTATGTGACTAATACGTCTGTTCTAGAACAAGCAACAGTTTACAAGTATTGGGGCCATGTTGCTGAGAACACAGCTGCGTTGGGCAGGGCACGTCTCAAGGATGAAGGACCACCGCCTCCCTAAGATTGTGCTCTATGGCGAACTTGCCACTGGCTGCCACAAGAGAGGAGCCTCGAAGAGGAGATACGAGGACTCCCTGAAACAACATCTCAGCCTTGGCCATATTGATCAACATAACTGGTCTACTCCAGCCTCCAATCGGGAGACGTGGAGACACACTATACATAACGCTGATGCGTCTTTTGAGAACACACGTAGGACCACTCTTGAGGAGAAAAGACAACACAGAAAGAACCGTGTCTTGCCAATGCCACCTAAGGAGACTTTCTACTGTGCCTTTTGCTACTGGACTTGTCTGTCTTGCATTGGCCTTTTTAGCCACCAGCATGTTTGTAGCGAGCGTGGGTAGAGTCCTTCTCAAATCTTCGTTCGTGAAGCCTAGCCATGATGATGAATTACTGCCTTCATCTGGACACAAAAACCAATGTTTGCAGTTTTCTTTGTTCAATGAGGGGAAAAAAGCCAAATGGCTGCTATTTATGAGACTAAGGTGAGTGTCTCTGACAGATGTCACGTGGATCTTTGTTCTTTAAGAATGTGGATAATTTTGGCAAAGACTTTTGTGAACATTTCATACTGTTTCAGTGTGACAGAAGGGTCAAAGCACATTGAAGAAGCTTGGCTAGGTCTCACCTCCCAGGCATAAGAGCTGTGGGAGAAGCTGACTTTTCCTCCACTCTGTTGCCTTAGTTGATGGCCCAACCTTCTGAGTGTTGGCCGAAGAAGTCTTTCTACCATGAACAGTGGAGGGAGATTCTTTCTCACAGTTAATGTGGTGGTATCGGTAGGTTTTGTGGGGAACATGTTTTTGCTCCTGAAAGATATTGGCAACATGCTGAGGTTATTGTACTATTTAGTGAGTGCTGCAAATTACTCTGAAGACGGAAAAGCCAGTTGTCTCTTCCACCCTTGTGGAGAAATTAACCTGAAATGTCAAAGCAAAATCAATGAAGCCTCTCTGCTACTCCTGCTACCAGGCTGATTCCCTTTGTTATTTATGAAAGCCCATGTTGATTGTGTCTATTTCTCACTCCACCTCATTGTGATAAATTGTCCATAAAAGTAAAAAAACCCATCCAAATCTGTTACACTGTTTTCTTCCAGCACACTGTCTAGGGATAGTAGACAAAGGTACTGACACACTGTAGAACATCAGTTCTTGTTTATGAAGTGCCCAATAGCAGCTGAATAGCTTGCCAAAAATGTGAGCTATAATCTGTGGAACTAAACAATCCTAGGAAAAAAAAAGATCATCTTTGTTGTTGTTACTCATCCAAATACTGTTGAGGTGAAACAGAATTTGAGGTTTGTTTACCATTTGGTGCCCCTATTCTTTTCCTTTAGTAGAGGTTGGAATAATTAAACAAGCACTGAAAAGTAGCATTTACAAGACAAACATCTGAACACCCTCTGCAGATGAGCAAAGAACAATCCTTGCTTCTGGTGGGTCATTAGCAGATTAGCTCTGACTGTGTCTAGGGAGTGCAACTGCTTTGGAAGTGGTGCAGGGCTGTGTTCTTCATCCCTCTTGGACACTGAAGATGTCCTGAGGCATATTGCAGGGGACATGGGGTCAGATCCCAATTCAAGAAGCAGGCCACGCTTCACTGTATTTTGTTCTGCCATATAGCCCGTTTAGTTTAGTTAAGTGATGTGCCATAGTGTTCAGGGCTTAAAATGGAAAAAAAAATATTTGAATTACAGGAGCTTCCTTTGAGGTCTCTAAATACGTATTTCATTAGCTAAAAGCATTTTTCTGCTTCTCAATAACATTGAGAAACCAAGAGTTTCTAGTAACATCACTTGGAGTTGCTGAGCTGTGCTATTTAGGTGCATTGAAGTGAATTAGGAGTTTCTTTACAGACAAGCTTTTCTGACAGAAATGCTGACGATGACTCTTCCTGGTGAAACATCAACACATAAGGACAAGCCACATTCCTGCAGTACTTTCCCGTACTCAGTCTTACCCTGAGCTACTTTTTTCCTTATTTTCCGTTTGTGGCTAAACAGCTGCCAGGCTTTACCAAAGAAGCAACTGCCAGTTAATGCAGGGTTATGTGATATATTTTTAAGTGCTTAGGGGATCTATTTTACTGTAAAGGACATTGAAATGCAAGATATCACATCTGGTTATAGAATAGCTTTGAATGTGTATTAGTTGTTCTCCAAGACATTAAACAAGTAACAGCTGGGGTACTTTTAAAATAGGCTTACAAATTTATCTACCCCTTAAGTTTTGAGGGCAAAGCTGAGTGTAAAGCCCTGTATTATTACCAATATTAATACTTAAAAAATAGTAATTTTATATAAATACCATATTTATTTTGATTAAATGAACACTTATGTTGAAACACTGAAGTTCTGACTTGAATAAGGAAAAATATTTTCAGCATGAGGATAGTCAGACAGGAAAGCAGGTTGCCTGGAGAGATTGTGCCAACTCTATCCTTTTTAAAGACCAGGATGGATAAAGCACCGAGCAACTTGGTCTGGTCTTATGAGTGTCCCTGCTTTGAGCAGGAGTTTGAGCTAGAGACCTGTTAAGGTCCCTTCCAACATGAATTCTCCTAGAAGTCCAAGATCCTATGTACTTTGATGGTGTATCAAGATTTCAGTTAAGCAGGTCTACTTCTGCTGGTGCTATCAGATGCCATCCACAGAGGCTTTCCAGGATAAAAAATTAACTGCAGTATCTGGATCAAGCAGATTATCTGGCCCAGGGTTTAGGACACACAGGATGCACAAAAATCTTACTGCTTTAGCAGCAGTTCTGTTCCAGAGCTCTTCACACCTGCTTACCAGGTTAAAGACCACTGGGTGTCTGCTGGAGGGGTGGTTGGGGGTTACATTGCACATTATGCTTGCACACTTTCCCTGCTTGTTAATGGCAGAGTGGAAGAGTATGTAAGATAAGAAATTTATACCCAAAGTGGCCACAGAGTTGATTTTATTGCCATTGCACAGAAACAGGACCGTTAGGACTAGTGGTTCTGAACATCTAAATATACTGGTGCACTGAAGGGCTTCCTGGAAAAACTGGTGATGGGGCTGTTGCCATTGACAAAGCCTGGGTTTTTATTGACCTTACAGTAGTGGACGGGGTTGATAGGACAGTGCAATGCTTTGGAGGACTTTCAAAGGAAGGAGGAAAAGCTTATACTTGATGAGGAAGCAAGGGAGGAATACTAATGGAGATTTGTAATAGAACAATAGGATGAAGAAGGGCGATGCTCTTTGTTTTGAATGGACTCCCAGAAATAAACAGAACACAGCTGGCCTCCTTTTAATGTATGCAGCTTTTAGTTTTAATGCTAATCCTGGGAAAAGGATCCTCCTGGTCAATTCTCTGGTGAAGTCAGTGAATCCTCCTGCATTGATATGACAAGATAAAATAAGAAATCCCATTCAAATAAAAATTCTTAATTTTCAAATATTTCAGATTACTCTTCAATAACAGTTTTCATATTTCATATTCCCATCCCAACCCTGGGAAGGGTCATGGGAAAGCTGGGTGAAATGGTAGAGTCCAAATGGATGCCTGAGCTCCCCTGAAGAGGCACAGATGTTTATAACAGTGAATTTGCTTCTGACCCTACTTTAATATCTATTTAGTTTTGACAGCATTTTGCTGGTGCTTGTGTTTGCCATGGAGGAGAAAGCTTCAGAAGCCAGTGGAAGGGTGCTGTGGTCTGATTTGTGTTTTCATGGGCTACAGCCAGGAGGATGAGTCAGTCAGCATCTTTACGGGGTAATTCCAGGGGGCAGCTCTTTGTGTGGAGATGCTGCCAGACCCACTGCCCACTGCGAGAGCTTGAGACAAGGTCAGGGTCGAAGCAGTGTGCCTACACTTTAGCATAGTGCTTGCTGCCTCGGCCTATGTGAGCACAGGGTGTGGGGGTGAGTGTTGAGGAGTGCAGCTGCCTGCCCACAGCCCTGCTGTCACTGGCTTGGGAGGGTTCCCCTCTGATGTGCTCGTGTTGCTTTCAGACCCACCATCGTCTCAGTCAGGAACATTTCCATGGCTCACATGGTCCTGGCCCCAGAGTATCTGCGCTGTGGTAGAAAAACAAATACAGTAAGGGAATGTTGCTACAGTGGACACATTTTTTTTTTTTTTTTTTTTAGTGTGTGTCATTTAGGGGGTGATTTGATGCCCAAAGTCTCTCAGTTGAATTGGATCGGCAGTCGCACAGTTCGTGTGCAGTCAATGCTGCTCTTGAGTGCCTGCTGACAATATATACCAAATTGATTTTTTTTATTTGCTCCTGCAGGATATGTTTAGCCTTAAAAATACATTCCTGTATGAGGCTATCCCTTTTCTCCAGCTACCCTACTTTAAATTCACTACTGATCTTGGACACAAGTAATGCATATAGTTCTTAGATTTCAATCCAGATTCTGGTTATTTATGTTGACTGACTTCAGAAGAAGTTCCTACTAAAACTGAAGGTCACCAAATCAAAAACGTGTCTGTGTGCATTAAAATCCCTCAAGCACAGTGTTGGCTACCAGGCTGCCAAGAGAACAGTGCTGGTCCTTGCAGTTGACTGGAGAGTTTCTTCCTCACTGATTCTTTTTGAGAAGGGTATTAGCACAATGGAACGTGTGTTTCTGAAATGCATGAACACTGAGCTCCAGATGCAATGAGGTTGCTTGATTTTTCTCTCCCCCAATGTACCCTGATGAGTTTGGAGTGGGATCCAGTAATTTAATTTGTGATATCTTTAAGATCACTACAACTACTCAAAAGCTGTGGACAGAGGCAAATAACATTTTGTAATATATTTATTGAATGGTAATGCAAACCAGAAAAATCTATAAAGAAGGGAGGAAATCATATTCCCTGTCTGGGAGGCACTGAACTGAATTTTAAACCAGAGAACCAGACGTGGTTGAGACTGAGAAGGGAAGAGGGAGAGTTCACCCGACTTTCCCCTTAAGAAATAAATTACTGGTGAGACCACACAACATTCTTCCAGTTTTCTGTCCTCTTGATCTCCCTTTACAAGTAGACATGCACACATTTTGGCAGTCTCTCCTCCATTTTGGAAGTATTTCCCTTGATAAGGGTTTACATAAGATTCTTTTACTTTTCTCCCCAGAGGATTAGTCGTTCTTGCAGCTGAGGTCCTACCCTCTGATTGCTTCTAGTGTGTGAAGCGTAATAAGACACTGAGACAGTGAAGCTGTTTTTATTGTTTAAGGCAGCAGTTTCTCTTTATATAGCACCATTGCTGCTGAATAGTATGGCACGAGAAAAGATTCAGTCTCTGTAACGAAGTCAGTATCTCTTCATCTGAAGAATAAGAGGAATTTCAACAAAGAGAGCAGACTGGCTTGCTTTCTCTTAATTTCTCATTTTAGTTTCTACTTTGTGTTCCTCAGCAAGTACAGCACTCCCTTTTTCTGTAGTCACTGGGGGATAAATTAGTCCAAGATCCTGCTTACCACTACTTCAACACTTAGACCATTTCTGATCAATCTATACTTAACATGTAACTTATACTCCTGAATTTGTCATAAAGACTTCCATGGGAATTGTGTTCTCCAGACCAGATTTTGTTTTGTTATTTCAGTTTAAAACTACAGCACTTGCACTGAAACCCTACCATTTTTTATCTCCATCCACATCTATGAAATTTGTGGTTCCCTGGAGGTATTATGGATTTGCACTGGAATAATTAATAAGTTGAATATGACTGTAAACAAATTTATTGTGAAGATTTACTCCACCAAATAACCACAGTGGTTACAAATCTTCTAAATTTCAGGTGAAATGAATTTATTTTCTGATGATGATGTTTGAAGGCATAAGTTTTGCAAGCTGGTTTGAAATAGAAATCAGGGCTACTGTTACATAGATTTTGCTCATTATTCTTTGATGGTAATTGGCAGATTAAAATTGTGTCTTCTGAATTTCCTGTCATAAATACAACTTTATAGAACATTTGAACAGAGTGGGGTCTTCTATTAGTAAGAGGAAGCATAGGTTACATGCAATGACAGACAAGGACATTCAGATAGTTTCTACCACTGTCATTCCTCAAAAGAAAATTATCTGATCAAATGTTTAAACCTCCCTGAAATGTTCAACAAAATTGTACTCCAGAGAACCACAGTTATCTTCTGATTAACTTTATAATTTTATAAAGTTGTTCCCCATTAATTTTTCATATAAATGCACTTAGCTAAAGTCAGATTCAGTTAGACTAATTCAGTTAAGCATGTTTTAAAGTAACACCTCCAGTTTTATATTTAGTAATTTTCTCAAGGATGTGAATAAAGCCTTGGACAACAGAATAAACACTCTAAGTCTAATTAACACTCTAAGACAGCACAAACTATTTCTGATGAAGATAATGGGCTGACAGCCCTCTTTGGCCCCAGCCCTCTGTGAGCAACATGGTTTCTGTGTGCTTTGGTCTTATTCTAGAGTGATTGTCCCTAGCTTTTGACTCTGACCTTGTCATCGTGCTGTGTTTGCTCTGTTTCTTACTGTAAGGTATATCTGTAACTTAGGGTGCAAGGCTTTGCTACATAAAGCCTGATCCTCCAAGACACAGACCGTCTTCACTTGATAGGGTACATGCTTTAATTTACATAACATTTTTTGTCCTATTGATTCCACATGAGTACAATGCACATTTACGCATTTTCCTGGAGCCGGCCCACCATGCTCAGACTTTGGAAGTCTGAACCCATACTCTATCACTTGTGAACCACCATGCTTGTAGTTGATACAACTTTAGCCTCTGGCATGACACACTCAAAAGAGAGGTCAGTGAGGATGATGTTGACTTCTGAAACTCAGTCCCCTGAAAGGACAGTCACACAGTCACACTTTATTCCTCTGCCTGTACCGTGCTGTTTGTCACGGTGTTTGAGATCACACATGGGTTTTTCAAAGGCTGCTGAAGAGTCAGAAAAATGAAGTGATCATGGCTGAGCTTTCCCCGTCTGTGCCCTGGTGTTGTGGTATTGAACAATATGGTGTCCTGCTGCCATCCCCAGAGTTGCCCAGAGGCACAACCAGGCAGCAAATCTTACTCCCCGGTGTGTGAGAGAGAACACTTCACTTGGCATTGGATCTCATAGTAATGAAGGAGTGTTCTGACTGAGGAGAAAAGGTCTGGATGTTCCTGAGACTGACATGTGACAAATGCACATTTGAAACATCTTTGCATTTATTTGCCTGCTATATTATAGTAGAATGGCCAGACAGTGATCTAAGAATACATTTTTTCAAGTCCAGACATAGTCTACAAATACAGTTCTCTGACTGAAAAGATTTGGGCAACGCCAACTTTCCTGTACCTACCAACAATAACTCCATCCACTTTCTCTAGGAAATATCCCTGTTTGCAGCAAGGTGGCTGGAACTAAAAATCTTTTCCTAAAGCTCCATGTCCCTTAGAGCTTCTGATTCTCAGTTGCAGATGAAGTGTTTTCCTTTCGAAAAATTTTTACATGGCCAAAATCAGGCCATGTAAGCATGGCATCTAATTCCTCATCTCCTGCTCAATTTCTCTCTAGTGTTGGAGGTTCCTGTGCTGAATTGAAGGAGTTACATTACTTTGGTATCTAGGCTCAAACCACCAGTCCGCAAGCTATGGAGGGATTTGCATGCAAACTGCTGTGCTTGAATACCTGCATATTCCAGGACAAAATAGGCTCTGACATGAATGAAGCCAAGATAGACCATACCTGAACACAAACTATTTGGAAACTGACTGTCAAGGAGATGTCCTAGAAAACTGTCAAAGAAGTTCAAAGTTTGCCATTTGGTTGTTAGCAGAAATTCTTTGAAAGCACAATATAAGTACAGTCCCCAAAGTAGTTAAAGTGCTTTTTAGAGTTCCCACTTCTGGCATAGCTTTGAATGAGCAATAAAACTAAATTGCTGGAAATGAGGAGGTGACCTGTATTAAGCTTGCCTTGAAAGTCTGGTGCAATAGGAATTCAGTTCCTGAGAATATATTTCAAACAGATCCTACCCCTAAAATTGTGTTTCCTGGCAGAAAAAGCTGGTATAATTGAGCCAGATTTACAGCAAAGTTGTCTGTTAATATAGTTTCAGTTCCTGAGGGCAAAACTGTCTTTGTAAATGCGCTTCTGCAGAAACAACTTCCTTGTGCTCTATTGTTGTTATTAAAGCCTGATTGCCCTGTATGTGGTTAAAAAGGTTTCAAAAAGGTACCATAATCATGGAGATTAGGAGACAAGAAAGAAATAGTTGTATATTTGCTTGTGCATGAAAATGCTCCTTTCCGAAAACCTTGCGACTAATCTTTTTAGCCATGGCAGGAATAGGCAGAACTGTAGCCTTGAATCAATACCTGTGGGAGATGATGACTAACAGATTTAACAGAGTTTTTTGTTTGGAGGGGAATGCTTAAACTTTTGGAGTTGGTACCAGCTGTTCCTTTGAACAATGCTGTACTTATGATTCAGACCAGGTTGGTTGTGTTGTACGCAAGTAAAACTGATTATTTCCCTTCGTATGCTTACTAAAAAAATATTTAAAAAAATGGAAAGAAACTTTAGGTGGGTCTGAAAGATAGAGGAGCCTCTAAAGTACTTGTGAATCAGTTTTCTGGTGTAACTGCATCCACATGTGAAGTTATTGAAAACACATGTGACTTGGATAAAAGATTACATTTAAAGAAGGGACTAGAACTGGGCTACAGACAACAGGGTACTGTGTTCCATCAAACACTGAGCTACACATTTTCAAATGTTTCATGTTAAGAGAAAATGTTTAGATGATTTTAAACAGTGCACTACTCCATTTCCATTCACTTGCTTATCACAGACCTCTTATGAGTGTTTCTGTTACAGAATAATCCACCAAGGCCATTCATCTGGTTGCTTGCTTGGGGGAAGAAAATTGAGTTACAATATGTTTACTCTAAGGAATGGTATTATGTATTTGTAAGGTTTTGAACTGGGTGAACCATCTGGGGAGAAGAAACAGCAAACACAAAACTTGCCTGAGATTCATTATCATCATTAGCTTGCCCTGCATTTTCAGTATACAAACCGATAATAACTAGTATGTGGTGCAAATCATATTAGCCAAATCTCTAAGAGAAGTTGATATGAATTCAGACAATTTAGTAGTTAAAAAAGGCTGAGATACTTTAAAGTAATTAACAGGCAATACAGAACATGACACAGTTTTGGGAAAAAAAGATGTTTCAGATATCCAAGACTCAGGTCATGGAAACTGCACTGTAAATTGTATCTTAGGATTTAAGCTGCATTGTATTCTTACAACCCAAACAAAGGTAGTTTTGGGGCTGGATTTCAGCTTTTCCTGTGTATACAAAGTGTTTTGAGCATATTATATATAGCTAGATTCCTCAACACTGAATCCTCTGTGAATTCGAAGTCTCTCTCCTGCCATTTTAAGTTTCCTAATGAAGCTTAAATTCGAAGTCTACCCAAGACCTTCGGTTTGTTATTGGTCCAGACAGTTCTGGTTCTGTAAGTAATAGCTACAGGAATATAGTTTGAAATACATCTTTACCTTTGACTTCTGCATCCCAGTCATTAAGAGGTTTTTTGCTAGAGGCAGTAGTATTACATAACCTGCAACAAGGCCTGTACTCCTGACTTTAGTAATGCTGTTTTGTTACTGTGCCCCACTGATAGTGATGTGTGTGGATATATTGATACAGAAATGCAAGATTATTTTAGATTCATGAAGAATGGTAAATACGCATCAAGATCATTTTCACTGCTGTGTTTGGCAATTTTTTCTGTCTCCAGGAACTAATACCCACAATCTGAAAAAGCTCCAGTGACCATAAGGATGCAGCAGCACCTCAGTGTTCCAGGCAGCCTGTTCTCCATTTAATGGAGGCGAACCTTAGTCCAAAGTCTTCATAAGTGGAGGATCTTTGCCACCTTTAGATATTGCTAAATGCAACTATTAGTGGCAATCTTCTGCTCAAACAGAGGAACTGCTTGCAATAGGGTGCTCTCCTCAAGCCACAGAGGAGGTCCCTAAAGTCGTAAGTGCCATTTGAGAAAGAAAAGACTAGAATATGACTGGAACTTTTTTCTTGGATTTAGTGCTTTATAAGGAGACAAAAATCAATCAAACTATTTTTTCTAAAGGAAGGAACTAAGCAGTGAAGACCAGTTCTGTCTTTGTGGATTTGGAAGAAATCAAATCCAGCTGTGAACGGATCATGCAAGCATCTCAACTGAGCTCTGGATTGCCAGGGAACCAAGCAGATCTCATTTAACTCCCCTTGTGTTTTTATATAGTTGGTCACCTACCAAGTGAAGGAGGCTGAGGTCTAATAAATGCCCATGGGGATTCTTTAAGGAGATGGTTAGGTGGTCAAAGTGAGTTTATGGGCTGGAGGACATGGCCTGTTATGCAATGGACAGTAAAAAAGACAACTGTCATACTCAACTGCTGCTCTAGACTCCATAGTCAAACTCCTGTAATGTCACCAGACACAGTAATATTAAGCAGACTACTCCTTGTAATTATCTGATAGCAGTGGGTCAAGTGACACCCTTGTGAGGGCTTCAGGCAGGTATTGCTTCACTAAATTACTGCCTCATCTGGTTGCGAGTGTGTTCCTTTGAACAGGACCTGCCCAGATCTGCACAATGATGCCATGAATTGGCAGGAACATGGGAGCTATGTTCCCTAAGAATTTGTGTTTTGAGAATTAGTGCACTCATAGATTCTCTGCTATTTAGTAAGACTGGAGCACATAATGGCACTGTTTCCATAGTGGGAGATTGTTTCAATAGACAGAGCTCTCTAGGCACATGAATATTGTAGGAATGGAACAGTTTTGAGATTTTTTTTTCCCTTCTGTGCAATTTGGCCTTTAGACTCAAAAGTTATCAAGGTGAATAGATGATAATATCATAGTATAAATCAGTCTAAAATAACCATTGCCTAAATTAGATGAAATGCAATGAACCTGTTACAATGCACTGATGGCTGCTTTATGAAGGTTTGATTTCCATGAGAACTGTGACAAAAATATAGATAACAGAGAGATTTTCATCAAGAAGAAGGTAAACTTCAAGTTATGAATTTCAGCTTTCCTCTGAACTGGAGGAAGGAAATCATCAATGTATGCAGCAGTTGATAAATTACTCCCTTCTGTTTATTATATCAGTGTTATTTTCAAAAAATGTGGTTTATGATTATTTGTTTTGGATAGCAGAGTAATCCCCGACTCTTGAAAGCCTCCAAAGTGTCTATCATTAGCAAACATAACATTCATTAGAAGTCATTTTTCAAATTCAGAGTGAGTAATGCTCTTTTCCATTGCCAAATGAAGATCCTGCCTTCAGAGCCACAGTTTCTGCCACAGCCTTCTTCTTTACTCCAGTGGGCTTGGGGAGTTAATTTTCATACTTAAATAAATAATGTATGTATAATAGTATTCCTTAAAGTTAAAGTAACAGTTAAAACTATATAAGACATTATCATCCCACCCTTATTCCTAAAAGAAAGTATTGTCTGTTGAGTCTCAGGTCTTACCATATCTTTTTCTGCCTAACTGGCTTTGCTACTGTCTATGGTGCTGTGCCACTGGTACTTTTTGACTTTGAGTGTCCAATTGCCACTGTTGAGTGTTTGACTCTCTCTCACATCATGAGATAGAGCTGTGCATTGTCTTGCATGGCCTTGGCTACACAGCATTGTTGCATATGCAGGGATATGTTTGTTTGACAAGGACAGAGTGAAAAAAAAAGAAAGATCACTCTTTTGTATGGACCCAGAGGAGTCCCAAGGCTGCTTTTCAGAGGCTGACAAGCCTGTTGTGCCTGTCTAGAGCTCATGCCATGGAGGGCTGCTTCTTGACTTCAGGGCTAGGCAGCTCTTGACAAGCAGGACCAGGATGGAGAGATATGCTTTAGCGTTGCTTACTTTCTCCCCTCCAGTACATGCTGTTCCTATTTAAGTTTCAACCAGTCTTTCTAGTGTCTGTTCCTAGGGGATGTTAAACATCCTGCAAATAATGTAGTCTACAAACAGAGGCTGAGTTGAATTTTTCAGCTTTTGAGTTTAGGGAAAATCATTGCCTTATATTCTGGCTATTTTGTCTGTGTCTATGCTAGTACCTAAAGTAAACAAGATTGGGGCGTAGGAGGAGCACTGTCCTACAATAGCCTGTATTGTATATTTGTTGGCATGCTTTTTGGCATAGTGTTGGCTCATGCAAGCTAATATTCTCCCAGACAGAGCCCTGGCATGGTTCAGGAACAGGTCAGGTACTATTTGTAATAGGAAATTTGGATTAATTTATCACTTTTTTCTTTCTTCCCTCTTTTTTGGGAAAAACAGTGTAACCATATGGATACAAACTGTGTTATGCTACTGCATGCAATGCCGGGAAACAGCCCTTGTGCATTGTTTTAATTTGGAGAGATGTAGCTTTTGATGCTGAAGAAGAAAACAGTTGCAATCTGGGAAGCATGGGCCAGACTCTTTTTTGACTTCCTTAATCACAGTGTTATGTGGTACTAACTGAAACTAGGTGGAATACCACATTTTTCATCAAACAAACCTGAAACAAATTCTGTTGTCAAAAGATTCCCACATGCAATGAGCAGTCTGGTGTAATCAAACTTGTACCTAAAGTAGAGCTCTATCAATAATAGCATGTTATCAATGTATTACTAACAGATCAACATAATCAGTATTGTACTGCCCACTTAACTTGTGATGGTTAAGATTAAACTATCACTGTATTGTAATACTCTTTTACATTTTTCTGCTGAAGAAGCAGATGGATTAGGAGAGTTATATTGATTTGTATCAATCCAGCATTTAACTGACAAATGTAAAAAGACACGGCTGAATGTTAGCTAGATCTACAATTTCCAGTACATCTGCATATGGGGTAAGGCTAATAGCACGTAAATTTGGTCACCTAAATGGTAGATGCTGATTCCAACTTTCCAGTCTGGTAAGCAGCTCTAGAGGCTAATTCATGCCATGTTCAGAAAGGCAGAAAGAAGGTATCGTACTCTGCTGAACCCACATGCCAGCTTTTTGAGTTGCTGTTACCCAGGAATCATTTATTTATCATTTATTTGCTCTTTTCTCAGTGCTTTATACTTTTTCCCTGTCACAACCCAGATATTTCTTTCCCTTCTTTGATTCTACTTATCTTGCATGACTTTCTCTTACTTTCTTACAGCTTCAGAATTTGTTTCAGTAAAGCTGAGTGAAGGCCACACCAAAGTGATTAATAATGTACCTTAGGTTGCTCAGCTTTTCATTTCTTTGAATCTTCATGAGGTTTCTGTCAGCCTATTTCTCCAGCTTGTAAAGGTCCTTCCAGATGACATGACCCTCTGGTGTGTCAGGCATTCCTCCCAGTTTGGTGTCATCTGCAAACTTGCTAGGCTACTCTGCCATATCATCCAGATCATTAATGAAGATTTTAAACAGAACTGGGCCCAGTATTGTCCCCTGGAGTGTACCTCTAGCTACTGGCCTCCAATTAGGCTTTGTGCTGCTGATCACCACCTTCTAGGCCTGGTTGTTCAGCAGGTTTTCAGCCCCCCTCACTGTCTGCTTATCCAGCCCATACCTCAACAGCTTCTCTATGAGGATCTTATGGGAGATGGTGCCAAAGGCCATACGGAAGTCCAGGTAGACAATATTCACTGCTGTGCCCTTGTCTACCAGGCCAGTAATTTAATTTTAGAAGTTTATCAAGTTGGGCAAGCAACACTTTTCCTTGCTGAAGTCAAGCTGACTACTTCTGAGGATTTTATTGTCCTCAATGTGCTTGGAGAAGGTTGTTCCGCCACCTTTCCAGATATGGAGCTAAGACTGACTGATCTGTAGTCTTTGGGCACTGCCAGTCACTATGGTCAGTCAAAGATTATTAAAAGTGAGCTCACGATGACATCGTTCACCTACCTCAGCATTCATGGGTGCATCCTATCAGTGCCTGTGACATTATGTATGTCCAGTTTTCTTAAGTGTGCCCTGACCTGATCCTCTTCCCCCAAGGGTATATCATTCTTGCTCCAGACTTTGCTCTGGTTTGTAGGACCTGGTATTCTTGCTAGTAAAGACTAAGGCAAAAGCAGCATTCAGTACTTCCACCTTTTCTATGTCCTATATAACCAAGTCCAGCATTTTGTTGAGCAGTGACTCCACATTTTCTTTAGTCTTCTTTTGTCACCTATGAACCTCTTCTTGTCCTTAACTTCTTTTGCCATATTAGATTTCATTTGGGCTTTACCTTTCCTAACTTTATCCCTGGATGCTTGGACAAATTTCAGTATGCCTTTGAGGTTACTTGTCCTTTCTTCCACCCTCAGTAGGCTTACTTTTTGTGTTTGAGTTCGTCATTCACAGAGGCCTCCTGTCATTTTCATCTGATTTCCTGCTCATTGGGGTGGAACTCTGTTGAGCTTGGAGGAGGAAATTCTTGAATATCAAGCAGCTTTCTAAGGCGCTTCTTCCCTCCAAGGCCATATCCCACAGGACTATTTCAAGCAGATCTTTGAAGCGGCCAAATTCTGCTCTACTGAAGTCCAGAGCTGTGAGCTTGCTTGTCACCCTCCTTGTCCGCCCTCAGGATCTTGAACTCCACCATGGTCTGGACCAATAACAGCAGGGGTTAGTAATCAGAGAGCTGAATGAGCTCCTGCAGTGTCTCCCTATCATCCCGTCTCCTGGCAGGCAGCAAATCTGTCTGGATGACTGGTCAGGTCAACCGATGGGTGTCTCTGTGTCACCCCAGCAGGGAGTCAAACATTGCAATGAATTGTAATTTTTTTCCGGCTAGTCTTGTATGTCTTGTATGTCTCAGGGTTATGTAGATTGGGTCCTTTTGCTGGTCTACCTAACCCCAAAACTTTTACAAGCAAAGCACTTACAGTTTGCAGGGTGCTATCTGGCATACCAGACCACTGGCATTTTCTTGTTAAAGGTGAGCATGACTTCTATTCTGCTACAAACAGCTGTGGGGTGTTACACCATACAATGGAAATAAAAGCTTATTTCAGGGCCAGAATTAAAGAGGCTTTTTTCAATTAGTCTTTGGATTTAGAGACTACTGTTTACTAAAAATCATCATTCCATAGGCAGAGCTGTGCTTAAAAATGGGTATTAAAAGCAGTATTTTAATTCAGCACAAAATATTCCTTTTGAGCAGAATATAAGCTTCCAGCATACGGAAGAAGGAAATCTGAAATCTTGGAATTAAAACAGAAACATCTAAACCGTTGATAGAAACAAAATCCATCAAAGAGAGAAAATGAGCACTGTAAGGCAAAGTAAAGGAAGAAATCCAAAACATAATTCCATTTTTCCATAGCTATGAGGCAAGATAGTGAATGAGAAAAGGCCATAGGACAACTGGGTAAACAGCTATGACAATTGCTAAAACAAGTTCTTCAGGAAACTCCTCAAAGGGAAAATAAAGAGGGTCCCAGTCCTACTTTGCATTCCTATTACTGATTGCTTGCATTTGTTGTTCATTTCAGAAAACTCATTGAATAGAAATTAAGAAAAAAAAACCCAACAAACCAAACAAACCCTGCTGTTTATTCCAGCTAATATATAGAAAGTCAGCAGAAGATTTAGGAACATTATGAATGCCAAGTTAGACACTAATTTGTAGTTTAGGGGGCTTTAGCATTTTGGAAGATGTCATTTAGATGTCATATTGCTTTAATTTAAGACTGGGAGCACATATTTACAAGAAGACTTTAAGTACAGCATTCATTTTAGCTTTATTTAAATTTTTTGCTCTCCCTTTTTTGAAGGAAACAAAACAAAGCATCGACTATAAATTTCCATTGAATCTGCTTGTTCTGTTACTTTTTGTACTGCTAATGCTCAGTCCAAATACTACTTCTCTCTAAAACTGTTTTTGAAAAGGAAAAAAAAAGTTAAGATTTAATTCCTCAAAAGACGATTGTTTTAATTTCATCTTTCTTACCATAGTAGAATGTTTTAAGTGAAAGACTGGTGACAGCCCTTAGGTTTGTAGTCTCTTTCTGAAGCCCTGGGAAACATGGCCTTATTTTGCTGTGCTTCCTCAGGTGACTAAACTCTTGCCATGAGGCCTTGGCAAAACCCACCAGCGGTCAGTGAAGGGTTAAGATGTGAGAAATGGTATGGCTGGGGTCCCAGCACACTGAAATCCACCCGGCTAATGGCAGGCTGCTGCTTTAATGTTCACTTTACCTTAAAGTCCTTATCTATAGGGTGAGAAACTAAATCTTCAGCTCGTAAAGCAGAAAGATCGGTTGGAAACGAAATCCAAGCTGCTTCGGTAGGCCTGATTCAGTTGCTCTGATTCATCAAGTGAAAACAAGCCATTTGCCATCTGGTAATTACCTTGGGGACTGAGGTGTAAATCCCTGTTCCTTAATCTTCCCCTCTTTAAGAAAACATTTTCTCCTAG
This sequence comes from Corapipo altera, assembly GCF_003945725.1. Taxonomy (NCBI): domain Eukaryota; kingdom Metazoa; phylum Chordata; class Aves; order Passeriformes; family Pipridae; genus Corapipo; species Corapipo altera. Next base: position 8,583,515 of record NW_020884892.1, read on the forward strand.
GTGGTCCAGATGGCGAGGGGCCTTCAGACAATGCATAGAGGTGACCAGTGATGGGTTGCTCCAGCGCAGCAGGAGGTCCTTGGGGTGAGAACGTAGAGGGAGGGGAAAAGGGAGGGAGGGAGAGCTCTCCTTTGCAAATGGATTGTCAGATGGCTGACAAGTGTCGTGTAAGTCAGCGTGAGAAAGCTCCCTGTGGGATCCCACAGCAGCCCTGCATGAACCACCCCTGCCCCTAGGCTGGTGGAGACAGTCATCAAGGATGGGACTAGGCACAGGCAGAACTAAACAACATCGTTGTTCTTTATATCTCTCTTTATATTTATTTATGCATCCAAACTACGGTTGGAATGCCTCTTTCCAGTCCTACTGATTAAATGACAACCGTGTCGATCCTTGCCCTCTTGGTTCAAAGAGAATTGCCCTGTTTTCTTTCAAAATCTAGGCTGAAGAGCAGTCGACCAGGCATCCAAGCTGGCCTTCACAAGAAATAAGAAACAACATTATTTTAGAGGCTGTTTAGTAATGATATTTGCAGCACTTTTCTTCAAGGGGGAGACTCCTCCTCCTCTTGTGACTTTTAAAGTAGCCAGAAGCTAAATTAGGCCACTGGGAGAGGAAGGCTGCTGTTTCTCAAACTATGACCTGCTTGCTCACTTAGTTCTTGGCAGATGTCAAAGAGCTCAGTATAGGTTTTAAGCCTCCTTTTAATCACAGTTTACCACTGTGGGGGTACAAGGCTGTACCAAGGGGATGCTGCCTGCTCCACCATTGCTCTGAGTACCTCATTAGCTCTGAAAAAGAAGAGAGGAAGAAGGTGGAGCAGGGACCATATTTTTTCCTATGGTCATATTCCTTGTACACTTACAGCTTTAATTCCCAAATACCCTGTTTTCCGGCCTGGAGACAGTCACTATGCTTGCATCAAAGATGCTGCACTGGTATGAACTAACAACTGAACTAACAGGGAGGCATAGAAGTATTTTGCAGCCATCAGATAGGAAATCAAAGGTCCTTGACTTCACCAGGGTGTGGATCAGACACTGTAGATGACCCAGCCCTCAGATAATTCTCCCTCTTCTGAAGAGCCTACAACTGAAAAGAAATCATCTGATAACCTGCAGCCACAGACAACCTTTGGATAATCTCCATGCCTCCAGAGCTGCTGTGCAAAATCATAGATGGAAGCAATGAGGCACCTCAAGCCAGGGAGCTCCATAGGAGCTCCAAGCAGGACATGGGAAAAAGAGAGAAAAAAGAGAGGGAAAACAGAGCTGAGGAGTAAATTTCCCCTCCTGTTTATCTCAGATGGGTATAACCCACATGATGCAGAAGAACAGGTTTTCTTACAGGCATTAGACTATTGCAAAAGACAGTGAGAAAACATTTCCTGAAAGGAGAGTTTAGACACAGAGATATTTGTGCAGCTTTGATGTCCCAAACAGAAAAAGACAGAGGGCTAATACTCATGCCTCAAACTCATTGCCCTTTCTCCACTGTAAGTTCAGGTGCCTAGAAAGACAATCAAGGAAAGGAAAATGCCATTTCATCCTCTTGCAGGAATGCAAAGGCATATTCTAGCCCAAGTATCTTGTGCCTTTCCAACAAGGCTGCAATGGGAATACACATCAGAGGTTGGCCAAATGGTGTGGATTTTTGAAGCATTTGAATGAACTTCTTCAACTGATTTTGAAGTATCCTTTTTATGCTCAAATAACAATTTGCTTGTGTGTTCCCCACAAAAATGTCATATCAGAGGCATTCGCAAAACCTGGCACAAAAGTGCCCCACAGGAACCTTTGTTTATGGTGAACAAGTCCTTTGATTTCACCAGAGCAATCCATATAATCCCTGGAAAAGTACAGATTGACTTGGTTGAAAAAAAAAAAGTTGGCTAGTCTAACCATTGAAACTGAATTAGCATTGTTGTTATTTGGTAGTGGTTTTGAAAATAAATAACAGTATGCAAAGTTTCTAAAGCAATTCTACTCTGCATGAGTTGATGTTGAACTTAGAATGATCTAAAATCAAAAGCTATTTTATGAGATGTAGACACTAGGATGCAAATTTAAAGCTGTGCTTTAGATGTGAAATCTTACGATTTCCTGACTTTGCAATGTTTCCCTCTAGTACTTAAAAAACCCACTGTAACTCAGTTTCCTAAACCTAATTCTATTTTCTAAATATTTTTTCTTTTACAGAAGATTTCTTCACTGGGTGTATAATGCTAATGATTGAATTATCCCACTTAAAATTACTTAGGACCACTGTTATACTTCTGGATTGTCATTGACATCTAATCTGGATGAACTAATTCCCTGAGTAATAATCTTGTTATTGTTGGAGATGTGTGAATGACTGAATTTTGACTGGCGACTACGAAAATCAGGTTTTTTCCTTATTATCATTGCTCTGTCCATATCTTTTTAGTTTGTCTTTTTTAAAATAAATATATGGAGAATAGCAAATATGGAGCATGTAAAAAGACCTCCTGGTTTTTCCCTTCTTCAAAAACCTGTAAAAAAATTTTAGGTTATTTCTAGAATTAAAACAGTATTCAACAATAAAGGGTTCAAAAAGACTAATTAGGAAATGCTGAAAGAAACTGTTATAATTATTGAGAAATTTTTCCAATTGTTTTTGCCAAAAAAATTATGTCTTGAATTTAGCTGCAAAGCCCTGTGCTGCAATACTTGGCCACTACATTAGAGGTCTTTAAAAATTGCCATAAATTCACTCTTGACATAACTATCTATTACAATAGCACATGCCAATGTGTATTTTCCCTAGAGAATGTCAGTCACTGATTTGGTGTCATCAGCACTAAGTCTCATTCTTCTCTCATTTACAGTGTCTTTGGTTTTGAACTCTTCCCACATCATTTCTGGCGTAACACTGGACAGATGGAGGGTTTACAGGAGGTGGAATTTTAAAACATGGTGTCAGGAGGTGTTCCACCTTTATAGAACTTCAGTTTCCCCAATGGGAAGATGGTATTTCCCTACTCGAGACTGTAAAACTCTGATATACTATATCATTATTATTCTACTCAATTCAAGCTACTTTCCGTGTGTTGTTTGAAGGTACAACCTCTTCTTCCTTTTGCAGTTTCTTGTAGAATTCACATGTGAATTTTAGGCCAGATATATTCTCCCTAAACTTAACATCCATAATGGCAAAATTATTAGCAAAGTTCATGTAATTTCATGAAGACTTTCAAACTTAAGTGCAAAAAAACTTTCCATCGATATTCTACAAACTCTCCAACCCGGTTTCTAGCAGTCAGCTATGAACTTAGTATTTGTGGGTCTAGGCTTTTTCTTCCCATTCAGTTTAGTCACTTTACAAAGCCTGTATCTTTGGAAGCGTAAGAAGGCACATGTGCAATTAGGAACACTAAAGATCCATTACAGAGAGTTAGCAACGCCGTGCTTATCACTTGCTTTGTGAACAATCTAAATTTTAATACAAAATTTTTGAAAATCATTTATCCGTCTTAAAAGGATAACACAGCCTGAACTGAAAGGAGGCAACATGATATTAACCTGAAGGCCTGTTAAACTGCACTGTGGTTATAAATTTTGTGGAATTTCTTTGTATTTACACTAACTGCCAAAACAGATTTAATCCTTTAAGGCTTCAAGATGTACATTTCTTGGCTTGTGTGCTGGGACATTTTCATACTGGAAAATGATGTATATTTTCCATATACACTCTGGGCTTCTTAAAAAATTGGGTAAAATCTACTTACTTTAAGGTTAACGTAAAGACTGAGAAGCCAGGAAAGAGAATGGGAATTCAATGGTATGATAGACTCATGTCCCAGACACTGGGATATGGACTGAAATAAATCTGGACACTGAGAGTTAACAACTAAGTGCATCTGAGTCTTTGCCTGAGCTCAGAAGACTTTCTGTTTTTCCTAAAACCATGTAGCTACAGCAGACTAACAAAATCAATGTGAGAATGATTGTATGGCTATAAGGATGCTTGTACCCAGGCAGCTTCTTATGGGACTTATTTATGATAGCAAATGCAAAGGGATCTTGTAGAGCTCAGAAGAAGTGAAACAAGTCTAGTGCAGAAATTGAAATCTGGAAGGGAAAATTTTATTAAGGTAAAAGGAAGCTGTGGATTTTTATTGTTGCTACTATTTGTGGATTAAGAACTATAGGACTGACTATGTATTAAAAATCTTCTACTTTTCAAGGAAACACAGAAAGGATTTGCAATGTTGCAAGGATAAGAGGTTTTCACTTAAATGAAAATAATCACAAATGTATAACTATTTCTATTGATTCCATTCTGAAGATGATCCTGCTGGAGTCAGTGATAGTTTTGCCATCGACTCTACACAGTATAGATGCAGGATAGACACTACATTTGCATTATAAGTCCAGGCTGTTATAATTAGAAGTGAATTTAAATACTGATGCTTAACTCTGCATCACAAATTTCCAAGAGTCTCATGTTGTCTGAAGCTGCGATTTTGGTTTGGGCTCACCTCCAGGGCAGGGAGAGGCTGATTATCTGCAGAATCTGTCTAAGATCTTGGTCAGCGATATTTTTATATTTTTGTGGTTCAAATGATGTATGCTGTAGTATGAAAGCAATAGTTTTCACTCATTAATCATATTTCAGGAAATAGGAAGCACATGATCACCAAAAAACCCAAAGTATGAAAATGAAGACAGGAATTATGGTAAATTAGCTAGTGCAAAAACCTTTATTAGACCAAGAAATACAATCAGGAATAAAAAGTTCCCTGGTGAAAATTTTCACAGACTTTTTGTTCTTATTGATGCATTTTTTTTTTCTTGGAGGACTTTATAAGTTATTAGTCTAATAAACATAATAAAATATTAGCTATTACTCCTCTAGTAAAAATAGCTAAGAAAAAGAACATTTGTCTCTAAAATCTTTGGAAGAAAAGCATATGCATACATAAATAAACTTCTTTTATTGTTGTTGATATAATAAATTATTCTATTGAAGATTATTATTCTCTGGGTTTTTTTGGGATTTCACAAGTGAAGTTGAATGCACTCTGTTAAAAGACTTAAAAGCTAAGTAGCTGAAACTTTGCCTCTACTTACCAGCCATGACTTGATTTTAAAGTTTTGGGATTTTACTGGCAGTGAAAGGATTTAAAATAACATGGAACATGTATCTCCCACCACCACTGATGACAGAAGCAGCTGCTGCAGCAGAGAAACAAAATCCCTGACTGCTCTTTTATGTGATTCTTTCCACTTCTCACGGCCAGCAGCACTCTCCACTTCTCACGGCCAGCAGCTTGAGGTTTCTTCCATCCAAGAAAGGATGTTTTTCAGCAGTCATGGATAGGAAAGTCATGGACAGGAAGTGGACAGTCATGTCCACATGACTGGAAGTTTGAAGTTTGAAACAGGAAGTTTGAAGAGTTTCTTTTGAGGATCCAATTAGTGCTTTTGGGCTCCACACTACTCTTTGGAAGAAATCACATATTGTGCTTGTGCTCCAGATAAAATGTGTTTACTTTGGGTCTATTTTAAACCTAGTGCTTACTGGCTTCCTTAGGCACCCTGAAGCAATTGTACTCTGAGAAATAAGAAGTACTTTCTTCCTTTTGGGTATTGTAGACCCTTATTCATAATCTAGTCTCCCATCAGACAAGCTTCAGTTTAGGGTCCAGCACCTCTGCCATGCTTAGGAAGAGCTCAATATACCTGCCAGGGGATGGGGCTGTGATATTTGAGTTATGCAGCCCATGTGGAAAGAAACCACTAGATGTTTACGGCTTTCCCTTGGGGAATTAGGGCTTTCCTTTGGGGAACTTGGGAACTCATTGCCATACATATCAGTATGTAGATATGGAAGAGCCAAGTTTAGGGAAGTAGTCCTAAATTAACACATTGAGTATGAGCATCCTGACAGGTTTTGTTTTGCAATGACAGTAAAAGCTGCATTTTTTAATGACCGATGTCGCCTTTTTTTTTATTTCTATTTTGTTACCACCACCTCTTTTCTTTGGTTGTGAGCAGCAAAAATCCCAACTAAACCTGCTAAGAAAATAAAGGAAGGAGTCACTTTTTGTAAGGTTCCCAAAGGTCAAGAAAAAATGCTTTCCAGTGATTTAGTGGGTGAAAAGTCTGGGTAGGAACTGAATAGATATGCTGCACTCCCCGAGAAATGATGGAGAACAAAGAAAGCCTTAGATGGAAGGAGGAACTGTGAGCATGTGTGTGCACTCGTGCAATTGTAAAGCAAGCCTCTGAGCTCCAGGGTGATTTATTTATTTGCAAACACTGCTCTTTTGGAGAGCCTCCTGAGATACACATCTCATCTTCGTGGGGGTCTCCACCCTGCTTGTAAAATGAAGAATGATGCATAAGGCTGTAAAATGAGGAAATAAATTTCTTTGCAAAACAAAGCCCAGCCAAGGTGCCTCACCACAAGACATGCTCCTGGCACAACCACAAGGACTGTAGTCACCAGGAATATGGACAAATCGTTATGAGATAGAGGGAACCTTGAAGTGTGCTAGGATGTAGTGGTACATGACATTTGCTTAATAAGCAGCTGAAGTGTAACAACAATGACTTTCCTAGAGAAAAAGAAGTCTTAAATTCTGTGTGTTCTGTTACTGATGGATCAATGGTCAAGATGAATTTAGGCCTTCAGGGTTGCATACATGAACACACATGTAGAGCTGTGCTCAAGCTAAGAAGCTGTTTGCTACTCTTTGATGTATTGTAGCAGTGATGTACTGTCATTGTGACTTTTGTGAGAAAAATCTATGAATTTTAGAATTTGATTTTACTGATCCAAGCATCTGGGTAGAGTGATCAATCACCACATTTAATCAACACATTTCTGTTTTTAAAGTATAGGTGACATGTAAATTATCAAACTTACTTTTACAATGCTTGCATGCTGGACAGTTTTGCCTTGCAAAATTAAGGCTGTCCACATCCCTTAGAATAAGCAAGCACCTAAGACATTTTATAAAGCTGTGCCATGAAATCATGTCAAATAACAAAATTGGGACCCAAACTTTTGACTAGCAAGGGAAACTGCATTCAAGTATAATTTGGATATCTATGTCAAAAAATTGCTGCAAGATATCCCTTGGATTTTATGAGTCTGAAATCCCATTATTCCATGAGGTAGACTAATGCAGTGATGTGTTTATATAAGTATATGCAGTTATTCTTTTACAAGGATGCTTACTATATTTTTTTAAGTGATTTCTTTTAAAAAATTTTCAGCAACTGTAAATATCTGGCCTGAAGTTGTCTCAATGTAACAGCTGTATTTTGCAGTACTACAGACTGGCTCCAGGGAAACCACTGTGGTCTCTCTGTTCCTGGTGTTTTAAAGCTCTACTGATATGATAGACCATAATGATTTGGAATGAGGATTATGGTCTATCACTAAATAGTGTGGTATTATGCACTTACCACAATATAGTTACTATGATTTTCTAAGACATATTCTTGGCAGTCTCATTCATTTGTGCAATAACAACTCACACCAGCATAATTTATGTGTAAAAAGAGTAGGCTTATGCTTTGGGAATGCAAACAGGAATTACATCGGTACAGGTTGGAGATGCAGAACATCAGAAAGCAGAGGCTGCACGATCCTTAATGGGAAATGGTAGCCTATGCTTTTTATATTCTGAGTATATCTTTGTGCTCTTAACAGCACACTTCTGTAGCCCCTCGGAAGTTCAGGTTATGTATGTTCAGGCAACTTCCCTTTGCCCTGTGGAAAAATGTCACTAAAGCAAATTTAATCTTGTTTTTCTCATTGCTTTTCTTTGCCTTTTATGCTTGCACTGAGCATAAGAAAGAACTTAAATAACTCCAGTGTGGTAGTTTAGTCTGGGCCTTCCTTGGTGACCAGTTTGTAACCAAGGAAGTGCCCAGATTTACTCCGTATTCCCTACGATTTTTACGTAAGCTGGAGTATAAGAAGAAAGGAGGAAAGGCCTTCATGCTCTTTCTTTCCAGCGGCTTTGGAGGTGCGGGTTTCCCTGCTGTTTAGTCTGTTGTGTTGGGGAGTGAGGCCTGGTGAGGCCTGGTAAGGCCTTGCCGAACTTGGGAAGCGGAAGCTGCCAGAAGTCGTTCCAGTGCGACTTTCTGTTGTCCCAAGGAGAGCAGTAAGATATTCTTTTGCTAATTCTTTTAGTTGTTAGATCTTGGGCTATTGATCATATCTATTTTATTTTGTTTGGGTTCCTTTTTCCCTTCCCCCCTCCCTTTCCCTTTTCCTTTTGAAATTGTACATATATTTCAATCTATATAAATGTAATATAAGTGTAAATATATTTATATATATATTGCTTTAGCTGTCTCTCTCTTGTTTCAGTTCTCTTGTTTGTTTTTTTTTTCCCCTTTTGTGGGGGGGGGGGAGGAATTCTTGTGATGAGGAGAAGCCAGCTTCAAACCATATCACTCCAGATGACTTTTTTCCAAATTTTCCCTTTGAGAAATTAGAAAACAAAACGTATGTAGCAGATGATGTTGGTGGCTTAGTAGGATTTAATCACATTGGAGGGAAGGTTAATATTCTCAGAACAAGGAGAAGTTCTAGGGCATTACTTTTCATTTGTAATGTCCACGCATATCACTGATATACCTTTGAGAGTGATCCTATGGCTCACTGACACTAGTAGAAAGAGTTTTCTGATTTTAGTTTTTAAGGGTGCTTTCCTCCATAAGATGAAAAGTGTCTGTTGATGTACCACAAGGGTGGTTTACAGAGAGGGCATAGAGCTGTAGTAGAGAGGTAAGGAAAAAGGAAGCTTCAAACACTTTTTTCTCTGTTAGAAGAAAGAGCTAACAGGAGGTCTGACTTTAGTGAAAAAAAAAAAGAAGGAGAATTCAAATCAAAAAATAATTGTAATTGTGAATAAAATAAAGTGGAACCACAATCAGAAGATAAGTCAGACAACAATGCCTTGAAATGGCAGATTAGACATTTGAGTGTACACAATGCTTCTTGGTGGTTGCAGTCACTACCAAGCCCCAGAAAGGTAACCTTGTTAACTTCCTTAACCCCACCAGTTCTTACTTCCTTCTAACGTCAGAAAGAAGCAGTGTTTGCAGTGTCTTGGTGTTGAGTGTCTGTATACAGAAAGAATAAATAATAATTTTCAACCTTCATAAATTATCATACAGGAGGAAACCTAACAAAAAAGGGTATAATGTGCAAATGAGAGCTCAGAATTTAAGTGTGTCTTGTCTGCAACCCTTTTTCCAGCACTGGGTAAAAATACGGCTGTTGCTGCCCTCAGCGGAGATCTGTATAGAAAAGAGGTCAACTTCACATCTCAGCTCTTAACAGGCTCTTAGACATGCAAAGAGTCTTGACGACTAGAAAGCTAAACTCACTACACTCAGTTACAGTTCAGCCAGAGAGAACGGTATACCACATGATTTATGTGACATTGTGTGTGGTAAGTGAGTGTGTTAATGTATTTTTTCACTCCATATTTATTGCCTGGCTAGACTTCTCTTGTTCTGACCATGTGCTCTTCTCTGACAGATCAGAAAAGTCATAATAAGCAACTGCTCCTTTTCTACAAACACTCTTGTGTTTGGAGCCTCACAAGGTCAATCTTCCCTCTGTTTCTCTTCCCGTGGAACAATGCCATGAAAGAGGAGAGACTGAGACTGTCAGAAATTGTGACCTATTTTAAAGATGCTGGAACATAGTGTGCAATGTTCATCCTCTTTGATAGAAAACACTTTTGTTTTCCACAGACAATATTTCTACAGCTGAAAATTGATGTAAAACAAAAGCTGTTGCTGTGTTAAAGTTGTTTCTCTGTGGAGAAGCAGCTAATGGAAACAGAGAAGGGCAAAAAACCATCAGGACAGGTGAGCCTTTAGCTACACAGCCATAGTCGACATCATTTGTGTTGACTCCATCAACACAAAAGGACAAGGCTGTGCAGAGTTGCAATCTTTGCTAAACTGATCATACTCTGAGTATTACTTCATGTGGTAAAGGCTGGGCCTTGAATTATGTATTGTGGATTTAGGTTTGATCTCCTATGATAGAATTTGGCACTAAATCTTCTACTGAAATTATCCTGAAATATTTGGCTGTAACTAAATTGTGTTTAATCTGAAATAGGAACTGCCGTGCAGTGGCAACTTACTGCCATAATGGCAGCACATACTAAAAATAAAGGTGCAGTATGCTAACTCAGTGCAATCAACCAGATTGATTAGACACTATTGATAAATACATATTTATTCTTCTATACGCATGGGAAATCTGCTTCTAGGTAGGTCTTCTTTTCAAAGTCCCACTGCCCCATCTTATTTACCATTTGATGCTGCCAATGTAACATGCTTTTGTGAGATGGAGGCAGTGCTTTATTGTCTCCAATCAGAACATTAAAAATATATTACATGTAGGAGTATCAGAGGTCATTATCAAGACCTGTGGGTCACACCTGTAGTTTTCTTTGGATAGACTTTCATCATCAAGAAAGAGCCTTCTGGCCTGGTTTCTACTCAGTGTAAAACTACGTAGACTTTGGTGTGTATTTGTAAATGAAATGTTCAACTCCTGTTATAGAAGACTGGAAGCGGGAGTCAGTTGCTTCTTCATAGGTTTCTAAGCATACCTAAGATGTCCAGGTTACCCTTGCTGTATGGCTGGTGCTCTGGATAGACACATACTTGTTTATCAGCCCTGTCTGGATGTCTCAGATGCCGTGGAACAATTCCAATGGCACCACACACTTCTGCTTGGGCAAATGAACCACCAACTGACCCAATTCTGTCATTAAACTTCAGGCATTATTCAGACACATAGCCAGTAGCTGTCTCTTACGTGGTAGGATATACTGTTCTCTACATTGACCAGAGGCATCACTCAGCTGTTTTGAGCATTCAGTACTGAGATGCTCTCAGGCATCCTGACTTTGTCTGGCCTCCATCTGTTGCTCCAAGCAAGGTATGGTCTCCCGAAAACTTTTTCTTGAGTCTCCAGGTCCACACTGGCCCAGATATAGGCACTTTTGGTGGCAGCAAACCCCAGTGTTTGGGCAACTGAACTAATAACTGTATCTTCAGTGACTATAATGCAATTACTGGCTCACAAGTACTTATCTGTATTCGGATGTCTTACTCATGAACTGCAACTTTCCCTCATTCTCACAAGATACAAAATTTTTCAAACTGAGGCACATAGTCACCTGTAGATTGGTCCTGAAAGGTCTGCAAAAGATGTCTTAGCAAAATAGGTATATGTATGCCAGAAAGTTCAGCAGGTATATGAAATTTTGGAAGGGTTTGCATCAACACTATAGATTCAGCAGGACTCCGTGTGTTGAAGTGTTTACAAAACTTGAATTGAAATTTTAGACACTACAGTGTGTGGGTGTATATGCTGCTGCCTTTCCTTACCAGAGGATAGACAAACTTTTGTAAATAGAGGTTTTTTCAGAATGGAATTGTTTTGCAAGGCTTAATTAGTTATGAATGGTTATAAATGATAATGTAAGAAACGCCATACTGTTTAGACCAGTGGTCATTCTAGTCTAGTACTTCCTCTCTACCAGCAGCAGAGAAGATGGTTTACTGGGGAAGCATGTAAGCCTAGTCCTTTTAATATTCTGGGTAGTCCCTCTAGTATCTCTTTATGGACAAGTTTTCTACATGTTTGTCTATTCCTTTTGTGAACTTGTGTTAACTTATTTCAGTCTATACCAAAGTGGCTGAAAGCCATTTATCAACACACTATAGTCAGTAGTCAGCTGACACCTTAACAATCATGTGTGTTGATGTTATTTATACTAGTATTTAAAATTTATATTTCAGGTGTATCTTCTGACATCTAGAAGGTCATGAACTGAAGGTGTTAGGCACTATAAAAAGCTGGACTGTCCATAACCTATCTGCTGGGCAGGGGTTTGCTGTTTTTCATGTTCCAGGAAAAAACCCAACCATTTAAATGGAATTTTATCTTCATGATTTGGCCTAGTTTTTTTCCCACTGATAAAAGGAAAAAACATGAATGCTTTTACTTTAAAAATATTTGAGTGGAACCTTTGTTAATGTTGTGAAACAGCAGTAACTCTGAGTCACAAAGTACTTAGCTGAGATATTATACAATCACAATTTGTATCAAGTCCCTCCTGCTGTTTTAATTTTTGTCTGCACCCATTTTTCATGTTGACTTGACAGGGTCAGGATGTAGTCTTAGAAATGGAGCATTTATCTTGCAGTGATAAAGTTTATGCCTTTAATGTTACCTTTCAAATATAAGAGAAGTCTGACAAATTGTCTGGGTTGTTTCAGGGTTTATTTGCTGTAGTGCTTTCTGGTTATGAGCATTCCTCATTTATTTCATGCAGCTACTGACTTCGATTCATTAAAGCAATCTAGTTGTATACTTTTCAACAGGACCAGACACCTGCTAAGAGTTATGCACGTGCTCAGATGCCCTTCTGAATCAGTCTTTGCCTGGAGAGCTGTCAGGGGAAGATACAGGAGCTTCTAAAAATGACTTACGATATGATCATATCTAAGTCAGATCCCTATTTGTACTGAACTATTTTGATACATATGTACTACACTATACAAGGCAATTTGTCCTCCCTCTGGCTGTCTGCATCCTTGGTATTCGTTCATAAAGGCATATTCAAAGGAAAGTCCTCTCTACCCTTGTGGTTTTGAAGTTACTTCTACCTGCTATGTCTTTTGAGTTTTCCTTTCTTGTTCTATGAAGTCAAGGCTGGCAGAATTTCACAATATCCAGCCAATACCCATGTTAAGTTTTGGGAACAAAGTGGTGTGTTCTTCCTTTTTCTCATTTCAGCTTAACAAAATCTTCCCTTCTGCAAATTCTCAGCAAACGACAATTTGACATTTTCCAGATGATGCAGGGATAAGAACTGCGGATCCGTTCCTTCTTTTTAAGACAAAAAAACTCAAGTAAAGCCAGATGGGAATTTTGCCAACAGGAGCTGATCTCACACAGAGATGTCCAAGTGAAGTGGGCAGTGGGAAGAGGAATGCAACCATGCTGCCAGAGAGGCGACGGAAGGGGCTTGAAGAAGAGCCCATCCCCCTAGTCAAAGCTCAGAGGTGGTGAGCATGGTTTCACAAAGTCTGCATGGAGCAGAGTATCTGAAGGGCTTGCTCAGGTATCTTGCTGAACTGGTTTTTTTGTCAATGTCTTCAAAGGAAAAGCTGATGTTCAACAAAATGGTGCGGTGTTGAAACATAAATCTTCTAGTGAATTTTCCTCCTGCCTTCACATGTCCATGTGGATCCAGACACAACACTCATGGAGTGATAGATAACTCACAGATGAAGCTGATGTATCATTGTTAACTTGAACAAGGCCTTTTGTCTTCTTTTTATTGCAGAGGGTAAAGGATGTGGCCTTATCTTGGGCACACCATGACTCCTGTCAGTTGGTGTCACAGTTGGAATGTTATTTAAATCCAATTTCTTTTATCTGAAAGTATTTATGTGAGCAGATAAAGCATTATGCCTCTGTCCTAAAGTGCCCTGCTCCACTTCAGTGCTGCAGATAACACTGACTTGAGCTGGAGCTGCCACTCTGTGGACAGGAAATCAATTCTCTCCCCCATTCTCTGCTTGATCTTTCACAGTGGATAATGGGGATGTGTGTGTGATGCTACTGACAGACCTCAGGATGTAGTCCATTAGGAGGTTAAAGGGAATCTCATCTTCAAACTGTAGGACTCGGCCTTTTTTTTTTCCTGCTGTAGTTGTATTTATTTGAGGTGGGGAGGAAAGTGGGACAATTCAAATCTGTATTTACTGCTTTTCTCTGACTTGAAGCCTCAGTTTAGAAGCCAGTAGGTCTCCTCTCACTCTTCTCACCACTCATAAAGAGCTTACTCAAGCAGGGCTGTAAATGTAGCTGAGAGAATGTACTATTCAGCATGAGTGAAACTGTCAAGAACTGTCTTGAAGTGGAATATATGAGATTTATGGATTTGAATGCAAAAAACATTAACTGAAATGTAGTCAAGTGCTTTCTAGGACTGCTGATAGAGCCCTTTTTAGGACGAAGCAGAAGGAATGAAGGAGTGAAGCTGAACCTGGAAGAAGGGAAACGAGGGGAAAAGTGTTTTTAGCTTTGCTTTTGCTTCTCACTAACCTACTTTATTTTTTAACTGGCAATGAATTAAACTATTTTTCTCCAAACTGAGTCTATTTTTATATATGACAGTAGTTGGTAAATGATCTCCCTGTCCTTATCTGAAACCATGAGATTTTTAATCTTTAAATCTTCCCCTGCCCTACTGAGGAGGTGGAGTGAGAGAGCAGGTGGGTGGCACCTGGAAGTCAGCCTGCGTTAAACCACCACAGTCACCCATGCACTCCCTGAGGTTAGTGTTAGTAATCTCCATTAGCAGTTCTGAAAACTTAATTGAGATTTGTGGACTGGGAGATGGGAAGTTGAACGAAAAAGTCATATGCAAAAAAACTGGACACAGAAATTCTTATGGCTGCACCTAGTTTTTATGAATGTCCCTGATGTAGGAGGAAGAACATGTCTTGTGTAAGCTCTGGTAGAAACATAAAGAGGAAAAACGTGCATCCCTACATAGCTCTATTTCCTACACATGTAGGAAATTTTGGGGTTTTATTATAACTAATAATCAAAGAGAAACAATTAAAAATATTGCTGTATGTAATCACAGGCTTAAGAAATCTCTTTAAGAAATGGACACTGACTCACCTTTAATCATCAGACGATGTATGTAAGTGCCCTTTCAAGTCAGTGGAGAGAAAGAAATATTTTTGATGTTTGATAAATCTGATCTACAATTTGGAACAAATACAAGGAGGCAAATTTTACAGACTGTGTAATGAACCTGTGGAATATGCTGCCAGTGGAGCACATACAGTGTCTGCAAGCACAATAAAGGCTTAGATGGGTTCGTGGACAAAATGGATGTTAAGGGGAATGGTCAGGGTTGTATCTTCCATTGTTCCTAATCCATTGACCTTGCACACTGGTAGGGTACAAGGGTAGTGGCCTGCAGAAAGTATCCAGAGCTTTTCCTAGCAGCATCCTCTAGTGCTGCTAACAAAGCACTGGACTCAAAAGGCCACTTCTTGTGCTCCGATATTCCCTATGGCCCCAGGCATTACTCCTCGATCTCCACCTGGCTCTGGATACTGCTTCCTCTCCTTCTCACCCTGACAGGTCCAACTGCCCTGTACATGTCACACAGAAAATGTAGAGACAGAGACATGAGGACAGAAAGTTGAGAGTTGATGGACAGACCCTACTAAATTGTAGATACTGTGTAGTTTTTTGTCTTTTACTCCTAGGATACTCTTTGAGGTTACTCTGCTTGGGAAAACATGTAGATGTTGTTTATATGACAGTAATTGGTAAATTTCAGTTACAAAAGAATGATATTTTGTTGTACCGGTAACTGGGAAAGTGTTCCGTATCTAACAGCTTTGGGTATTGTACTCAGCTTTGAATATATTGTACTCAGCCTTGAATATTTCTTCCAAATAGATGATAAGCATAGCTCTTATTAGTAATATCGTGTAAAGAGCAAAGAGCATCCCCACTTAAGGGGGATGTGCACTGTTTCGTGTACAAAACTGGAATAACTAGAGCTGAACTAAAGAGGTCAGTTTGGCTGGAGTGGAAATAAATGTGAAATAACCCAGACCACAAAGACACTCACCATTCAAAGGTGCTGCAGTGCAGCTGAGTAACCCCTCTTGGTGCTGAAACACAAATTCTGTAGGAAGGACAGGCTAAAGGGATGGTATTTAATCCACCTACCTTGAAATATTGGCATTTTGGAGAGAGCCACCCAAGCTAGTTGCTTAGAGGCCCTTTTCTGTCAGTGGGAGAAAAAGGTGCTTCTGGGGTGTGATTTGTATAAGGTACTTCACGCTTTTCTGCTGGGTTCAGACTTATGGAGTTGCAGATGTCTGCATGTAGGCTGCCTACAGTGTGACCAGAAAAATGTCTACCCTGAGGACTGAAGCCAACAATGTGGGCTGGATATGGCAAAGAATTTCTGTCAAAAGTGGGGAGAGGCAAGAAGAAATGATCATGGAAAATGGCACCAAGGTTCCTTTCCATGTGTGGAAAATTTAATTTTTGAACTTGCCATTTGCATTTGCATTTCAAAATAAACATATATAGAAAAGGGTTAGTAAAAGGAGTGAAATAGCCTTAGGGGAAAACAATGCTCTGAGCAATTTGGACTGAGCAATACTTTTCATTTTGATCCAAAGCTCACTTTTCTAATTCCATTTCTCCTAGTAACGATAAAATAGTATTTGGGCTGAGCCACACTGAAGTGTGGATTGTGTGGGCTTAATAACCCCACTAAATGGAAACAAAAAGATCCCAATCTATTACTTGCCTTTAGACACTCATTTTCCTACTGCTGTGGGAAACAGTTATGATTACAATGGTAACATCTTTTCTGCTTTTGCCTCTCCTGTTATGCAGATTGCCGTGCTAGGGACCAGAGATCACCTACAAAACCCATCTACGTGCAATGTTCTTTATTCCTCCCTTTTGCCCTACTTGGTGTGTAGATGTTGTACTTGTCACTCAGGAGCCTGTGCAAGTGCATGACTCTGAAGGATAAAGGTGAAGCTCTGGAAGCATTTTTAAGAGAGCTGAGATCAGCTGGTGACAGCAATTTTTCCTTGGGTTTTCTGACTCTGCCCATGGCATTGAAATGGAGGTGTAGTGTAACAGCAGTCCTCAACATACTTTGAATCCTGCTGACTTTCAACACAAAAAGCAATATTTTTGTGGTATAAATAAAATTTTAAAAAGATCCATTTGTTGGAAATTAGTTTTGCCCTTGTCTTATGAGACTAAGCAGAAGAATCCTTCCTCTAGAATTTTTAGAGTAAACACAAACCCTAATAAGATGGGGTTTATCTGTGGAATGGAAATATTTTCCTACACAATTTTTTGAAGTTGTGTTTTCTAGAAAACAATGTTTTCATAAATTCCCCTTCCTGGGTTAAAAAAAAGTATTTTGGGTTATTTCCAAACCCAGAAATACATTGATTTAGGAATTCTGTTTTGTTGTCCTGTCAGATTTTGTAGCTGAAATGTGTAGGTTTTCATTTCTTTGTGAGCTGAGTGTCCCTACTGGGCTCTCTCTTTCCTCACCACTGCCTGCAAGGTTCATGGCATTGCCTCCCTGAATTGGAAGAGGGGATGAAGAGGGTCATTGTGAGTGATGGAGGCTGTTGGGCATGTAGGAAAATGTAGTATGAAAAGAAATTCGTAGGATGAGGATCAAGCTGCATCAAGGCTGCTCTTGTAAATAAAATATTCCATTCTTCACCAAAGTATTTGATTTTTTAATCACTACTTCAGAAGTACGCATTTTCCCCTTTTTTCCCTAGCTCCATTTCCAGGTTATTATTCCTGACAGGAGTTTCTGTTACATTTTAATAATGGAGAAAGCAGCATGGGTCTTCTGGGGCAGAGCAGGAGTCTGTGTAAAAGATTATCCATGTCATACCTCAACAGTGATTCTTTCTGCAATAATGAAGTGGTGAAATACCTTAATATTTCTGTGAAGTAATGCAAAATAACAACAGTTCTTAAAACCCCACAGGCCTTTTAAGGTTTATGCTGAACTCTGGTGAGTCAGTCATGGCAGCTTTATCTGCATCAGTCACTGATACCACTCGGAAACAATAAATACTTTGTAGGAAACAGGCCAGGTTTGTGATGGCCAGCTAGGATTCAACTTAACACAAAAATGTCCAAAGAGAATTTTGGTGCCTGATCTTAATTCCTTAGAAACATCAGATGTTTTGCATTGACATGGAATAAATTTTATGATTCAGATAATTCACTTTTTAAATCCAAGTCTCTTCATAAATAAGTTAAAAATATGAATTACCTGTTTTTAATTTATGTCCCATGCTGCAGAATTTTGTTAATTTAGGAATTCTTTGGGAGAGAGGGATAGTTTCCTTCAAGTTAATATTGTCTCTTTGCTTCAGGTTGAGGCATCAAGGATCAGCTCCCTAATTGTCAGTCCCAATTGTTCTAAATTTAATAAATGCCCTTAGCAAACACTATCATTCCTTCGCTGGAAAACCAGTGGTATTTGTGGATAACCCAGAGAGGTTTGCCAAGAACCTCTACATTTTACACTTTTCTAATTAAGAAAATTAAGGTGTGCTGTTTCTACATGACTGAAGTCAAGAGACCATTCAATACCTTATATACATAGTTTCCTGTTTCTCACTAGTCTGATGATTCTTATAGATGCTTTTGACTGTATTATTCCTTATCTACAGTTGTATTTTCAACACTTTATTACAATTTGACAGACCAAACAGCTGTTTAAGCATAGTATATATTTTTCTTGGTCTTTGTTCAGAGTTGCTTTAGCTCTTGTGAAACACTGATTTCCAGCTGGGAGCCAAAGCAGTTTGAAAAGTCTGCAGTAGACAGCTGAGGATACAGTTTAATTAGCCTACTTTGATCTTTTCTATGGTGGCTGATGATTTACTACAGCTTGCAGCGTGGTGAGGCAATTATATTCATGGTCATTGCAACAGCATCCTTTGAGCCAGAGTTATCGTAGAAGTAAGATTAATTATAGCGGGATTTTGTGGGGCCCAGAAGCCAAGATAAAGTAACGTTATATTCAGAAGACTGCAATAAAGAAGGACTTCATAATCAAAATATTGGGTGAAAGTTTGGCCTAGCTGAGGTTAATAGCAAATCTCTTTGTAACTCTAGAGAAGAATTCACTTGTAGGCTGTGCCAGACATAGAGTAACTTGGGCAATGTTATGGAAGATCTTAACTATGTCCTCTTGATTGGGCTGATGTCACTGTCAGTCCAGGATATGGTAGCAGCACTGTTCTTCATTGCCTTCAGAATTATATTCTTTCTCACAGAAACACAGAAGAAAATTTTGCAGAATATAGTTAAGTACATTGATAACTGGAGCATTTTTCTTTCTCTGACCCATGTTTTTTATTAATAACCTTCTAGGTTATTGTCACTGCTCAGACCAACTGCTGAACTGGGCATTAGAGGAGGACCTTCCCTGACAGCTGTTGTACTACCCCACCTGCCAGGGACCACCTCTCCGTGGTCTGGAGCAGCCTTACTGTCTCACAGGCATTTTGGTTCCATGAATCACAGCAACATTCAGATCACAGATGGCAGCAAGTTCAGGGGAAAACAACGTCAAACTGCAAGACATCACGCAAATTTCAGATGTGGAAGTGCTGAAAAAGTGTAAACTTACCCTCTAAAACCCAGCTTTAAGGAAACTACTGAAATTAATGGGCTAGATAAGACCATAAAGAGAACCACTACAGTGATTTTTCTCTGGATTTTTATATCTTTTTATATGTGTACATACATATATAAAACTAATATTATTTTTGAAAATAATCAAACACTATAGCTGCTGTGGGAAAGGAGAAATGAACAAGGGATGTTGGAAGTAAGAGCTGGCCAGCTGGCTGCTCTGCAGCTTACAGGAAGGTAAGAACTCACCTTTACCACCCAAGGGAAACCTGAGTATATGATTTAGTGCAACTCCTGGCTTTGGTTAATTTTTTGTTTCATCCAGCCTTTCTACAGGTTTCTCTACTAAAGCAAGTTGCTGGTGATTGCTGAGGTCGCTTTGGCGGCAGTGGCCTGGCCTGCTGTGCTGGTGTGGTCTCTGCCTCAGCATCGACAAACCTCAGTGTCCTGCAGCTTTTGCTGCAGTTGGACCTGGCTATTTCTGTCCCTGGCTCCCTAAGCTCTGCCAACAGTTCTCAGCAGAAGTGTTGGGCATGGGAGGGAGTTGCTCTCCCCCCTCCATGCCTGCTGCTTATCAGCTGTCAGCTGCCCAAGGTGAACCATTGCCTCTGACTTCTGAAAGGAGCTGGCCTCACTAAACACAGTTTTCCCAGGAGCTGCTGTGTTTTGTGCTTTCTCATCAGCATGCTACTCTGTCCTGTCTTAGTCACTGATAAGGGGTGGCTTAGGGAGGTTTAAGGCCAAAGATGCCGAAGATGAAAGGGCCATAAGGAATGAAATGCAGGAGTCTCACTGCCTCACTGCTCAGGGAGTGGGGTAGCAAGTTTTGCCCTCCCACCATCTGTGCTGGAACAGCTATATTGCAAATTTTTTTTTTTCACCCATGCATACTACTTCATTCAGAAAAAGTGAAAATCCTATAGCCTCTGCCTTTGACTGTTTTCAATTAAATGCCTGAGAGGAATCCTTTGTCTTCAACATTTCAGACCACATGAGCAGTCATGGGTTAAAACCTCCCCAGGTAGACAGGAGCTGCTAGAGCCTCCTCAGTCAGTGACCCTTGGATAATGAGGTCACTGGAAGATTTCAGAGCCATATGTTTGTCTCTGCCCAGGTGCTTCAAGGATGTGTAGATATGTGTCAAGGATATGTCAAAGCTCATGGATGCTTCTACAAAGCTCGAGACTTCCCAAAGCAACTCACTAACTGGACATCACCCTTCCATGAGTCTGAGCTGGGCTCAACCTGGCAGTTCAGACCAGGCTTCTGAAATTTTTTTATTTAAAATTCGTATCTTTCCTGATTAGTGTTAAATGTAAATATTACTGTACTCCTGCTATGGTTCTTGTCAGCTAAATGATATAATTTTTTAAATTACTGTTATTTTTATTTTCTTGAGGCTTTTGCTAACTTCTAATGTCTGTGGCCAACAGTTATCTTTTCTCCTATCAGCTGTTGATACAAATGAGTTGCTGTCTCAGTACAAGTTATACTTCGTTACTTTGTGCGTTTGCCTTCTTGTTCTCTTTGGCTGTTACTTTCGTCAAACTGTAAAACAACAGGAGCCTTCTGTGCATAAGGATTGGCATTTCTCTTTTAAGGGTATTAAATACAATTCAAATGAATCCTGTGATGGGGGCTCAGTGCACTCTGCAAATGCTGCATCAGACTCACCTAAATGTCTCTTTCACTTAGGGCTATGTTTTTTACCCAAAACCTGACACCTACTGCTTATAACACAGCTCTGGAAATCAGGCCCATAGTGGTTCAGGTCTTAGAGAGGACTCAAGCCCTTAACTGCTCCCCAAAGAGTGGATGGGGCAGGGGGAGGAATTCACGCCTTACCCTAAACTTAATGCCTCCTATCAGTTAACTTCAGGCAGCTCTCTACAGTGCTAAGTGTTCAGGCTTTCAAAGGCGCCCTCTTACATGCCTGGATATCCCTCAGCCATAGAGGGGGCTGTCTAACTGCTCAGCATTGGGTTTGGGTGTCACTCTGGGGTTGTCCTCTGGCAGCGTGGAGTTGCCCAGGATGGAGGGTGGTGGCACAAGAAAACTTGCCCATCCTGGACACAGGACCCCTTGCAGAAGTGGCACATAACTGAATTTGAAGTCCTCCCCCTTTACAAACAGAAAAGCTGAGAGAGGTTTAGCAGGATGGAACTGCAGTTTTGCAATGATGTTAGAGAGAATTTTGCTAGGCTTGCCTGGAGGTGGGATATGGACTATCATCATCTCTGTAAACACCCTCTGCTCCTGCCCTGCTCCAGTGACAGCTCTCATTTTTCATGCTCCTTGGAGACAGGGTGGCTCTCAGTGTCCTCCACATACTGCTTGAAAGCCAGAGATCTCCCTCCTTCTGCTCTATCACTTTTGCAACCGGTAACTTTTAACAAGAGCCTTACAGATCCCTATCTTCTGAACCTACTGCCAAATATTAGTTGGAGACTGAAACTTCTCATGCAGGTCCCAGTGAGCAAACATGGTCTTGCAACATAATGATAATAATTATTCTTTGAATTAGACTTTGGACTCTGCAGCTTTGCTCATTGCTTTGCCTCTTTGCTGTCTGAGTGCCTGAAATAACCAAACCAGAGACTGTCTGCAAGGGAGTACTACACCTTATTTTAATAACCACAACTTTTTTTTCCCAGATAAAACCTCTGAAGAGCCTCCTGGTTTTGACTATTTTATAGATCTATTGAATTGTAAAAGAACAAATAAAAAACATTCATAGGAAGCTGTCGTGAGAATGGGTAACTATTACGTGCCTGTAAGGTGAAAAATTCTGGCTACTGTGTGCACATGGAAGGTGTAGGAAAAGAGAGCCTGGAGTTTTGTCCAAGAGAAGGAACTGCAACAGGGCCAGGTGGTTTTACTTGCTGCTTGGGTAACTCTGCAAAGGGAAGAAAATTGTTCTTTCTGGCCCCTGCTTGATGATTTGAATTAGTCTGAGTTTTTCATGCACCAAACCCTATTGGAGTGGGCACAGCTGTAAACACAGGAGGGATGGGGAGAGAGGTACTTCATAAGATGTTTTCAATCAGGTATATCTGGCTTTATGGGGTGAATGTGCCATCCATCAGGATAGTGCTGCCAGTAGTTTATTTTATGGGGTTCAGTGCTGAAGCAGAACTACCTCTAACCAGTATTTTGTCGGTACCTGAAAGCCATAGGCTCTACATTTCTCTTCACAGAGAATTACTGTTATAACTGAAGCATAAGCAACCTTTTGGGTACAGCATCCTGAAATCTCCCCGAGCAGGTATATCTTACAGAAAATTTGCTAAATCACCTACATCTTTGTAGATCCAGCATGCAGTCACCGTTATGCCAGATCTTTGCATCTTCTTCTTCCACATATGATTTGAGAGTTAGCTACAGGCTCTCTGTTTATCCCAGAGGATTTTTTTAGATCTTAGGTTATTTATTTTTTTTTTAAAGTCTTCAGTGTAAGTTATTGTAGTTTCCAAAGAGGAAAAGGCTATGTAATTACACTGTCTGCCTCTGTAATTCCTGAAGCTACGAGTTGATTTGATCCAGATAAAGTCTGGAGAGGTCAGTCATGGCCTTTTCAGCTTGGCAGCACTCGGGTAGCAAACTGTCAGGTATGAAGTGGGGGGTGTCAGAGCACTGGCAGCAGATGCTGCTTCTACCTGAAGAGTTGTTGCAGAAGAAAAGGACATGGAGCTGAGATTTAGGGTGGAAGTACAGTCAGTAAGCCCTTTAGAACATCAGTGAATACGAGTAGGTGAAATTAAGTACTTTAAGGCCATTTTTACTCCAAATAGGTGCAGAAATATCAGAAGGATGTGATGATGGAAAGATAGGGAGAGCAACTAATTCTTCTCTCTTTACTTTCTCTTTTCCTTGTATTATGTGCTACCTTCTCTTCTATAATAGGATAAATATTTTCCTGCATCTAGTACAGAAATTCTCATTTTTCCAAGAAGATATTATAAAACCAACATCATCTAATGACTTGTGCAGCCTGGGCCACTTCAAACAACAAACACTTGTCGGTTTAGTGGAGGTGCTGAGGCTGCAACAATCAGTGAATGAATTCCAGCAATGTTTTGGATGGATTCCTACTTCCAGTTGGCATTCACTCTCCTGTCTAATTCTCTGCTTGAACTCTGTTGTATAGGAATAAGGCATCAAGCTGTTACTGATTTTTAAAGCTGGTTCCCTTTGGCACCAGTTGCGCTTCAGCTGACTCCTGCAAACAAACAAAACGTTTTTCAAAGTTTTGTGGAAGTTTGGAGGGAGTCTCCCATTCTTCACTGCCTGCAGTTTGAAAATAAAAACACTGCTGTATTTTCCTCTACCTGAACACGCATAGACTTTGCCACTTCTGAGCTGACAGTGGTTTCCTACACACGATCCTATGTGCGAGTTGCCTTTGAAACTGTTTTTCCCTGTTATTGGATAGTATCCCAGTTCTGAAACAATCAGAAAGATTTGAATTGTCAGATTGATTTATTTCTTTGTTGAGATACAAATGAAATGCAACAGGCACAAACCAAGAGTTTCCACAATCAGGAGATTTATATTAGGCTCTGACATTTTTATTTAGGCTAATAAATAAATTGATATGAAAAAATGCTGAATGGCTCCCAGCAGCTGTGTTTAGGGTTGGTGGTTTTGAGTGCTCAGTTCCTAAGAAAAAGAGATAGTTTTGCCTACTGCACAGATCTGAAAGAAGATATGTGTGTGCTAAGTGTCTATATTTAAAATCCTGGCCAGAATATTGTTTTATTTCACACAGTCTAATAGGTAGAACCTCCATCTGGGAGATTCTATGCCAGTGTCATCAGTCTGATACTAGGCTCATGCTAAAATCATGGCATAGAATTGATTAATTCCAGCTCTGTTCCAACAAGAAAACTGGGAGATTGCTGTGACTTTCAGAGCTCCAGGTTTCTGCTCGGTTTTCCATATCTTCTTCTTTCAACTGCCCAAGTGTTGTATATTTTGCTGTAACTATCATCATAGCAACTTTTTATCAGGATGAAACCCCCACAATCTGTCTACAGTACAAACTAGAAACCTGTTTTACCCCACTCAGCAGACAATCCTAATCTACCCAAAATTTTATGAGCTGCCACAATTGCTTCACGGACAGAGCTAATGGAGGGTTTGGTGTAGCCAGAAAGTGTTGTGCCACAGTGCAAATGGGATGCATGTGGTAAAGTTTTTAAAATCATATAAAATTTTTTAATAAGATTTTTTTAGAAAATGTTTGATAGAAGAAAGCTAGAGCATTGATTCAGAAAAGCTGAGATTGTAAGATGCCAAAACAATTTGCTGTGCCATGATATTTCCATAGAAGACTTCCAAAACCTATGATCCAACCAGTAACATGTGATTTTCTCCTGCCTGAAGGCAGAAACTACTGATTCTGGGTCCAGCTTTTCTTCCTGATTTCCGATAACTCCTGCAGTGGTGCTGGCCGAACGGTCAAGGGCTGAGGAGCTGTTTTAATGGGGATCACAGGCATGATGCTGAGCCAATACAGGGATTCTCAAGAAGTGGTATGTCAGATGGAAATATTCACATCCTGAAGGAGAAGCTACTGCAAATATGTGGTGGTTCTGGAAGAGGAGGACTGTCTAGAGAGACTGTGGATTTTCCATCTTCTGGAGACATTCAGAACTTGACCGGAAGGTCTCTGAATCCAAATTTGGTGGGTAACCCTGCTTTTGAGTCAGGTCTTGAACTAAATGGTCTCCAGATGTCCCTTCCAACACAATTTATTATATTAATCTCCTTTTATTTTGTGTGTGTGTGTGTGTATGTGTGTAATTTCCTGGATTGTCTAAGTTGCAGCCCTGTCACTTTGGTCATTAGTAAACTGCCACCACAAAACCACCTATAGAAAGTCTCAAAAAGTATTTCTCCATATGGGTTTTGGATAAAAAGATCTTAAAATGGGAAGGGGAAGATTGTAAAAGGTTTTGTAAGTAGTCAGTTTGACAGTTAGGAGGAGGAGAAAAGGTGACTGAAGGGGATAGACTTTGAGAGTTATGTCACCATGGTTATTCTCTCAACTTTTCCCTATCACATCTCTTCTGTAGTCACATTTATACACAGCACACATGATGTAATCCAACCATGACCTTGGGAGAATGTATGAGCTCAGTGCTTTGCTAATCATATTTTCTCTGGCATTGGTAAGAGTGTGGCATTCCTACAGCTGATGTCTCCACTGCACCTCCAGGCACCAAAACGAAAGATCTCAGTGCTTCAGGTCACTAGGGCTCTTTGTTGCACAAACAAATAAGAGTTTAATGAGCTTTTCCTGGGCAGAAAAGAGTAGCTGGCTCTATTTGTCTGGAAATGTTGACAGCTAAGTTTGTTGGAAAGTCAGAGTGACTGTTGAGAGTGTCTTTTCCTGTTTACTGTTTTCCTTGAGATTCATAGGTTATAAGGTTGGAAAGGACAATAGTGTTAATCCAGACCAATGTCCAATGTAACACACATTGCAGGACTTCCATGAATTCATTCGCATTTGAAACTACCTTTTGGGAAAGATAAATCCTGATGGAAATGTTCCCAGAAAAAAAAGTAGTAAAATCTGTATTTAGTTTTTCAATAGCTATTTGTCTTTCTGGTGAAAAATCTGTGTCTTTATTTTCTAACTTGTCTAGTAAACTTTAAGCTATCAGAACATTGTTAAACATATGAGGAGGTTTCCACTATCTGCTGCTGTTCCCCATGGAGGTTGTTACTAACAAAATTAAATTGTCACTTTGATGAACTGACCAGCTGAAGATCTATCCTGCATGATCCCAGGACCCCTTCAAAATTGCACCTTGCAGGGCTAGAAGTCAGTCTATGTTACATTTTCTGTCTTTGGGTATATTATACGGTGCAAGTCTCCTGCATTAGTCAGAGGATATTCACTCTGCACCGAAGTATTGTCCTACCCATCTTTTTTTTTCAAACTTACATGCTCAGTACACGTTTTTTTAAGAGGTTTTCCTTGATTTCTTAAGATGCTTGTAACCAGCAGAGCTTACAGAAATGGGAACATGCTGTGGCTGCTCTTATCCCTGCTGGATTTGGCAGTGAGAGCAGCTGTGGCCTGTATGGAAGGACGAGTGGGCTAACAGGAGTGAACCCAGTCACTAATGTCATAGCTGCTTTCGAAAGTGAAAGTAAGTCCTGCCAAACTGCTTAAACATCCAGGCCTCGATGTAGCTCTACTCAGACATCATGATCGTCCTGAAAAATATCCATTGTTCTGAGGCATCTGGAAGTCCAAAGTCTTTGGGAATCACTGTTGGAGCTCATGGTACTCATATAAAGTTGGCTGGGAACAAGGAGCTGTGTGAGCTTTCTGACTTATTCTGTTCTGTGTTAGGACATGAAAATTGTCTGAAGGTTATTTTCTTCAATGCTTCATCCAATTTTCCAGATTTATTCTTTGAGCTGTTATCCCAGTAGTAAGAATAATACATTTACAACTATTTTAATTTTTTTCCCAGAGGAATCAGAGTAGCTGTACTTTATTCTTTCTATGGAGTTCCTTTAGCTTTGCCTTTAGGTCTTGCTTAAATTTTCTTCTAGGCTTGGAGAAGATGAAGGCTGCTTATCTGTGCTCTACAGAGAAACACAAGGAATGAGGAAAAATCAGGTAGGCTGAGGAGTTGTTACTTCTTGGCCAGAGAAACATCTGCTTTGGGGTGCAAACAGCAGGCCTTGTGGGTTGTTGGGGTTCACTCCTGCCTGAGCTGTCTGAGCATATCTGTGTGAGAGGTAGGAGGGGGCTGAGCAGCAAAGATCTTGGAGGCACAGGCAGCTTCTGGAGAAATGGGCACACTTCAAAATGGTGCTTATAATTTCTGGATTATCTGTAGGGGCATGGAAATAGTGACATTTAAATAAGAAAAGAAATCTTTCCTACAGAGGAAGATATAGGACCTAATGAAAAAGTAAAGTGTAGTTGCTTGGGAGATCTCTCAGAGTTCTTTATAGTGGTGTCTCCCACTCCCTGTTCATTTTTAATTTGTGTTTTTCAGTAAACATAAGACATGATTAAAAAACCACAGCCAGATGGTGAAATCAGCATTGCGAAGAGGTGTCAAGTGAAGAGAAATGAAAGAAGGAGGGAAGATTCTGTGTTCATTTATCCAGGGAATATAACTGAGATTATTGCTGTATCTTTAAAAATATGATGTAATTCTCGAAAGTTTTCCTAATTTTTTTTTTAATTTCTCATTTGCTCAGCTGCAGCTATAGGGGAATTGAAAGATGAAACCATTGTTCTGATCAGAAGTGCTCTGGTAACTTTGTAATCGGGCTGCTTTGTTGAGAGTTTTGTAAAAATACAGTGGCAGGTCATGTATTAGAGAAGGGTTTCTTGTTTTGAGAAGTTGGCATGTTATAGAAATTGCATTTCTCTATGAGTTTTGGCTTGTGTTCCATAGTGACAATATTTTTTCTGATTGTCTCAGTAAAAAACCAGTGTTTTATATTTGCTTTGTTACAGAATTAAAATACTGTCTTAGTATTTCCTTAGATGATGTCATGGAATGGAAAAATTATGAGAAAGGCTGGCATAGGGTCATTTCAAATCAAATCCGTGTTTCCTGATCTGATTCTGTTCATGTACCTGTGAGTGTTGTGTGTGTGTTGAACATTATAGAACTATTTAATGTTATTAAGTTTCATAGGCACAGGAAAGGCTACAGGGAGAGGAAGTGAAACAACTGCAGAGACAATACAAAAGATATATAGACAACATAGGAAAAAAAGAAGGGTTAAGGGAAGCATATACCAGAGGAAATACTAAGTTGGAGCGAAAAACAAATGAAGAAGAAACCCTGCCCTTGGAAGGAGCTTGACTTTAGGGCTCCTGAATATCAATTATGATTAAGAGGGATCTTTAGTTACCCTTACCCCAAAACAGTAACTGGTAATTTTTCAGTGGGAATCTAATAGGTAAAATGGATGTTGCTATTAAATCTGATCTTCTGGATATTGGATGACCGGAAGCCAAGACCCTTTTATAGGATATCCTTCATTTGGCTCTTCATGATCACAAAGTAGATTTCCAGGTTCAGTTAAAGTGTTTTATCCAATCTAGTCCTCCTCTTCCTTGGCTCAAAGGGAGTGTGTTGTCACAGAGGAGAGAAAAAATAGTCCTGCAAAGGAAGAAGGAAAGTCCACAAGGAAAGGGAAAGTTATGGGGATGGGAAAGTCTCACTGCAAAAAATGAGTGACTTTGTTTGGAGATTCAGAGGTGTGTACGTGCCTGCAGTTAACCTATGTCATATAGATGGAAGTTCATGTGGAGCTCATCCTGTGGAGACAAGAAAAAACCCCAACCAACCAACCAACCTACTGAGAAGAAGGGGAACAAATAACACAACCAGGCTGTGCTGGAGAGGAGCAAAGGTGGCATACTCAGCTGGCTGAGGAGCTTTAAGCAATGGTACCTCTTCACCAAAATTTTGTCAAGTCCCAGGGAAGGAAAGAAAACGCATAGCAATGTAATGAGACCTTTAGAGGTCTCAGTTATAGGGCTTTTCTGATACTGAGATAGATTTTTCCGAAGGTGGGAGTCTATCTGGTTATCAGAGACATGACCTCCCTTTACTAATGAGTGTGGAATCATTATAAAAATCTATTTAGATTAGGAAACACTTATGTAGTTTCAGTATCTCTTCCTGAGAAGAATACAGAAACAGAAGGCAGGTCTTCAGGTGGAGAACATTATGCCATTGATAAAGAAATTGACTGCAAATAGATGACATTAACATTGAAAACACAATATATCGAGCATTTGATGAAGTTTTTGCTAATAAGATATTTACAGTAGAATAGTATTCTTTGCTGGGTATTAAGGGGAAAAAAAAAGTGCTCAGCAGAAATAGAAATAAAGGTAAGGATAGAATAATATACGATTAGTTCAGATCACAGTCATTTGGTCAAATAACTTCTTGGGATAGGGATGCTGTATTGGATCTTAAGGATGAGAGAAGAGCATCAGGGATACCAATGGGTATGGGTAGATACTGCAACAGTGTTAAGGAGACACAGATTACTGGGGATTGTGTTAAGCTTTATGAAATACCCTGAATTGTCTGGAGTAGGCTGAAGGACAAGTGGTACTGATGACAGCAGCACCCAGTTATTCCAGGGTTTGAGTGGCCACAAATTTCTCTGTTGAAGTGACAGAATTCTGTATTCCAGACATGAGGAAAATCTTACAGAGAAACTCTCCAGGTTCAGTAAGATAACTTACAGCCTTAAGAAGGGGATTAGAGGAAAGAGAGATTTCAAAGAGTGGAAAAAGGGTCATCAGCAGTCATAGAGGTCAAAATGGGGGGAAATGAAGTGCAAATTGCTAAATGCCTGATTGAGACACACCAGCAAAGGACATTAAAACAATTGACAGAAAGTTCTTGAGTCACCCAGGAAGAGAAACGAGTCTGCTATCCAGTAAGAATTTTACAAGGGTTAAGGATAACAAAATGTGACACAAAAATTAAATGATTACTTGGATTTAATTATCTGTAGCAACTTTGGCACTGATGGTGAAGTAAAGTCATAACGGTCAATGGGAAAGAAAAGAGAAATTTTACTACTAATAAGCTACAGCTCTCATAATACTGAGGATGGGAGAAAATGAAGCATGAATTTGGCAAAGGTGTATAGCAGCTCTGTAAATGGATAGGCTCCTATCTAAAATCGAAGAAATGCAGTCCTGAACAGAAACCTGTCCTGAACTCCAGGTTTCTTAGTGAGCTGAGAGGCATGTCCAATGTTGCGGGGTGTGATGTTATCTTTGAGAAGAGCTGGGTGCTCTGGCAGACTAGTTACAGAAGAGGTGACATTCATCTACTTAACTAGACAAAATTGAAACCTCTGTCTTTGCAAACTAATTGAAACTTCTGCTAATAAGCTGGGAATTTGTTATGTGTGTGGGTTCATATATCAATCACGGGATGCTCATGTACAGCTAATCTGCTAAATAAAAAAAAAAATAAAGGAAACTTGTTCTAAAAGGCATCTAAAGGCAGTAGAGGATATATTTTCAACCGATTTTATACACACAGAATTGGAACAGAAGATTCTGGAGAGATCTTTAGGTGGGATGCTACTCTCACTTCTGGCCATAGACAACCAGAGCTGAGTTGTAGAGGAGGACTGGTAAAGGTAATTGAGAAAACTAAAAGAAATTGTCCTACTTAGTCTAAAACACTGAAATCTTAGGAGAGGACAATAGCTAAGAGAAAGGGAAAATACACTTAAACAGCTCTGTTAAAGGCATGCAAATAGGGGTTGTGAATATGATGAACAGCTTTTTCCTAGAAAATAGGAATGTATTCCTAATGCAAAGAGGTGCTGAACTTTTAAAAATCATTAAAAACCTGAATGACTTTTAAGATGGAGCTGGCAGTTTCTGAAATGGTTTATACAATGCTGTTACCTGCACCACCAAAGGATTGGATAAAGATCTGTTTGTCAGTTGAAAATACCAACATAATAAAATATGGGAACATCTTTTAAACATTTGTTATTTTTTTATATCTCTGAAATCTGCCAAATCAGTCAGACTAAAAATGAATACAATTAATTCCTGTTTTTTTTTTCCTTAAGTTTTAGGCATTTCTGAAGGCAAAGTCAACAGTTATGGCTAATTTAGTTGAAAAGTGTGTATTTCATAACTGAAACTGTGATGCAAGGAAAAAATAATGGACAACATTTCCTTTATCCAAAAATGAAAAACAAAATAATCTGCAATGCTGCTGGCCATCATTACCAGTGATAAGTCTCTACTCATGCCTAATTATGCATTGGCGTTAAATGTCATCTTGTACACACCCTGCCAATATAAGATTACTCTTCAGTCGACAGAGTGCCCTCACCACAAGGGTACATGAGTGCTACATACCCATTGCAGCATTGTTTACTAGCTTCTCCTCCTTGCAGAAAAAAGCCTGGTGGGATAAATTTGGGTACTGAATCTGAACCTTGTCTGATGTAAAAAAGACACATCTACTCACGATTTTAGGTGAAAAGCAAAATTTATGAAGGAAGTATCAATGTGTCTCCAGAAGCAGAATTCTTTAGGCAACTGAAATGTTGCTCTTCAGATTTGCTATCTACTTAAACCATAACATATTACATCTTCTAAACACTTTGTTTAGCCTTAACAAGTGGGACATGCCCTATTTGTATTTTTCCCTTTCTGACTATGCTTAGTGCACATTTTGTGTTCATAATGTCTACATTTCTCTAAAACCAGGAAAAAAAAAAAGAAAGAATTTTCCCTTCTTTGACTCCTGGAATGTGATTTGCTCATAGCTTTTTTTTCTCTCCAAAAGGTTTAACATGGATTCCTCCCTTTTGAATTGATAAAGCACAGCTGGTTATACTGTCAAACTGCAAATATCAATGCATGCTGGCTAATCTTTAAACTGAAAAAGGAAGAAATTCAGAGAAATGTGTATTTCAAAATGTAAAGTATACCTGGAAATTCTCTTTATGTTCTTGGTTCAGAACTTCAGCTTTTACATTTTTGTTCATTCCTATCTCCAGGATCATAAACAGATTCTTTCTGCATGCAGGAGATAGAAATACATATGCTTACTATTTTCATTAATACCTTGTCTCCTTTTGGGACTATGCTCTCGTGTCTGCTGTTCCTTTCACGTTGTCATATGCTTTCTGCTATGCATTTTTCCCACATCCAAAGAACTTGTGTAACCTTTCCTATTGCTGCTCTTAATCTCTCCTATTCTCTCTTCTGTCAGCCATCCTGGCTCTGATCTTTCTTTAAGGTAAAATTTCTTTTCCCTCAACCAAAATCACACTTTACCTGGCTCCTCTTTAGTAATTCTGTATTTTTAGATCATGTGCTGTTGGCCAGTTTTGTTTCCAGGACACTGGTCTTCCTAATGTCTGTCTTCTACTCCTGCTTCAAGGAAGTGAAGCTGCTCTTTTTGTCCTCAGTTTGTATAATTTCTTCATTCTTTTTTCTTCTACTTTTTTTTTTCCTAATTCTGCCTTGAGAAGTTCCCAGTATTCTCTTCTGTGGCAACTTCAGAGATTTAAGAGGTAGCTGTCTCTTCTAAGGTAAGTGAGATGAATCCACCCTGGTTGTGAACAACCAAGAGAAAATTTTTTCACATCATTAT
Organism: Corapipo altera; assembly: GCF_003945725.1. NCBI lineage: Eukaryota > Metazoa > Chordata > Aves > Passeriformes > Pipridae > Corapipo > Corapipo altera. The sequence goes on from NW_020884892.1 coordinate 8,615,941, forward strand.
GTTCCTTCCTCTCTTGCACAGGATTGCTATAACTCAGGTCATAAGAATTCTGTTCTTTAAAAGTATATTAATCAATCTATCCCAGAAACCCTCAAAAAAGCCTCTATGATCCACAGCAGCTCTTGGTTACAACTCAGATGTAATTTTTGGGCTGTCCAAATTATAAAATAAGCTCAGTGATCACAGATGACCATCACATCCCTCACCAGACTGTATTCCAAGAAGAAAGTTTCCTGACTTTGCTTTTCTTGTATATAAAAGCAAACATGAATTTTAAAAATCAACAAAACATTCAAAACTATAAAATTATTATAAAGTTAATTATAAAACTAGGTCACCTGCTTTTTCATTCTTCTTTGCTTTAGCTCAGTGATACAAGCTTCTTTCCTGACCTTTTTATCCTAATAATCTGCCTGCTACTTTTCAAAAACTCCCCCTGGAATAGGAGTTTCCACAAAAAATTATTTTGAATTTAGACACTTCACTCTCTTCCCTTTTGCTGCAAGTTAGGTTTTGCTGCATCTTTCAGATAAATTTTTTCTTATTTTTATCTCCCAGATGAATTTGCAGCAATGGTTCTTTGTTAGGAAAGATTATTTTGCCTCTGCCCATTTTTTTTGCAGACAATTGTAACAGAAAGGCTAAGATTGGTGTGGATGGAGAATGCCTGGGTGTACTTCCCCTCAGCTGACAGGACCTCCCAGAATGGCCAGTGTTAACGGCATCCAGATTAGTACTTCATCAAGACCCCATCAAATCCACCTGCAGTTTCATGACCTGCTTGTAAAATCCAGCTTGTAGAAAGGACATCAGCACTATGCAGTTCTGGGTTGTTATGTTTAGTGATCGCTTCCTTTGCTTTCTAGACCTGATGAGATAGTTCTGGGAGCAGTTCCAAAATGAAGGCTTTGTTGGGGTTCAGTGAGAAAGGCTCTGTGTTTCACAATGTGGTTTTGTTCCTTTACAAAAATTTAAGAAACTCACTGTAACAACCCCAAATCATGCTGCACACAGTATGATTTTCAGAGCTCCCTCTGGGAAGACCTCTGCATCATTTTGCTGTGGCAACCAGATAATACTGAACAACCCATGCAGTGAGTGTTTCTACAAACTGTTGACACACCTCACAACAATAGATATATCTGCCTGCTTGTGAAAACTGCATAAAGCCAGGAGAAGCTTAAAGCAACGCAGGGTAATTAGTCCTCCCTGTAACATACTCAGGTGAAGAAGTTATAAGTGAATTCGCAGTAAAAAGTCTGCCTTTTAAAAAAAAGTGTAGCTTTTGCAAAATCTTGTTTCAACACAGTTTTCTCAGGATAATTAATAAACCTTACAAATAATTGTAAGGAAAATTTAGGGGAGACTCAGGTGGGTGGTTTTTTCATGCTTACAGGCTAAAATGAGACCTGGTTGACATTGAGCTGTCCAGAAATATGAGTGATCTTACTTGTCTCTCCTTCGCTAGGAACAGGTGAGCTCACTCGGAGCTGGCAAGAGCCAGATGTCCACCAGAGGCAAACACTGGGTAACTGTTTAAAGAATTTGGCCAACACCACTTAGAAAAAAAGGGTGAACAAGAAACTCTAGAGCATCTTCTGTACTCCTTGGAGAAGATTTAACTCATGCCATTGATGACATCATTTCCAGGCAGCAGCAAGTCTGAAATCAGTATAACCTTCACTTTATCTCACCACAGGTGGTGGTCTCAAATGACTTTTGTGTGAGATAACCAAAGGCTCTGGGAAGGACGCAGGTGGGATGTTACACAGTAAAGTATGGATAATATAGATTGAAAACTGCCTGCAAATAGCCCAGAGACAGCAGCAACTGGATGCAGTATTCTGAATCTAGTGCATTTCTTATTGTCACTTAGAGGAAATCATGCTGCTTCTCTTTGCGGTTGATCTCATAATGTATTTTGTGCCATCTAGGCCATTTTGTACCTGTCTATCTTCAATACTGACAAAACCAAAAGAGAAGAAATGATTGCTACTGGTCTCCTTTGGAAGATCTAGTTTGGCTGGGACAAAGTGATATTCAAACTTTTTTTTTATCTTGCATATTTTCTTGCAGAGTCCTACAGACATTTGTCCTGGCTGACACTTTCCTATGAAAAACAACCAGAAAGTACTGGGCCACCGCTTGGGCAGAGCTGGGACATACTGGGACGCATCTGGGAAGACTATTTTCTACACTGTATTGTCAGCCTGGCACTGGATGACTGATGTCAAATTATTTAATTGAAAAAGAGAAACGTAGTTTTTCATACCAGTATCAACCATCAAGAGGGTAAATTTTCTGCTTGTCATTTTGTACCGAGTGAGCCAATAAAAACATCAGCTTTATATTGTCCTTGTGGTGCCCTCCTCTTCAGCGAACAGCAGAGCAATGTCCAAACACAAGTCAATGGTGTGAGGAAAAAGGAAAGTTGATTTGAGAGTAATGGGCTGTGATTCTTTTTTCTGGCAGGTTTCAATTCCTGGGAAGATTAAAAATAATTGTATCTCTACTACAGGACTGTAGAATAATTTAATGGAATTACAAACCAATTTTTTAAAGTAGGCCTTTCTACAGAAGGTTTAACAAGTCCATGATATTTCTATTATTTTATTCTTATCACATGGTGAAATATTTTTCTGTCAGAGTGGAAATAAGATCTTCCCTTTACCATTTTGGTACTAACTCTCAGTTGGGGTCAGTTCAAAAGGCAGGGCAAACAAAAGCACAGTGCTACCTCTGGGAGGTCCCTCATCTGAGAGATATCTGAGGGACTATGAATCAAGTGAGCAGATTTACAGAACAAATCAAATTATTTCTCTCAGGAAAATTTGTGTCATAATCATTAAAGTCCCTTTTACACAGTGGAAGATCAGGTAGGATTCTGAGAACTGTACATTCTGTCATTTCTTTTTAACACTAATTTCGATTTATGTTAGAAGAACTTTTCTTTGCACAGCTGATCTCAAATGTCAACAAAGTCTTCCCTGCTAGCAGCTCTGTGCTGCCATAAATCACGTGGTTATTGCACTTCAGGGATGTTTGAAGCTCAGTGCCCAGGAAGACACATTTATATCTGAAAAAAGCCCACCATGGAGTCTGTCTCCCTACGTATCAAGTAACCATTCCATCACTTAATCGTTTATTATAACAATAATCACCATGAAAATTTCCCAAAGGGAGGCTTCAATTTTTCACTTCTGAAGCCACAGAAATTGGATCTGATTTTAGTATTCATTTCTTCTCATGAACTGCATCCTTGTGCTCACAGATGGGCATGAATGAAAATGAAATGAATGAGTGCTTACAGAAAAGCAGACTGTAGTAACATATTGGAAGAGGGAAGGAAATTAAAACAGAGAAAACTCTCGGTGACTTCTGGTGGCCTGAGAAAGCACTGTGGCATCAAGACCTGAATGCATTTCAGTTGTACCTAGGTTATTTATCTGAAGAAAAATAATGCAGAAAATATTTTCTTAGTTTTAATATTTCATAGCTGTGAGCTTCTACTGTTGTACAGACATGTGCATTGCAATGCTGACCAATAAGGATAACCTGGACTGAGCTGCAACATGCAGGTCACAAGCTAATGTGATGCCATTTGCTACTCCAGGTATTATTTTACAATGAGGTGAAGCCTGTGCACCTTGTGAGTGCCCAGCATGGAATGGAGGGTGCCTGGGGACCCACAAGATTGGGCTCAGAATTGTAGTACCTCATGATGGTCCTTTGCCCCTCCACAGCTGTTGCCTTTGGAAGTTCTGGTCCATGTGAACTTAGGGGATGCTCAGCCAACTGACTGCAGAAGGGTAAGAGTTCCTCCCTCCCTGGTCCTCTATGTCAGTGAAGTCACTTGCAGGGTCCAACAGTCCTGTGGGAAGTGGTCTTGCCCCTGGGAAATTTCTCTTTTTCATGTGGAAGGTAAGCCGCCAGACTCTTAAATGAGTTGTTTGGATTTTTTGCCAATTCTTTTATGATACCTGGATATTAATATAATCTTTTTAGCATCTACAGTGTGTGAAGGCCACCCTACTGCCATAGCATGTGGTCAGTGTCCCTTGTCATTGCAGAGAAAGACAAATGTCCTGAGTTTGATCTTCTTGCTTTGGCAACTGATGTCTTCTATGACTAACTGCCTTTTAGGAATTTGATTTTTGGAAGATTGTTTGTGTGAGCAGAACAAGGAACAAAGGGTCATCCTTCTGACTCGTTTGTTCTCACCTGAATGGTGGCTGTGGGAGAGATACAGTGCTGATTCCTGATACTGTCCAGTGTGTTTCAGTTCTCAGGGGTTCACATGCTGTCAGTTCTCACTGGCACCAGATTTGTGCACAGTTATTTAAATTTCAAAATACTGGGCTTCAGTAGGAGCACATTTTAACAATTTGTTTGACATTACAAGGATATTTTTCTCCCTTTCCTTTGCTTCCCTTGTGTGTTGTCTGATTCCTAAGACATCCTCAAAACCCCCCACCTTACCTGCTCACGGAGAGCTCATTTTCTCAGAATTTAAAGCCACTGAAAAACAGTCATGCACTGTAATTTTATTTTTGTGTTTTGTGCAGTAGAGACTGAAACGCTTGGCTTTCCCCCCAGAAGTTTATTATTCCATTATAAAAGTGAAGTTGAGTGAACAGAGCTATTAGTTCAAAATGAGGGGCAAAGATTTCAACAATGAAATAAGAAAATTGCTTAACTGGAGGGAGATACAGCCAGTTCTCCTGTGGAAGCCAGCTGGAAACCAGTTCTGCTCTATAATGGAGTGATGGATCTCCAACAGAGTCCTGGTGCCTCCTGCCTATGACCTCCTGCAAGAGGTTTGACTGCTGCAAGGCTGTGTATGGTGGTTTGAGCCTAATGGCTTTGAGCCATATGTAGCTGTTGCTGTGTAGCTTATGGGGCCAGGAGGATTGGCTCTTCTCAGTCTCTGTGTTGCCAACTCCCTCCTCTGTTTGAAATGTAAAAGATGTTTCCTAACTTTAGTCAAAGCTTCCAAGACAATCTCAGTGGATGCAACTTAATGTAGTGACAAGAGCATCAATTTTCACCGTGCTCTTATCTTTAAAATTCTTCAATTCTGGGCTTAAGGGAGCTAGTAATTTCGACTAAAATGCATAGCATCACATTACTGAAACCTCTTTTTTGCTCTGCCTGAACCAAGAGGTGCAGAGAGAATGAAGCTAAGGGAAAACAGGGTCTATCTGTTTCCAGCTGGAAAAATGGATTGTTAGATGGGGGAAAAATAGCAAGGACCACCAGGCTCACGGGATGTTAATCAATTGTTCAAAGTCCATTTGGTGAATAAGACATGAAGCACCTCAGGGGGCTCACACAAGAAACTTGGGGATTCACACTGACTCCAACACTGGTTCTATTTTCAGCTCTGCATGAGAAGATGGAGTGGGGTTTTAGAAAGTATGAAGATAGCGCTTAATTAGAAGAAGGGATTGATTTGACAAATGGAAAAGATTCAAAAGGAATCTGAAAGATGGTGGGCTTTGGCTTGACAGAAATCTTACCTTGTTCAATGGAGTGGTGCAAAGCTCTGCACATGGAGCAGGATGACCCCCTGCACCAGCTGACCTGACTGGTTGAAAATCCATCCTGCAAGAAACAACCCAGGGCTGTGATGGACACCATGTTGAATACACCAGTCAAAAATGCATTTATACAGGAAACAAGGCAAGCTGCCCACTGAGATCTGTCAGAGGTAGTGTGACCGGCAGATCAAGGGCAATCTATGCTCTCATTTGTTTAGCACTGAACGTAGGGCTTGTGAGTTCAAGAGGCATGTGGATGAACTGGAGAGGCTCCAGAGCAGAGCTCCTGAGGTGGTTAGAGGCCCTGGGGAGAGGCTGGGACTGAGAACTGAGAACTGAGCTTGTTTGCTCTGCTGAAGAGGTGGCTTCAGAGTGATCAGCCAGCAGGTCACAGCTGCTCACTGAGGAGTTACAGGGATGACAGAGCCAAACTGCCCTCTGACACTGCAGAAAGAACAATGACGAGCAGTGCCCAACACTGCCTTTGGAGCAGTTCACATTGGTTATGAATAAAAACTCCTTCACCAGGAAAGCAGTGTGGCAGTGGAGCAGGACCCGAGGAGCCACCATCCTTGGAGATTTTGAAGCTGCAGCACACTTGACCTAGCGTTAACCATAGCTGTGTTTTGGCAGGAAAGCTCCTTCTCAGGAGATGGGTTTTGATCTTGCGCTTTTTGATCTTGCCAGTAGTAAGGCCCTGTCAACTGAAGGACTGGAGGGTTTTTCTGCTTCACCTCTTAGCCTAGCTGAAGTTTTTGCTGTTGCTTTTCCTCATGTCTAAAATGACTGTAAAATTATTTTATTGTGGTTGGATAAGTGATATGCCCAATTTTAAACTTTGCAAATCATGGCAAAGGATTGTCAGGTTGGGAGACTAAGGCATACTAAAGTGCTAACGGCTTTTGAAGCAGTGAGGAGAGGCAGGGGGAAGGTGTGAGAGGCAATGAGGTGAAGGGGGTGAGACATGGCCAGGGGAAGGGATTAAGCAGTATATAGATGAAGCATAGCTATAAAGAGGTGGGGTGTGCATGAGACATAAATAGGAAAACCATTACTCTGAAACAATTCTGTGAGAAAAATGGAAAGGTTTAAGGTGTGTTAAAGGCTTTCCAGCCTCAAACTAGTATTTATGGCCAATTGGGAAGAAGGACTTTTATTCTTTTGCATATCAGTTCTTAGTAATTTTAGACTTTTCTCTGAATTTGCTGTAACTATTCATATGTAATGGCACGTTGCAGAGTTTCACAGGGATCTTGTGAAATACAGTATTACTGGATTATGCACATTGCAAGCCAGTGTTTAATGCTGGGTTGAGGAACTTAACCCAGAAATTTGTTAGTGGTTATTGAACACAAGCCTCGTTGAGGTTTCTGAGAGTGCTGTGGCACTCCTGTGGAAGAGCAGACATGCTCTACTGGCTTTGCAAGCTGTCAGATGGGAAGAGACAGAAGGGCTGAGACTGTCTGGGAAAGGCACCAGCACAGCACCAAGCCCGGGGTTGGGGCTGTGCTGCTCCGAGAGGGCTGAGAACTTGGCGTGGGCTGCGGCTGTGGCTATTGTGCACTATGAATGGCTGCTTCATGCCAACCAGTCTGTGATGGCTATTTTTAATCCCAAATTCTAGCATGTGGGTTTTAGAACAGCGCTTGTCTCAAATGTGAAAGAAACCACAGAGCAAGGGACTAAAGGGCTGTTTTGAAAAAGGTCCGGAAGGGGAGCCACACAGACTGGAAAGCTGCCCCAGTAAAACCCAGCTTTAAAAAAAAAAAAAAAAAAAAGAGATACATCTCCTGAAGAAAAGGAAATAATCCTTTTTAAGGCTGCCAGATAGAGTCAGGGATTCAAGGCTGGGTCAGATGCTTGGGTTGATCCTAATTATGTATACCATTGTGACATTTTAATTCTAAACTTGTTAACCCAAGATTGCCTTGACCTTGATGAATAAGGAATACAGCTCAAAGAGTAATTAATATGACATTAAGAATAGCTAACCAGCACTATGTTCTTTCAGAGCTGAAGGACAAAGCTGTAACCTGTGCACAACTTATGAGTAAGAGACATTCTGGAGTTAGGTGTATAAATGACTGTGGTCCTGACAAAGTCACATTTTGGAAGGGGATCTTTCACTCAGTCCTGCTGGCTGAGCTTTCTGAAGCAGGCTGCAGACACCTCCCCCTCATTAGAATTTGTTAAATGCTAATGACTCCTTTACATCCTTGTAGAAGTCTTTGTCAAATTCCAACTGTGACTGAAAATACCTGGATTGCAGCAAGATAAGGCTGAACAGAGAAGTCTGTTGGTAACATCCAGTGCTGCTCAATTACGAATTAGCAGCTCCTCTCCAAATTGATGGACATAAACCTCAAAGCTATGGGTTTGGTTTTTTCTCAGATATTTATGAACCTTATTCCTTTCAGAAATGGTGTTCACAAAAAGTGAGATCTTCTCTTTTTTTTTTTTGAATTAATGAATCATTTGTCTGAAAATTTATATTCACTTATGGAAGAAGCTTGGTTGAGGCATATCTGGCACATATATGTTAGTCAGGAATATCTTGAACTGCTGCAGAACTTTCCTATTTACAATAAGGGAAGCTTTGGCCTCAAGCACTTACTAACAGCTTTAAAAAAGGTTATAAATAACAATTACTTGGATAACTCAGTCAGACCTGACTGTGCTCATGAGCCTTTAATGTTCCTTTTTTCTTAGTTCTGTGGGATTTTTTTGTATGTGACATTGCAAAAGAAGGTAAAATTTTCCTATGTTTAATAATGTGTAAACATTACTGATTGGAAGAGCATTTTGTCATTAAGATAAAGAATTTTCCCCTTTCCTCCAGGCCTGGGGTAATCTTTACCTCCAACAGGTTTAGAACTGATTTTTTACCTAAAACCAGTTGGTGATGTTATCCCAGTATTTTGATACTCAGAGTTAAAATATTACCACATTTTACATTAAGAGGAAAAGAAGGAATCAATCTAGTTTTTTTTCTTGTTCTAGAGAGCACTGTGGCAAATGAGATTGCTTCAAGAAGAGGTGAAGATTAGAGTTACAAAAGAAAGCTCTTTCCTCCTTCCTGAATGGGAAGGTCTCTTGAAGAAAAACTGAAGTAAAGCAAGCATGATTGAAAGTGTGTAGAAGCCACAGAACTCCTTCCATTGCCTTCACTGGGTTTTGATTTAGGCTCACAGAGTGTCCATTATATTTTTATTACCCTTTCTGGACATATAAAATGTTACTTTTATTGTTTAAGAAAAAGAAATTATGAATGACTTTAGCATTCACTGGAGTGAGTCATTGACTTGAGCCAAGTGTAACATGACTCTGGGGTTCAAAGCAAATCCCCACAGCCCTGTCCTCCACTCCACTTTATGAAGACCCCTGAGCAACTGCTGTGCCAGACCTGGTTTGCAAGCAGGGACCTGCAGAAGGAGCAGAATTGCTCATTGCTTTGTGTTCACACTGGAGTATGATGTGTAGGAGACAGCATGTTCCCAAAATAATTTCTGTTAGTGGCACACAAAGCCTTTTCTCTGGTGACCTCTGCAATCATGAATGCATCTTACATCAAACATGTAAGAATCAGGAATGAAATCAGTAGTGAAATGCTTTCCAGCCAAGTGGTTGCTGCCAGATGAAGGTATGAATGTGGGATTGTCCCCTGAACTGGATTTTCTGGAGTTAGACTATTGAACCCCGAATCAGAGTCTGTGTTATGGGTCTTGTCACATGCATTGTCAGTTGGTACTCTTGGTCCTCACCACATCATCTGTTGATTCCTGCTCCTTGATAGAGACCTTCTGCACATTCTCTGGGCACAGCAAAACTAATGTGGCTGACATGAAGGAGTCATTCAGAGTTGTACCTTCTTTCAAAAGGTAAGAAGAGGTGCAGAGATCAAACCTCCCAAATGTCTGCTTTCCCATGGCAGTGAACATGTTTGATGTGCTGCACTTCAGGGCAGGGCAACAATATGGGGAGATCTGAGAACTGTGGGATCTCTACCCACCATGAAAAGCTATTGATTGCCCTTTACCTTCCATGGAAGGCACAGTCAGATCTATAAATTACCACACTGCTCTCGGGTTTAGCAGATTTTCCCCTTGCCCCAGTAAAGGAATGCCACAGCCAGGATTTGATGGAAAGCCAATACACACCTTGTAAAAAGCCCTGTTCTGTTCATGAAGCTCCATAAAACTACCTTTGGTGACAGCTGGGACAGGAATGACCTGACTAAATACCCTACCAAAAAAACTCCCAGCTCACTGCAGATGGGTTTTGTCTTTGAGTGTGACCATCACCAAAAGCAGAAGTGCTGAACATCTTGGTAAAGAAAATCTTACAGAGAAACTGAAGTTAATGGACAAATCTGGCCATGGATGCACAGGTCCTAATGAGTAGAAACTGCCACAGGGACTTGTAGGGCAAAGTAGACTCATTACTGTTACTGAGTCTTTCTTTCTTGAAGCGGTAGAGCTTTCTTAAAGTTCTCAGGGCCTTCTCATACAGTTCTACATCTCCACAACTTGGTATTCTGAGGATATTTAGTGTTTTACTGGTGCTCAGCCATCCTTTTACTTGGGACCTATTCTTATTCACTTTATTTTTTGGTCAATAATTCTAGATAGTCTCAGGAAGGGGTTAATGGTTATTTCTGGCTTGTGGAGTAAATGTGAGGTTATTTTCTAGAAATAAACATCCTCTTGAAAAGTATTAATTTCCTTTGAAAAGGATAGAGAAATAAAGGAAAGCCACCATGCTGTGTGCATAACTAATTCTGGACATGATGTGTTATCATTGTAGTTTACTGTCCCACCTCATCCTGTGCCATGTTTGAGTGTAAGTTTCTCACAATAGTTCTTCACTGTGTGTCCACCCTGTCCTTGTCTAAAACAGTCCCTCTCTTAATCAACCTCATACTCCTGCTCATATGTAAAGAAACAGTAACTAGATAAGACATCGTTTACAAGATGATTACGTCCTGTAGCCAAATACACAAAAATGCACTCTAAAACCACACATTTTATTTTTGTCATGGTAGAAGTACATTGCAAGATGGTATACAGCAGAGTAAACATTGCTGTGGGGGCTGTTGTCCCCCCTTCTGATCAGCAGCTCCTGTTGGGATTTCTGTAATTATGATCGCATCTTGGAATCATCTCCTTCATTATTACACCCACTCCTACATGTGCCCAGGAGGCTGTTGGGCTGGAGTGCACTGGGGGCTTGTGGCAGCCTCAGGCTTTGATCCAACCTGTAGAGTCTCACTGTCAGCCCAGCTTTGGTTTTTCTGGGCAGGTTGGCTAAGCTGTTGCGAGAGTGATTTATGATCACGGAGAGACCTGCAGTGTCACGAAATGATATCAAATCCTGATGGATACTCGTGCATGAGGTCCCCCAAATAAGTGCCTCTTACCTATCACCCTTACACAAATATGTCTTTACATTGACATTTATGATTGCAGTCTTGAAGTGCTGCCTGACCACTGAGCCTATTTTGGGATAATAAACATATAGTTCCAAAGCTTGATTGTTGCAACAGTGGAAGTAAATCAAACATTATCTTCTCATTTTGTTTGTCTGGTGGACAGTGGCTGGGAGAATTAAGATAGTGTCCCTAAAAATTGTATTTTTGTATTGAGAAATGCTTTTTCTTTTACTCCCTCACTTTAGTTTTTTACAGTTACTCCAGTGTTTTTTGAGCTTTTCTAAAGAGCTGGTTGAGTTGTGGGTTTGTTGGTTTTTTTATTGTTTCCTCCATATTTTGGAGTTTTAGATATTTATCGTATTTACAAGTGTCTCAGCCTGGTGCATATGTTCAGTTGACTCTGCATGGTGCTATGCCAACCCATCGACATGCTTTTTGAACATACAGGTTCAGGCTTCTGCCGTGCTTCTTTTAAAAACCTTTGCCATTCTCATCCCAAGTCTGTTCACCATCTGGGGCCAGTGTTTGTAGGGTGGAGGAGACAGAGCATGGTGGAAGGCAGCATGGCTTTACATGTGGATAGAGTTGTGAAATAATGAGCACATGGATTATGTGAACACAGACAAAGACCCTTTAATAGTCCCGTCATACTTCATTTGGACACATTGAACTGGAGCTCTGAATGAACATACTAGGGGCTTGCAGGTAGCTTTGCCTTGAGTCCTCTGCAAGAGGCACTCTGTAATTGCCCAGCCCCGAAAGCAGGATTTTGCATGGTGTGATCAAAGCGGTCTCCTAATCATGCTTTTCCCAACACTTTGACTGAAAATAACAAACCTATTCAACCTGTGAGGAGTGAATGCATGAGAGATTTTCACCTGCTTATGCAGGCTTGGAAAAAAGCACTTGATTGTACTCATTATGGTTCAAAGCTGGCTTAAAGTTTTGTCCTTTGTTTGGGTGGTGGAGGTGCCTCATCCTGCCTTTTGATGGCTTTCGTATCCAGCTCTTCCCATTATTTCACTAAGACATACGAGCTTGGTTGCCCCCCCTTTTATCTGTGCTAAATATAAATGGAAAAACAAACTGAACACAGCAAAGTAAATAAAGAACAGGAAGTGTAAGACAGACCTCTTGAGACTTTCAGTATTCCCACATGTTTTACGTTATAAACCAGCAGGCAAGCACTGGCCTGCCACACAGGTGGAAATGTGTGTGTGGAGGCCACTGAACACAGAATATTTACCCTGTATCAAATGACAGGAAGGGGTGAGTGAAATAGTATTATGCTGAACTGCTGTGAAAGTCTGTGAGGTTTCCAATACTGTCCGAATTTCTGTAGGGTGGGCTGGTGTTTTCATAGTTTCTTCCAGTATAAAAACATAGAGGCAGTGACTCAATCTACTAAGAAAAAGATGCTCTTTACATTGCTGGTAAATAGAAGACCTTGTGAGCTTTTATTTCTAAGTAAGAATCTTGGGGTAACACTATGGAGCCAGTTATTAAAATTAATATTATATTATGATGAATAGCTCCCTTCTTCAACTGCAATGACAGGCAATATCTGATACTAGACCAACTGATGCAACTGGACAAGGTAAACAGGGTGCTCTTCATTTTCATCACAGGACCATCCAAAGTGTGTCAGTAGCTGGCTATTAAATTTTTAAAGGCTGTCTACTAAAGCCAAACAAAGCCCATGGGAAGTTGTCTACTTAAGCTGGGAGCAGTGGAAGGTTGTCAAAGGCTGAATAAAGATGCAGGTGTTGAAAAGATGCAAGGGAAGAGGCAGTGGGGGGTATTTAATGGTATCACTGTAAGTTTTAGTAATTTCCCAGAGTATGACCTGCTATCAGTGAGATGTGAAGGTCTTCAGCATTTGGCAGGTTTAGGCCATTAGTGAAGATTTCTGTGTTTTCACACAGGCAATATACGATGATGACCTGATGCTGGAATATTTTTATAAGAGGAGGTCTGGACAGAGGACAGTGTGCCAGAGTAGAGGTAGCAGTATTCCTATGTTCTTAAAAGGAATGCTAAGACACACGATATTTCACAGGCTTTACCAGATGTCACTAGCTGCTTTTATCAGTTCCAGTGAATTAATGGAGGATATTTGGTTTCCACAAGTTAATGTCCACAAATAAAAAGCTCAGTCTTTGTCAAACCCAGAATCTTACACGACACTTGCAAGTTTACTCAGGTTTACTACCTGCAATGAAGGGCTGTAAGTAAAGTCTGCAAGTTAAGAGTAAGCCCATGGTAATTGACTTTCTGACAGTGGGAGATGTTTACCCTACCTCTGTGGGTGGCTGTCACCATCATACTTATAAACCCTGCAGTAAGGTCTTTCTGGAGCCTTCTCTTCTCCAGGCTGAACAGCCCCAACTCTCTCAGCCTTTCCTGCTAGGAGAGATGTTCTATCCCTTCAATCATCTTCAACAATGACCTGCCTTTATGGGTTCTCCCAGCAGCCAATGGCGAGAAGAGGTAGGTCCACTTTGTACATCATCACTTCGGCATTGAGCCAGCCAGGAAGATGTGTAACTCTCCAATACAAGAGCAGACAAATGCCACCTTCAGTGGCTTGCCCAGCTTAAGTTGCAGGAGAGCCGAGAACTGACCTGAGTCCTTTCAGGAACAAAGCCAGAGCCTCCAGTATCTGTCCTCTGCTGTGTTAGCCATCCTTTCTGTACATCAGTCACAATATAAAGTGCCAGTAACAGGTTCCTGTGAACCTAATCAAGTTCTGCCACAGATTTGAACTCCCAGAATGTAGCAGGAAGCAAAATCTACGTCCTTGGACTCATAGAATCATAGAATCATAGAATCATCTGGGTTGGAAGGGACCTTTGAGATCATCAAGTCCAACCCTTAATCCATTACTGCCATGGTTACTAGACCATGGCACTAAGTGCCACATCCAGTCTCATCTCAAAAACCTCCAGGGACGGTGAATCCACCGCTTCCCTGGGCAGCCCATTCCAATACCTGATTATGCTCTCTGTAAAGAATTTCTTCCTAAAATCAAACCTAAACCTCCCCTGGCAGAGCTGAAGACCATGCCCCATTGTCTTACTGATAGCTGCCTGGAAGAAGAGTCCAGTCTGCACACACAGCTTGGGAGAAGGGGAAGGACACATCACTACACAAATAACCAATCATTACACTAGCAGTGGATAAAAAAATTATCATCTTAGATATCTTGGTGTTGGTATAAAATTGCTTCAGATAAGAAAACTGAAATTTTATGTGCCACTTTGTATCTGGCTCATTCTCCAGATCAGCAGTGGGAAGATGAAGGGAGTGTTTTGGGAAATGTTGTAAGGATTTGCTCTTTTGTTTATCATTGCTCTTCTTTCTCTGCAGTGTATTTTTTCCCTGTTCTTTCAGCAACTATGTGTGATACAGACCTTTCAAATTACATTAACTATAGATTGCTGAGATCAAAGCTGGATGAAGTATTAGCAAGATGACTACTTACCATGGGTAGCTGCCAATGCTTCTGTTAGTATGTTCCTGAGGAGTTCACATAGAGCACTAATTTCCACATTATCTGGATTATCTGTGAAGAGAATCTGTTGCCTTGCTCTTATGGTAATTGCAAAAGGGATGGAATTATGCCACTTTTCTATGAAATCCAGGGAAAGGTCTGAATACTTTGAATGGTTGTTCTCTCCTTTTCATAGCTTTGATGTTTCGGTTGTGTTTGTCTTTCTTTTATGGGAAAATTTCTATACTTTACTGCAAAGTTGCTTGCTTTGACATCTATGTCAGGGGTGGGAACCTGAGCAGAAAAGGTAAGCTCATTCTTTGTACTCTGGAGTGTCTGAGGGCTGCTCTCCATTTCATTCTGCAGGCAGTCAGGGGTCCTTGGGCTCGAGAGTGACTTTGCGTCCAGATAGGACTGGCACAGAAGCAGTGGGGATGTTGCTGAGAGTGGGGGTTCCCGTTCCCCTGCTGCCCCCCATATATGGCTGCATTCACACTCCTTCTTGGTATGTGCAAGGGCACGGTACCAGAAGGTGGCACTCCAGGTTCTCTAACATATGTCCAGGGCCGTGTTAATCCCTCAGCATACCCCAAAGGTGTCAGCTGCTCCTTGTGTTGGTGCAGACACATCTGGGTGGGCTGAGTGCTGAGAGCTGCTTATCTGCAGAGGCAGGGAGCACTGCCCTGGCTTGTTCCCTGTACTAGGAAGCAAAGCACATCTCATCTGTGTGCCTCTCCTAAGCTGGGGTTTGAGCTCTCTGTGGGACCATCCTTTCTGCCTGCTCACATGCTCTCCAGAAGAGTTTTGGTTGGTGCCTCTAGCATTGTCCAAGAAATGCCCAGGAAAGGGTGGAGGCAGCACCTTGGCTGGACACTCTCCTTACACAGGCCTTAGGGATGAGGCTCACTTCTTTTGGAAGGGAGAGAGTTTCCCATTGCAGGAGCAAGTCATGCTGTGATGCTTGTCCTCTGAGCCAATGAACCGGCCTTGCTCTTTTTAAATTCAGTGTTACAGAGGGAACTGATAAAACTGCTGATCTTGCTTGTGTGCTGGAGAGAGTGGCTCTGGCAGGTTGGTCTTGCTCTAATAGGCAGAAGAGCACAGAGATTTTGAAAGTAATTACAAAGCAGGCTGCAGACTCAAAAGAATTAGTGGGCTATTAAAGATTTGAACTTAATAACAAGCTTGACTACTTCCCTACCAAAACACTGTTCCCATCCTCATGCCTAATTAGTGCTGCCACCTTTACACTCAAGGGCAATGGCCCCTGTCTTTCCTTCCCATGCTCTTCCTGGCAGTGTATTCTCAGCTAACACAGACATCTCAGTATTTGATCATCCTGCAACCTGCCAGCACATGGAATGACTGGCCAGTTGGTATAAACTGTCCCTCAGCTGTCCATCTGGCAAGTCAGTGCAAGAATCTCCTCCATAGCTCAGAGAGCTTTGCTGCTTGAGGTTACAGGGGGTCCCTAAGTTTCTTAATCTGTATGGTTATTTGCTGGATCATCGGACTGACTGTGTAAGAGAAAAGAATATTTTTACAGCTGGAGTTCAGCAGTTCCCAGTTATGCATGCTTCTTGGGAACCAGGAGTTGTACCTATTCAGCAATTTGTTGTCAAGGAATTTTTCAACTGCTCTGATGCTTACAAGGTGCACATAGAGCTCATATAAATATTTTCATAATTTCCTGGTAGGGGTATGATGCAGATATTTCATTGTCAAAAAGTCTTTAACAACAGCCCTGATAACAGCTTAAATTATAATTTAACCCACACCCTCCCATGTGCCAAAGATGAGTGACTGAACCTAGCTTACCAGGATCTGATTAAATGAGGTATCTCTGATGAATCTCTACATGTTTCCCTGGAAAGCAATTTTAATTTTGTTATATTACAGTAGGCGGTGCCTTATGAAGTAAAGGAAAATATGTGTCCAGTAGGACATCATAAATTCCATGACAGACTTTAAATTTTCTTGGATGAAATGTTTAAAGTGGAGTAGACTGATCTCCTAAAAACACATTGGCCTTTCCTGAGCTTGGGAGAAGCTACTTTGTCTCCTCCATTCAAAAGTGTATGAAATCCCCTCTGCAGAGGAAGCCTGATGGTAGACGGAAGCAATATAGGTGTTGGCTGAGTTTCAAACCCAAGGAAAACCAATACCATCTGAAAGCCAGTATTATAAATAATTAGTCAGGATCATTTTTGATAAGTCGATTGTGCCCCATAAAAGAGTGATTGTGGAACCCACCATAGCCCCAGCATCTTGGACATAATCCAGTTTTTACAGTGGAGCAAGATTAAGTTAAATCACTTTCCCAAATAACCATAATTTGTTTGATTTGCTTTCATGAGGGGTTTTGGTTATGTCAGTAGTTGTCAGACGCAGACTGACGCTTGTGACGTCTCGTGCCTTTCAACTTGAGAAAGTTGTATAAATTTTGCTGCCCTCCAGCTTGACGGAGAAACAGTCTTTTGAAAATGAATGAAATCCTTTAGCCCTCAGCCCTGAAATGTGATGCTTGGGTCAACCTTCAGTGTTGCAGGAAGTCTATATGGTGATGTTTTATGCTGTAAACCTACCTTCTTTATATTAAAGGCATACTGAGAGTGGTGCTTAAATAAAGAATGACTGAGAGCCTTTATGTGCAGCTGCTTTCTGAATTGCTGAAGGAAATTTTTATAAAAGACACTTACGTTTATATACATACATCACCTAGTGGTACTCAGAAACACAAAAGTTGATTTTTGGTGCTAAAATGCGAGGAAGGCTTGGTTTTGAGAACTACAAGTTGAATCTACTCGTCAAATCTTGTTCTTGACATACATTTCAGTGGATGTGCATTTTCTCTGCAAAAATTGCCACAGTTCAAGGATTTTTCTTATTAAGCATGAATACTGTGGCATGCCAGGAAGATTGTGACCACAATAAAAATAAAAAAGAAAGCAAAATAAAATCTCATATGAAAAGTTGATATCTCAACAGCAACAACAAAATACAGCCCCCATATCATAATAAAAAGAACCCAGAATAAAACAAACACAGTCTTCCAAATAAGAAACCTATTGCTTCAGGAGAACATTGTTTTGTAGCAAATTAATATAAGCTGGGAGATTTTGTTAAGAATAATTTTCAGTGAAGGAGCATTTTCTAGTGGAAAATAATTTTTATTTATTTTTCAGCAGCTGACAGTTGATCCAGGCCTCTGATCCCACCTGGGTCTTCTTGGCACTACTGAAATCCAACTAATCCCTTGTGATACTAGCAATGTACAGGGCATATGCTCTAAAAGTTCTGATTAATCAAAGAGTCCAAAATTGTATGGCTTAAGCAAAACCAATACATTTTTCCTTGTAGCCCCCTTCCTTCAGAATTGTTTTTTATAAAGAAAAGAAAAAGATAAAGAAAAAGAAAAAGGAAAAGAAAAAGAAAAAGGAAAAGAAAAAGGAAAAGAAAAAGAAAGAGAAAAAGAAAAAGAAAAAGAAAAAGAAAAAGAAAAAGAAAAAGAAAAAAAAAGGAAAAGAAAAAGGAGGACCTAAGAAGTGTGCCTGCAGAGAAGCACTGGAGATTTCAAAATCAGTAAATTTTTGTCTTGAGGCTCCTGAAATGTGGGAGTTCGAAGTAAAGTTTTATTCCATATGCTGTCCGGGGACTGTACATGGATGACTGCAACACATTCGTTTTGCCTTTATTATTCTCACACTGTAACCTGACTTTGGTCCAGGAAGAGGAAATCCATGGCCTTAATTGAAGCCAATCAGTGAAAGGTCATGGGGTAATACTTAACAGACAGGGATGGAGGAAAGGAAAAACAGGGGAAAGGTAAGGTCTCCACTTGCTTCAAAGACTCGGTTGGATCCTGGAGACAGAGCACACCTGGAAGGAGAATGAGCTTGGACCCCAAATATACACATCAACTGTGAGTCATAAAATTAAATGGAGTTTGTTTATATTATTTGCTTCCTGTTTCTCCAGTGACCTGTGCAGCAGTAAGCCCTGTGTGGGGAGGTATGGGTGCCTACTGCAAACGTTCAGGTGTTTATTACCATGGTGTGACTTCACTGAGAGGAGCCTCAGTGTTTCCATTAAGGACCAGATGTGGGGTTTTGCTGTTTCAGGCAGTCCAAAGGCTGGATTTAAATGAAATATTGACAGACAGTTTTCCAGAGTGTGATTATTTGCTTCTGGAGTTGTTTTGTTGTTGTTTTTGTTTTCACTGAGATCCGGTAATATCTCAACAATACTAAGCAGAGTATAGTTACCTCTCTAGTTTATTACAGTGCTACAGCACCCCCGAAGTCAGAAAGCATTTTGTGAAATCTAAGCAATATTTCCTTGTGTTTTTGAAGTCCACTGTCCCTTCCCTTAGCTACAGTGTTCACAGAAAAGAAATTGGTTTATTGTTTACTTTTTAGAGCTGGTCTAGGTGTAAGCTGGTCATGGTCATGAGTTTTTCTTGTCTAAGATGAACATCATCATGATCCTTTCTGGTTTAAGATGGACATGGTCATGGTCTCTAAGGTAGTCATGATCTAAGGTTGCTCTCTGAGTTGTCCAGCATTAACTTTTTCAAGTTCCAGGTTTATTTAAAAGCATCCAAGTCAATTAGGTACTTGCTTAGGTTAGCAAGTAGTATATGCTTAGATTAGCACAAATTCACAGGCTGAAATAGTTAAGCCAGATTTCTCATAAAGTACTGGGCTGTTTACTGTGTGTTAGGCATTTCTAAAACTCGCACCATCTTTTTATGATCTGAAGTGAACTTCCAGTCACCTCCTGATCTGTGTGTGCCTAATGGAGGTATTGCATCTGCCCAGGCCAAGAGAATATGAAAGTTCCTGACTAGCCCTTATCCAGAGCCATGCTTTACTTCAGGATTTCCCTTACCAAGGCCTGCACAGAGCAATGCAGGCATGTTTCATGACAGACAAAAGATGAAAGACATTTTTTTTTTTGAACATGTTTTGCTGTTGCAGATATCTGTGATTCAAATCCTTGTACCTGACCAGGTTGTTGTTTTTGTGGTGTGAAACAAAAGCTAAGTCTTCATCCTGGCTTAGCTATGAACACCCAGTTATAAACAGTGTTGGGAGCAGAATTTCTGCCTTTGTGCAGACAGACACATTTACAGAGAAAGTCCAGGACAATGGTGTGTCTTCAAAAATAGGTCTTGCTTGAGACTTATTTACACCTGTGTAAAGAAGCATTTGCTTTAAAATAGCAAACATTTAGTGATTCTATGAGGTTTAGAAAGCTATTTTTAAATGGTTGTGAGGGATAAACAAAAGGAAATGTGCTATAGCAGGAATAACTAACTTCATTCTAGGTCCAAGGCCACATCATCAATACAGCAAAGTTCTTGTCTTTTCCCCACAACTGGAAAAGAATTTCATATTCAGCAGTTCACCTCATGTAATGCAGTCCCTGTGGCCTCCTTAGCTAAACTGCACAGCAGGATTAGGAGTACAATGTGTGGGTAGAACTAGGAGTTCATCCAAAATTAAAAGAAAGATTGAGGGACATTTTTTTGGTTTAGACACCTATGGAAAACGATTTTTCTTTTCCATAATATGATAATATGATAAAAAGGAGACTGCTATGACTCCCCTTGATTTTTGAAAATTCGAGTATTTTGGCAAAGTTACAGTTATTTGCAGGCACAGAAAGGTAAATCTATAATTGTTACTGCTCCTATTACTACTGTACTTGATATCATTGCTGTGTCCTATTTTCTCTGTGCTAACAGTAAGTTTAATTGAATTAGAGGATTTATCCTGTATGTGAGGGCTCACTGGATTGATTGTGCCTGAGATCTTGTTCAATGTTTGGCATCTGTATCAGGCATTTTAAGCACAAATGTATCTTTGAGAATGAATCTCTAAACTTTAGTTCCTGATTTGTGAAATTAAGATAATAGCTATTCTCCCTCTTCTAGAAGACACTGAAAAAACTTGGTATAAATTTGCATGTGCCCTTGCTACTTATCAAAGTAAACTGAAATCATGCTTATTTAGGATAAAAACCAGTGTTTGATCTGCTCTTGTTCCTGCTGTTGCCCTACCTTTGCACTAGCAGAGACTTAGCGGAGAAGTCTTGAATCACACTTGTGTAGGTAAATACAAAATTTAAACCATACTATCTTCCCTTTTGATGAATTTTTAGTGACTTCCAATGAAATTCTCAATTACCATGTGAAACCTATGTAAAAAGTTGGGGAAGAGGTCCATCAGAGGTAGTTTTTGCTTCTTTGGTTTCAGATGACTTGGATTTTTTGTTCTTAGACGTTACTTGTAGATATTCCTCTAGGTTCCCCAAGTTTCACACTAATATTTAAACTCCTAGACTATCCTTCCTTGTGTTCAATTGATATTAATGTATGTATCTTTGAAAAACAACTTCTGATTTTCAATATTTAATTAACTGACTACCCTTTTATTTCTTTGTGTGACTGCATTACATGTTGATGTTTCTATGTTCAGAGTAGAAACTAAAAATTATCCCTATGGCCTTTTGTTGCAAGTTTTCTGCTAATCATAATGTTGTTGCCACAGATGGTGAAAAATTAAGATGGTCAGTAAATTTAATTTCAAAGCCAGGTATCACTGGAACAAAATAGAGTGGAAAATCCTACACTGCTAGGAATACTCACCTGCAAAATACCAGTATTCTAATAGGAACAAATCCGCAATCCTGCATCCATATTACAGTGTATCTATGCCTTAGACACCCCTTTAAGTTGTGCAGTGGATGGATGGGTTCACAGGGCTTTAGTGAAGAAGTGTATAAAAGTGGAAAAACTCAAAATAACCGAAACATGAAGTAATGACAACAGTAGCCTCCAGGGATCTGTTAAGTGGGGAGAGTGCTTACCACAGAAAATTTGTATGGACATTTGCTTTTCTGGTATTGGCTGGGCCTTATGGTTGTCATTTTGAATATTTATTAGAACAATACCACATGTTGATTGCCTACAGCCTTTGAATTAATTCCCACCCAACGGAGTGAGATAGAGCCCTGAGTCTTTTCAAGACTTATGTATCATAATTTAACTTAGCACTGGCATGATTATAGGACACTACATTTTAATGATAAATTGTCTAGCTGTGAGACCCTCATATACCCACAAAGTGATTCACAGCAGGAAAAGAAGAATAAACTGGTTGTTGAGAGTAGAGTCTGCTAACGCAATGCAGAGCACAAGCTGGAAATCACAGAGTAATGTTTTAGCAAACCTGCTCAAACCGGAGCAAGTAGGGATCTGTTTGAGCTGCAAATGGGGAATGGGAGGAAGCAGCAATGTGTGTTTGCAGTCCAGAAAGCCAGCTGTATCCTGGGCTGCATCAAAAGATTTGTGGCCATCAATCACTGTCAAAGGAAGTGATTCTCCTATTTTGTTCATGCGATACCCCACCTGGAATACCATATCCAGCTCTGGCACCCCCAACACAAGAAAGACATGGACCTGTTGGTATGAGTCCAGAGGAGGGCTACTAAGTTGATTACAGGGCTGGAACACTTCTCCTGTGAAGACAGGCTGAGAGAGTTGGAGTTGTTCAGCCTAGAGAAGAAAAGGCTCTGGAGACACCTTATGGCACATTCCAGTACCTAAATGGGGCTACAAGAGAGCTGGAGAGGGACTTTTCACAAGGACATGTAGTGACAGGACAAGGGGAAATGGCTTTAAACTGGAAGACAGAAGGCTCAGATTAGATATTAGGAAGAAATTCTTTACTGTGAGGGTGGTGAGGCACTGGAACAGGTTGCCGAGAGAGGTTGTGGACTCCCCATCCCTGGAGGTGTTCAAGGCCAGGTTGGATGGGGCTCTGAACAACCTGGTCTAGTGGAAGGTGTCCCTGCCCATAGCAGTTCCATTTAGTTCTAGGTGGAACTAGATGATCTTTAGGGTCCCTGCCAACTCAAACCATTTTATAATTCTATGATTATATGATCACTAATACAATATAATAGAATCACAGAATATGCTGAGTTGGAAGGGACCCACACAGATCATCAAGTCCAACTCCTGTCCCTATGCAGGACACCCCAAGAATCACATCATGTGCCTGAGAGCATCATCTAAATACCTCTTGAAATCTGTCAGGCTTGATGCTGTTACCACTTCCCTGGGGAGCCTGTTCCAATGCTCAACCACCCTCTAGGTGAAAATCTTTTTCTTGATATCCAACTTAAATCTCCCCCAGCTCAATTTAATGCCATTTTCTCAGGTCCTGTCACTGGTTTTGAGAGTGAAGAGATTGGTACCTGCCCCTCCGCCTCCTCTCATGAGGATTTTGAAGACTGCAATGAGGTCTCCCCTCAGTCTCATCTTCTCCAGGCTGAACAGACTAAGTGACCTCAGCTGCTCTTCATAAGACTTCTCCTCTAGACCCTTCACCATCCTTGTGGCCCTCCTTTGGATGCTCTTTAATAGCTTAGTGTCTTTTTTTATATCATGATGCCGAAAACTGACACAGTATTCAACGTGAGGCTGCCCCAGTGCAGAGCAGAGCGGGACAATCCGTTGGCCGGCTGGCAATGCTTTGCCTGATGCCCCCTGGACACAGTTGGCCCTCCCGGTTGCCAGGACACTGCTGACTCATATTCAACTTGCCATTGACCAGGACCAATTTGCAGGCAAGATGTGAAACACTGAATTAGTCTTCCTTGCTTTGAAGGCAGCAGAAATATCGATCTCCGTCAACAGATATATCCTGTTGATGGGCCCAAAGTCCAAAACAGTTGCACAGTTTGGACTATATATCTGTAGTTGTGGTTCCTACATGATGTCTGCCATAAACGGTCAGTTTTGGAGAGTCCAGAATGGTAGGCTGCTAATAGAATTGTTGTGCGTGCTTCTTCACTTTTATGAACAGATATCTAGCACCTGACAGTGGTCTGAGGACAGTTCTTTGTCATGAATTCATCATCTTGGATGTCTACAGTAGCCTACCTGGCCCTCATGGCCTGCTTTTGACTATCTAATGAAATGTCTTTTTTAATGCCCCAGCTAGCACCCTTAATCAACCTATAATAAGTCAAGCAAGACTGACAATAGTTTCCAGTGATTCCTATGTCATGACTTTCCTTCTGAAGGTGCCTCTTTCCTGTAAGTACAGAGAATTAAAGAATGTCTTGGGTTGGAAGGCACCACAAAGATCATCCAGTTCCAAACCCCCTGCCATAGGAAGGGACACCTTTCGCTAGACCAGGTTGATCAGAGTGCCATCCAACCTGGCTTTGAAAACTTCCAGGGATGGGGCATCCGCAACTTCTCTGGGTGACCTGTTACAGTGTCCCTGTTACACTAGGGGTGAAGGCATTTCTTCAGAATATCTGATTTAAACCTACTCTCAGTTTGAAGCCATTCCCTCTTCTCCTGTCACTCCATGCCCTGTTTCTTGTAGGCTCCCTTCAGCTACTGGAAGGCTGCAATTAGGTCGCCCCAAAACCTTCTCTTTTCCAGGCTGACATAAACACTACAGTTACACTCCTAACGTTCATTAAAGGAAATATGGCCTCCATGGTACATGAATAAGCATGAAAGTGGCTTCAAAAGGCTCCTGCTGTGTTACTATATTGTGTTGGCTTTGTAATCTGCCATGTCTCTGCAACATAGAAGTTTCTACCCTTGGTAGATGGTCATTACCAAGCTTTCATGTTCTCACAAAGCTTGTCACATGTTTGAAGCTTATAATCTGTTTTTTATTTTAAAATTGTTTCTTCTCTCAGAAAATAAATTTCCCCATATTCTTTCCTTTTCTGTAAAGTTCATTAGAGACACTGCTGGGGACTGTGCTCATCAGGTGGAGTTATCATCTTTCTTTGTCAAGCCAGAATAATTATGTATTGGATTTTAACACTGGTAGACAACTCAGCCCCACACAGCTGTTGCTCACTCTTCCCTCACTGGACTGGGGGAGAGAATTGAAAGGGTAATAGTGAAAAAATTCATGGGTTGAGATAAAGAAGTTAATAGGTAAAGCAAAAGCTGCACATACAAGTAAGCAATGCAAAGTAAAACAAGGAATTCATTCACCGCTTCCCACCAGCAGACAGATGTTTCGCCATTTCTAGGAAAGCAGGTTGTCATCACATGCAATGGTTACTTGGGAAGACAAACACCATGCCTTTAAATATTGCTTCTTTCTCCCCTCTTCCCCCAGGTTTATGTGTTGACTGTGGCTCCATATGGCGTGGAATATCCCTTTGGTCAGCTGGGGTCAGATGTCTCCTCCCAGCTCCTTGTGCAGCCCCAGCCTCCTCTCTGTCAGGGAAGTGTGAGAAGCAGAAAAGGCCTTGGTTCTGTCTAGGCACTGCTCAGCAATAACAAAAACATTGCTGTGTCATCAACAATGTTTTCAACACAAATCTAAAACATAGCACTATATGAGCTACTATAATGAGAATTATTATTCCAGCCTCAACCAGTTCACCAGCAAAGGGGAGTGCGCTGCTTGGGTGCCAAAGTTGGCTTGTGATGTGCTAATAGTTGTGAGGCTTTAGTGACCTAGCATGGTATCTAAGCTAATAAGCTAATGATGTGTGGACACTGTAGTAAGGGAAGTGAGGGGTTTCCCAGAGCTCACCACTCTAAGTGGCACAAAAGGGGGAGCATCTTGGGGTAGAAGCAGAGTGTCATCTCTGTGCTGTATGTTGATATCCAGGGCGGGCAAGTGCTTGAAACTGGCCTCCAAAATCAGAGGTGACAACAGTCATTGGAGAAGCTATGTGTTTCTCTGGAGGGACCATCTGGGAGATGGATTATATATCTCTGCCTCACCGAAGTTTGACATAAAGCACCCCTTCAGACCACTTACTCCATTGAGAAGAATCATTGTATGCAGTATATTGACAAGTTTCTTGTCTAATCTCGTCCTTAATATTTAGGGAAATTTTTCTAACTGGTCTCAGGAGGATATTTAACAACCTTACACATGTTATTGCATGATTTTTTTTTGAGATTCAGTTCTAATTTTTGTTGACTTAGGTTTTACCCTGTTGCACCTTGCTATATCAGTTGAATGGTTTTAAGCAACATTTTTTTCTTCTTCGAGGCTTCAGCCTTGGTAATGTTTCACATCATTAATAGTAAGAAAACTATGCAGATGTAATTTATGGGGCACATACACAGCAGAGCTCACTACACAAAGGCACACCAGTTCAGAGTGGAGCCACGGGCCTTTGTTTCCAGATGATGACTTCATTGGCTTTGGATCAGACCCATGGGGAACCACAGTTAAAATAATCACTTAAATAACCAGAGTTAATGTATAATTCTTTCAAATCCCAACAGTTTTTAGAAGCTAGCTTACTACTGTCTTGGCTGTTTTATTCATTGCTAGTTGCTTTTTCTCCATTTGGAGATGATCTGATTTTCTGACGATCTCATTTTAAAAAGGCTCATTGCAATTAATCAATGTTGTTGGGCTGGTTTTCTGGAGTGCTCATTACATTTCAGCTATGCTGAGCTCCTTTCTGTAATGCTGTCTAAATGCATTCCAGATTTAACTTTCTGTCTCTTTTGCAGGCTCTGTTACACTTCACACACTAGGCCAGATGAGGTAAGTTCTGTAATGCCATTGTGGTAGTGTTGCCATGGAGGCCAACACCAGATGAGTATTGGACTTCTATCTTTTCCATACTGGACAGATCATCTGCGTGGTCCATGTGGAGAGGAAGTCTCTTCTCCTCTTGGTCCTCCACTGGTGTTGAAAACTAGTAATACAGTAATAATTTGCACCTGGGAGCACATAGACACTCTACCCTGCCGTGTACAAGGCACCATATAGAAAGAGAAGAAAATTGACATTGTACCAAATAACTTAAAATCTAAGGTAATGGTCAATTTTAGACAAACAAAAACAGTAGCAAATGGAAATTCAGAGACAGAACTTGTCAGCCTGACTTGCAACGACCTTTCCACATCACCTGACCTGGCTGTTGTCAAGATACTTTGTGGGAAGTCACCATTCTTCTCTTAGAAAAACCCAGACATTCTTCTTGACTTACATCTGTAGTCCTTCTGGATGAAGAGAGAACTCAAACTCCTGATCCAAGATATGCAGCATGGCTACGTATTCATCACTGTTTAAACGAGCAAGTCAAGAGTTTCATGACACAGTTTCCTCAAAGGGAAGGAGCTGTGGCTAGCACAACATCTGGCGATGCTGACGTAATTTACTATTTAATTCACATCATCTGTTGCCAGTCAGAGACTCTCAGAAATGCAACAATGTAAGATGCAATTATTCTAAACTCTGGTCACAAAATTTCACACCGAAGCTTTGGGAAAAGTAATTTTTTCTGCTGTGCACATGTGACGCATCATCCTTCTGGCTCAAATTGAATGCCAATGTTATATCATTTGGCTGAACATCATACCATAATCCCTAACAGACATCTGAACTGTGGTTTTTTCAGCCTGTGAGATAAATGCAAAAAGGTGAAAGTATTTCCACTGACTTTAGCTGGCTTGTGTTAAACACTCATGGGATACAGAATCCTTTCTGCCAGTTGTTGTTTTCCTGCTTCCACTGACCTGCTGATTTGTATACATGTGGTGTCATGAATTTGTTCTTCCACCATATTTAGGGAGTGGGGAGGAACCACTGCCTTGGTAAGGAACTGATACAGCATATTGTGATGAGTTTCTGAAGGATTTTGTGTTCCCTTCATTATGAAAACCTGGGTTTTTAAGATTATATGGCGTTAAGAAAGACTTCAAAGCTGTGATCTCATAAGTGGTGTGATAGTACTGAGAGCAGGCTCAATGAGACAAATTACATGAAGGAAACATGATGTCCATGTGAAGGAATGGTCTGCGAATAGAGGTAGGGAGGTGCTGAATCCTAACCCTCAGCTCAACCTCATGCCCAACACTGAACACTGCTTATTTTTAATGAGAATTCTTTAATCTTTAATGAAGGTTACCTCACAAATACCCAATATTTTTGAGGACAAGGTGTTACACTGTCTCTCTTTGAAAGTGAAAGCCTTTAATTCTTGTCAAAGCTTCATTCTTCTTGGTGCTCAGTTTGGAGTAATAAATCTTGTTTTTCCAGGAAAGACTAGATAAAGGGTATCTAGACTGAGGGTTTCTAGCTTATTTTTTCTTGAAAATCTGTAGTGGTTAATATAATAAAAGGCTGTGGGTGTTGCGTAGTTTCAACCACAGAAAGAACAGCTTTTGCATTAGAGTATGTTTTTCAAATCCTGCTATGGCAGACCTTTCAAATAACTGATGGCCTTGCAATTGTCATTTTCTAAAGAGAGCAGATAAAGTACATCTGAAGAGAGGAAGAGAAATATTACCTAGACTGGAGATCAAAGGACACTTCCACTGGGACCAAATCCAGTTAATGCTTTATTTACTTTAATAACCTCCAAGGAAGGGTACCTATCCATTTCAGTCTCACAATCATTTATGAAAGCTACCAAGGAGGAAATTACAGACCCGAAAAGTCGGCTGCAGGAATTCATCTTGTGCCTACTCAAATAATGGCTTGCTGATTACTGGAGCTTCCATTTCTGAAACAGAAAAGAAAATCTGCTCTTTGAAAGCCACATGGAGGCATGTGAGATACAGAGGATCACTCATGGGTTCAGCACTGATTTAGCAGGCTCTTTAAATGGGTATAATCTATTTCCTCCTCCTTGACAGCTTCTCAGTGCATGTCTGACTGCAGCATCTGACTGTCCCAGCTGTGGCTGTGCTAGTGAGACACTGTACGATGCACACGTGGAGTGTGACATAACATGTAATGTGCAGGGAGTGTACAGGCTCTCAAGGGCACAAAAGATGCCAGTGCAGCAACTGAATCTGCCTAGTCCTTCTGTAAACAAGCTATTAATCCCAAATACCCTTCCAGAAACTAGCTAGTGCGTTTTTATGGTGTGCTCTCTGAAGAGCAAGTGATGTAATCATTCAGATCCATTTTTGATGCAGGTTACAAGTAAAATGTAGATAGAAGTGCAGTTCTTACCCTTTGGCTACACCTATGCTACTAAAGACAATGAGTCAGGTGTGTTCTCTGACGTGGGTACATCCTCGCAACATGACTCGTAAGTGTATGGTTAAACTCCTTTAGATGAGGCGAGTCAAAGATGCATATTGAGATGAATCCTCCATTGTGGCCAGCACTACTGTTTGGAGTTGACTGTAAGGGTGACCATGAGATAGCACTCAAACCCGTGTCCTCTCTCATCTAAGTTTACTAATGCAGCTGTAGTCATAAGGCCAGGATAGGTTTTACCCACTAGTGTTGAAAAACTTTGACTGTGCGGACTCCATCCTCCCCTCTCCTTGCTTATTCTTGGCTTTTCCTGGCCTTCTGCACTGTTGCTGCTGTTGACAATTAGGACTCTCTGGTGATGACTTCTGTCCACATCTGTACCACAAGGAGAGCATGCTGCCAGCATGACAGCATAGAGCGAACACTTTTCATCTGAAGATACAGTGGAGAGGCTTCATGGACCATAGGAGGCCAGTGGGATGTAGTGAGTGTTGCACCACCTGTTGTTGCTCAGGTGGTGTGGAGGATCTGGACCTGGCAGAAACTGAGATCCTGTTTGGGTACCAGCTTCTCCTCACTTCTGATAGTGGCAGTAACAAATATCTTTTGGACTTCTAGCATAAGTGACCAGATATTTCACTGAAATTGTGTTTATCCTTCCTGTCCTTGGAACTATCAAGGTACAGAAGAAGGGAGAGTTCTGAAACGGCAGATTTTAAAGTGATTTCTCAGGAAGTGCACAAAGTCCATGCTGAAGGTTGAACTCAGGTCTCGAGCTGTTCATTGAAGCCAAAGGAATCTTATTAAGGACTCAGTGACCAGAACAATTGAAATCAAATATTTGGTTAAATGAGGACTTTTGATGTTTTCTCTTTTCCTTTCCTAGTCATAAAAAGGTAAGTATATAAAAATACTTCCATCGGTAATCTTCTTCAATAAGTGGCGTTAGTTAAAATCATACAGCTGTGTGCAGAAGAGAAATAGGGTAAAAGGTATTATATATACATATAGAGAGACAATGAGTGAAGTTACACAAAAAGCATATGTGGGAATAGGCAAAAATGAGGGTTTTTACGTGTTTTAACTTTATTGTGTGGTCACAGCTGGAACATGTGCACAAGAACTGTCACTCTTTTATCAACAGCTGATACTTCACTGCATTCTCACACATTAACAAAATGCTGGCATGCAGGAGATTTGATGAGGAAGACCTGCTGTTCCTGCCACTGTAATTAATCATGCTCTTTATGGCTGGATATTAGAGAGAATCCAGTAATACTTAAGGATACATGGGTTACGGGAAGTGAAATATTTGCTATTTTTACTCCTCCCCGTGAAGAAGAAATTGCCAAGTATCCCACTTAAAAGACTTTGAGTGGGTTAATTTTCTTATTCCAAGCTAAAGGGTCTCATTCTGAGGTCAGGAAACGATAATAGGACATCCTTCACTTCAAGTGTTATTGTCTATTGTTTTGGGTGCTAGTAACAGAAAAAAAAATTATCCCTTTCTCAGAAATTCATGCTAAGGCTGAACTTTTAAATTTAAAAAGCAGCAAACAACAAGATCCTAGTGGAAAGTAGAAAAGACTTTAGGATGGAACTTGGGAGAGCTATATTTTATTCTTGACTCTTGGGAAAATTACTACAACTTCTGACTTGTTTTTCCTTTCTCACTCCTTATTCTGCCTGTCTTGTTTGTGGGAGCATCTTTGCTGTGTGTTTGCTGTCTGGAAGTTTGCTGGGTTTGCTATTATACTACTTGCAGCAGCTCTTTCTGTAGCTATACCTGTAGCCAACCACCTGGGATGTATCTGGGAGTGAAGGCTTTTCCAAGTTCTGGTCAGCTGCTGACAGTTTTTTGTTCCATGGTTTTTTATTCAGAGTCTGATAACTGTAAGTCTGTTTGGAACAGCATTTTTGTTCTGTGGCACTGGCTTCAAATGTTGGCACTTGGAGTGTGTATCCAGTCATGAGTAAAAATTTACCCTGATTATTTCAGGTGGGAAAATGTTTTTGCTTTCTTGCAGTATCTGGAATACACAGTAACAGTGATCAGGGTGGAGTCAAGAGTACATTACCTAGGAAACAATGTTTTTCGCTTTTCTTCCAGATGAATTCCCAGTTTTCAAACACCACAGAGCTTAGCCAATTGCATGGTTGTGGGGGAATTCAAGGTGTGACATTGAAGTCTGTCACTTACATTATTGATAGAGCTTAACATAAAACCTGTGCTAAAATGCTTTAGGTCTAGTCTGTGGGAAATGGAGACTCCCCTTGCATTTGTCTTTTGGTATCTCTGGCACCAGATAAAGAACAACCCAACCACATGCAGCTTCAAGTTTCCCCTGATGACTGGACCATAGCAGTCAATGAACATGATGAAGATGAGAAGAATGGGCTTTCCTAGGAACCAGCTAAGAGAATAAGGAACAATACAAATAAAAATATTGCTCAGTCCATTGAAAATGGAGATATTTTGCCATTATTTTTGTAAAACTAAGTTCTAGACTGCCATTTTATTTGTGTCCCTGCTTTCTGTGCTTTTGTTAATCCCTTCCATTAGTTAGCTCCCACCAACTTCTGCATGAGAGCTCGAGGAGCTGTTTAGTTTGAATGTTGATTCCAGATCATCTAATTCCCTTCTGGCTTGCTCACGACATCCGATGTTCTGCCTCCACTTCTCCTTCCAGCCACTGGTTTCTCATCTTACTTTTTGCTTGTACTCCTTCCAACTTCCAGGGAATTTCTTACCTTTTCCCATCCTTCTCAGGCTCCTGCCAGTCCATTGCCATGGTCTGACAGCCTTTTCTGTGTGCATGGCAGGAGGAGCTAGCAGAGCATGATGATGCCCAAACAATGACCTGATTTGGAAGGGAGAGCTTTTTTCTAATTTTGCTGTTGCTCTGATGCTACAACAGACAATTTGGACAAAAGTGGCAGAGTTAAAGTGACGGCACTGAGCTACTGGTGCCTGCTCAGAACCCAGGAAGGGGAGTTTGTAGGGCAGAAAACCTCTGGTTGACAGTGGTCTGGATGTGGTAAACAGAAAAGTGGACAGCAAAGTTAGATCTCATTTCAATGCAATCCCAGGAATGAAGTTGGCGTGCATAGTATTTGAAGTACTTTCCCTTACTCCTATGGCTAACCAGGAACAGTGGTTTGTTTATTTAAGTGGCTCTTAAGAAATCTACTTAGGAAAAAGTATAGAGTAGGAGTTCATCTGCTGGCAGAGATTCTTCTGATACTACCACTAATCACAGTGTTGCTTGTGGTGAGTAGAAACTTCTTGTTTCCCACGGGTTATTATCTGTCTCTGTCAGTAGTGCTCTGTGGTGTGTGGCGGGCTGGTTTATGTGTGTGGGATGATGGCAGTGCTGGCTGTTCATTAGCTCCCCTCACTTTCTTTGATCATAAAGGATGATGCAATGTGATGAACTCCTCTAAGGTTGATTCAGCACCACTTAACATTGATTCAGCACCAGTTCTTCACTTTCTCAACATGCTCGCAGGCAGTGCAGTTTTGAGTCTCTGGGACATAAATATCTCAGTTGTATTATGATCAATGAGTTAATACATTGGGACAGGTTTATCCATCTAACTTTGTATTTTAATGTGTTTACAGATCTGTCACAATCATGATTTCAAGAAAAAATACTCGAGTCTTACATTTGGAGAACAGTGTAGCTGCATGACTTGCATTGGCACTATGCAACATTGCTCAAAAGCCACTTTCAAGTCTCTTAACCTGCAACCTAAACCTGGCATTAAGAAATTAGAAAAGGTTCAGAAAATGTTGCATAAGCCTCTGAGACTGGGAAAAACTTACTAACAGTGCTCTTTGAAGCAGTATCTTCTGTTGCACTGGGCTAGATGACCCTTTGGTCTGCCTCCACAGGAAATATCCTAAATTCTTAAAGAAGATTGCTGAAGAAGATTGGGAAGGGAAATTTGGGATGATCAGTAGAGAGGGTGACTGAGAGGGAGCTCACATGGCCCAGCTTTGGCAAATGTCCTGAAGAGCAGTGCTTGTCAAGCCTTGGAGTGTACACAGTGTGTGTATAGGCCAAGTACACAAATCTGTGAAGGTTGTTGCCCAAGTATGTTAAATCTAAAAAAGATGAATGACAGCTGGATTAAATAGTAGCTGGGCAATTACAAAGAGTTTCATTTTTTCTGAACAAAGAAGGCATCAACTTGAGTATAAATATAGAAGAATAAACATTTATGATGTGGGGAAAGAACCTGAAGAGGAAACTGCTGTAGCAGCAGTGATACACAGACACCACCATGGGTTACCGTGTTGGTGTTGACTTGATGTCCGAGCCAGACTCAGCACCCTGCTTTGTTCTTTATTTGGCAGGAAGGCAGAAGATAAGCTCCCTAACATCTTCAACAGCAGCATCTGAAAGATTAGGCATCTAGTTTACAACAAAACATTCTGTAAGCAAAACCCTCAAACATGTTCCCTTGGGAATGTGGGTGGGAAAGATCCCTTTTCCAGCAGTAAGTCTCACTTAGATCAGTTTTAGGATGGGATGAACAGTCCTCTGAGAGTGTAAAAATCTCCCTGCTGGGATAGATGACTCTTTTTTAAACTAATGGTAATGGTAGTGCAAAGCCTCAGGTTCCCCTCTTGCTCCTCTCCCCCCTACAATCTGCTTTTTCTCCATTTGAGGGCTTACCCAGCGCAGCCAGGCAGCCACAGACTCACCAACTCTGCTCGCTGAAGATTTTCGCAAACAGCCTCTCTCTGGGTAGTGGCTTTAAAAACACATCCCCATTTTATACAAAAAGGCATGATTGTAGATGGAACCTCACAGTTCAAAACCACTTTTCCTTTCTCTACTTTATCTGTACTATAAGCACACGAGACAGTTTAATTTAGCTGAAAGTATAGCAGAAATTTTCACCTTTACCAGTTACACCTATACTATACTATACTTTTAATTGAACTGCAGCAAATTGTTCAGTATCTGTTTTGGATACTTCTGATTCTGTTTGCTATATATTTCTGATACATATCTAGGTAAGACATGATGGTACTTAGTAGTAGAATGTAATGACGTGCATGATTTTAGGGGATAGAAAAATATACATGTTACAGTATGTTTTTGTATGTATGCAGGGAAGGAAAATGGAAGATTAAACTCCAGAGACCTTTAATCATTGAGTATATGGAGACCATATGGAACTGATTGTTGGCATATTACACAGTAAAACACACACACAAAAAAAGTCAACCCTACAAGTAATGTTTTTCAGGCAAATTATTTAGCTATAAAATTATTGTTTCAAGAAACAATGTTTGAAGCAAAATAGTTTATACCAGGAATTTATTTAAAATCTTGCTCTCACCATAGATTTGTAGCTAGGGGATCTTGTTTAGAAATTTTTTTTTTCCACCTGAAGAACTACTACTATGTTAGTGCAGTGGGTTTCCCAGCAGAGAAGTGGGTTAAAATTTCACATTAATACATCCATAACTCCTTTTTCAGTTCCAGTGTAGCTATTCTAGAGTGCTTTGATTTTTGAGCATTAATATAAACCATCTTTAACCTCAGTACGTGTTCCAAACACAGATGCCCATGTGTATTGTTTGTTTATATTTGTTCTTTTAAAAATATACTTGATATATTTAATTCAATAAACAAAAAAAATTTCAACCTCTAGAATAATTCCTCTGACAAGATGTGCAGGAACACACACATCCTCATTGCACATCAGGGAAAGACAATGACTTAAGCCATTTAGTTACCTCTTACCATTTCATCACAGTGACACATGGGGACACCATTTAATGAAGTTCTTACATATAATTTCTATGATGAAGAGAATGAGATATTCAACAGAAGCATAATGAAAAACAGCTGGAAGGGGGGGGGAAGGGAGACAAGCATAGTTTAAATTCTTATCTTGTCCATGTACTTACTCTGTTCTTGGATATACCAAATATATCAGAATTATCACTGCCACAGCAGGTATTCACTTAGTGTAGTGACTTTCGTGATATGCAGGTAGTCTAACAAAGAACAGGTCCAGTTAAAGGGGCAGAAGTGGTCATAAAGGCAAAGGACTTCTGTTGGCTAAAATTCTACTTGTGACAGAAATGTGCAGAAAGAAATAGCAACCCAAGAGAGCCAGATCTCCCTTATCTTGTTCCCTGTGTTCTGGCAAAGCCTCAAAGGTGATAACAATGAATACCATCAGCTGTAAGCTCTGATTTATACCAGAATAATACAGCTGTGATGGAGGGACATGGGAAAACAGTGAATCTCTACCAATATGTGTTAGAGGAGCTATATGTTTTATCACTCTACCTCTGTTGGATAAACATATTGGATAAAAGAGAATTAAGAATATGTGCCACTTCTTGCTTTGACCCTGATATTATTTTATTGACACTCTTATAATCAGTGGGTTTCATTGGATGTTATTTATGAGGCAGCATTTTCATATTATAGTTTTGGTAATAGCACTGACATACAATATTTCTGGTAGTGGGTGTTTGTTGTCTTGTTTAGCTTAATCTTAATGGATAAATATAACAGTCAGGATTTTATGGTTATGTGTTTCAATGGGATGCTGAGAAAGAAAATTAAATATTTGCACAAATCCTGCAAGCATATTTGACTCAATGATGGATATAACTCCAAGTATTCATATGACAACATAAGCTTTAGTTCAGTTCTAAGTCAAGAGGAGTTCTGTGTTATGCAACTAAGATGGACCCAAAATATTGTCTCTAATAATGATTGCTACTGACATTTTGATATCTAGCACTCATTGACATTAAGTAGAGGAGAAGGTAATAAATCTCAGTTCTGTTGTCAGAGTTTTCAAAAGATGATGGTGCTGCCACCTAGGATTTTGGAGTAGGTACCTCTACAATTTTTTCAGGCTTAAAAGGAATAGGTGCTAAGATGCTGGAAATTTAAGCTGTTATTGAAACATAAAGCAGGCAGCCCTTCTCATGCATATCTTGTTTTCTCTAAAGCCAGCTCACAAACGGTGCTCACACATGGCTTTAGACAAATCTACAGGGAGAAGTGAGCTGTTGTTCCATGAAAACTTGGCTAGGTGACAAAAATAATATGCTCGCTGCCTTAGAGGTCCTTGTCAGACTGAGTTTTTGCCACCACAATCTACAGGCGCTTTTCTCCACACATGTTATTTGATAGTGAAATCACTGCAATGCCTCCTGTAACATATATCAATCTTCTGTCAAAGGGAGCCCAAGACAATGAATAAAAAGAGCTCCTATGAGGACTGGAGCTAACTGGCTAGTGTTAGGACATATCAACTTTTACTTATATTTGGCTTGGAAATAATTTGCCAGTAAGCCTGGTTATATACAACCTCCTTCAATGTCTGTATTGTACAAGTATTTTTGCTTGCAGATATTCACACTGGAAGCTGGTTTGAAAGATATTTTGTCTGTTCTTCCTGGTACAGTATATAATCTGGCAAATTGTTCTATTTCTGATTCACAAGGGGTTTGTCAATTTTTGTGCAGCTAAGAGGAACTAAAGGAACTTTAAGGATTCAATAAAAATATTGTTTGTTTCAATACTCAGACCTTGCAAATTATGGACAAGATTTGCTTTATTTTGAATTCATAAATCAAAATTGTTATAGTTCTCCAGCCAGGAAGTCCCTTGCTGCACAAAGGAGTGATGGGAAGGAGGGGTACAAATCTCTTCAGTAATTTTGAGAGCATATACGATGAAAGGCTGTGTAAGCTATACATGATCTCCCTGCTCTCAGTGTTCCACACATCGGGTGGAAGCAGGTGAGTCCTGCAGCTCAAAGTGAACAAATGGAAAGGAGCAGCTGATATTCAACCTTTAATAACAAACCCAGATCCCTTCAAAGGGCAAATTTGTGCCTCTCATAAGTACCACAGAGCTTCCAGCACTTTATGGCTGTTGAGTCTTTAAAATAAGGCTTAAACCACTTTCAATAGCAGGGCCACCTTCACAGGGTTCTCCTTCTGCTCCCAAGAGGCACTGCTGACCCCATCTGTTTTCTGCTCAGATGTAAGGGTCTCTCCTGAATTAACCATGTTTTCTGCTGATAACTGGAAAACCTTTCTATTTTCCTTTCAAACAGAAGAAAATTTAAACTTTTTGTATCCCTTAAAGAGGAAGAACCCACACCAGAACCCTTTTTTTCCTCAAAAAAGATTGTTGTTTTATTATTGAAACACTGAAATGTTCAGATATTTTCAGAGAAAAATTTTCATATAATTCAGATTTCTGTTAAAAAAAAAAGGAGTTGACTTAGCTGCCACTGTGGACCAGCAGAAATCTTCAAATCTGTCTCACTCCTGTCTTTACACTGGAACAGTGCTTTCCAGCGTATATTTACTGCTTAGTGTACCCAAAGAGATTAGCAGATTTACAAAGCTAGCAGTAAGCATCTTAAATTGGTTCTTAACAGACTTACCATTAGATTCTTTGAAAGCTCGATTCACACATTTACCCATCCTGATGTACAATATGGCAGCAAAATACAGCAGCAAAAAACTGCACCTTAGAAGTTGTTACAGCCCAGGACTTATTTAAATGTAGCTGTCATTCTGGCCACAGAAACCTCTACTTGATTGCGTGTTAAACATGGTCCATGGTCTTTCAGCCCTCTGAACTGCAAAGAACATCTTGAATGTTTGTGTCAAGCACCTATAAAATTAAGGTCACTGTGTAGCAGATAGGACTCAGGAATCAGGACACGTACTTGACATGGCACAGGGCTTCTAGGAGGTGCTCACAGTGACATTTAGGGAGAAGCTAACATTACCCAAAGGGTCTCTTTTTCTGGAAAGTAACAGGATCTTGGCTATAGCCCTGACTCAAAATTTCACTTTTCACTATCCTCTGGGTTAGTAAAATCAAACAACAACAAAAACAAAGAAAAAAACTCCTCTGCCAACTATCTGAAATAAAAGGACTCAGTGAAAGGGCAAAAGATACAAACAGAATAAGTGGTACATTACATGAAAATCTTCAAAACAGACAGTCTTGCAAGTAAGAAAGATCCCAGAGAGCTCTTGTCTTTGGTGGTCTGAGCTGAGGATCCTTCCTGTTGCTCTCTTTCCAGGACTCTGCCAGGGCAGCTCCGCTCTGTCCAAAGACACTGCTCAGATCCAACAAGATCAAACAGTTGAGGAGCTGCAGTGGGGTGCATTATGGAGAACATGTCAGTCTATGGGGAGGCAGGGTTGCTTTCTTTTCCACTGACTCGTTGCCACAAGAAAAGAAAGAATCTATTCCACTATTTTATTCCACATAGATCTACTCAGCTGTAGCTACTCAGATTTTAGGGGTGTGTTTAAATATATATATGTATATACATATATATATATATCTTCAGCACAGCTTGTATGCTGCATATATACTAAAACTGTCCTTCTAATCAAACTATAATACTATCATAACGTGGTAAGAATGACTGCTTTGGCTTCCCCTCAAAACTTAATTTGTGCCTTCAAGAAGCAAAGTTTCATGGTGGAACTGTGGTTGCCAAAATACCAATAAAGCCATTTACTTCTTTATCCTGTGACACCACAGAGCTTTGTTCCTACAAGTGTCAGTATGTCTTAAAACCACTGCATTCTTTACATACTACTGGTTGGCAAATCTGTATTTAGAACACAGTGAGGTCAAGAGTTGTTTCTTCAGATATGTGATTAATGTTAGGCCTCACAGTGCCAACATACATACCTAAGGAGAACAAGTCTTATGCGGAATAGGTGAAGGAGCTGAGTTTGCTTAGCCTGGAGAAAAGAAGGCTCAGGGGAGAGCTTATTGCTTTCTACAGCTAACTGAAAAGAGGTTGTAGCAAGGTTTAGATTGGATATTAGGAAAGATTTCATCACTGAAAGGGTGGTCAGGCACTGGAAGAAACTGCCCAGTGATGTTGTCCCTGTCCCTGGAGGTATTTAAAAGATGCGTCAATGTGGCACTTAGGGACATAGTTTAATGGTGGACTTGACAGTGTTGGGTATCAACACTGATAGTGGGACTTAAAGATCTTAAGGGTTTTTTCTAACCTATAAAATTCTATGATTCTAAATAAGAATGTCATTCAAGAAAGACACGGCAAGGTCAGGTCTGGCTTGTTGTAGTACAGACTCTTTTTCTGGTGCTAAAATCTGCATTTAAAAGCTTTACTTCACATACTTATTTTGAAAAGCTTGTCCTGTCCATTCTATAATGCCCTTTTACATATAGTATGACTGCCTTCAGGGACCTGCTGTGGTCTGAAAAGGGGGGGGACCGTGGCACTGCACGAGTCCAGGACAAAAAGGTGGGATGCAGGTAGAATGCTTTATTCACGCATGCACCCGGTCTTTTATCAGCTCGGGAGGGGAAAAGGTAGAACATAGGGCGGAGCATGAGAC
The DNA here is from genome assembly GCF_003945725.1 of Corapipo altera. Taxonomy (NCBI): domain Eukaryota; kingdom Metazoa; phylum Chordata; class Aves; order Passeriformes; family Pipridae; genus Corapipo; species Corapipo altera. Next base: position 8,654,816 of record NW_020884892.1, read on the forward strand.
AGACAAGCGGGGGGACAAACCAGGATAGGGACGCGGGCAAAAGAGGGAGGAACGTGGGAAGAACCGGGGAGGGAAGGGGTGAATGGAGGCTGTCCCGTCTGCAGCTTTTCCAGCCAATCGGCAGAGAAACAGAGGAGCAGGGAGGTGGACAGGCCGGGACGTGCCCGGGAAATATAAATTCTGGGGAAGCATACAGTGTGTATATACATAATAATTGTAAATTCTGTATCATAAAGTCCTTTCAATCACTGTGCATCCTTTTCCACTTCTGAGATTTTCCCCATTCTGATTCCTGGTCCTTCACAGGGACCTGCCTGTTTCACTGTACATTGTTTTTGTGTCCACAACATTCATTTAAAAACACAACAACAGATGATGAATAACTCCTGAGTATTTCAGATGATGTGACCTTCAGCACTAGGAATGAATGAAAGGCTGAATCAACAAGCCTTGAAGAGTCACTGGAATTAATTTGTTCTATAATATATATCCTGCTATGTGTGTATGTATGAATGAAAGGGGGTAGGAGGGCCTGAAGTCCTTCGTGGTCTTTGGTTGTGCCCCAAAGCCTTTGTCAGGTATTCTTTGCTTCACAGACTGAAACGCCAGTGAGAAACCTTTTTGGGGTGGGGCTGTAAAGATTTTTCTAGCTTCTTTTTTTTCTTTCATTCAATTAGCAGGTTTTATTCCATGAAGAGTAGAACAATTTCAGGAGATGAGAATAAATGTAGCATGTGGGAGCCATTCTGGGGTGCAAGAGTGGAGACCCCCTTAGGCAGTACAAGGAAGATTTTTCTCATTTAGTGTTTTGCCATTGATTGATACCAGCAAACTGGTATGTACAGGGTACTGAGGTTGCAGCCCATGCTGAGGCTGTAGCCCATATTTTTTTAGGGCTAGTCTTGGATGTTTGATGTCCTAAATATCCTTTAAAAATCCCTACTACTGCTGGATGTACAACTGGGAAAGTAATGACCAGTTTGTAGATGTAGAAATAATTCAGGCATAACAGGCAAGCCAAGATGCTCAGTGCTGTCAAAAGAGAGATGCTTTCAGTGTTGGAAACCTCAGTGCCTAGAAACTGAAGATGTATGTAGGAAGAGAGGACTGCTGAGTGAGGTTTTTGATGTATCTGACAGGACTAAACATCTAACCTTATGTTGAGGCCATTGGAGAGAAACAGATGCTTGTGGTCTAAACACAAATGCTGCTCTCCAGAAGTGCATTTTCTTTCCATAGGCTACCAAGGGAATGCAGATGATGAGTCAGGTGTGACACCCGCACAGTCAATAGTTACATCTGATGATGGACCTTCTGCTTTCTTTCCTTTTTTGCACTACAAAATTGAAGTGAAGATTCTGTACCTCACTGTGAGGGATCACACCGGATTTTTCCTTTCTACATTGCTTGATGAATTTATTGTTTTCTTCAGTTTCTCTCTTTTTTGTCCTTAAAATCTGTTTCTTTACTGGAAGGAAATATCAGTGCTCATGCACTTAGGGTAGCAGGTTCTCTAGAAATACCCACAGAAGAACAGATCAAACATTTTCACCAACCTTTTGGAAAACTGCCAGCACAAAAGACAGCCACGAGCCACCTTGATATTACTTTTCATAGGTCAGTGCTGCTGAGAATTCTTGAGGTTTTTGGACTTTTTCACTCTCATTTACAAAGAAGTGTTAACTTGCACTCTCAGAGGAACAGAGCCAGATCCCTTAATCTAAAAAAGAAGTGTCCTAACTGCACTAGTACATGGGAAATTTAACAACAGATCCTCCTACTTGCTGAAAACTGGCTGGCACCAAAGTACGTTCTAGAGATCACCTCCAGAAAGTGCTGAAGTAAGAAGAGTGGGGCAAACGTGGTGGCACAAAAGTACTTCAGGGTGAAACTAAAAAACCCCAAAGCTCATTTAACCACTTTCATCCAGCTTAGTTAGTTATAATACTGCTGCTATTGATCCAGGCTATGCAAATGTTTTTGAAGCCAGTGTTGTTACTCCCAACCACTTTAATAGAAAGCACTGAGCTCATGGAGTCAGGGAATTGAATGTCTAACCCACCTTTAAGTTCCTCAGAGCTCCAAGTCACTCATGAATCACATTGCTAATATTTCAGAAACCACACAGGACAAGCTGTTTTCAGTTTCCCTTCACCTTCAAGTGAATAATGAAAATTAATACTAAAAGAATTAGAATCTAGCTATTTCCCTGATCTGTGTGAAGATCCTGGCAAACTACAGTGTCTCAGGGCAAGTTTCAGAGTTTACTCTATTGAAACAGGAGCCCATATCAGGAGACTTCATGAATATTTGAAGGCTATATCTGCAGATTTTTTTTTTACCTGCTTGCTGGCTCATTCGTTGCTTGGTGAGGCTGAGTACAGCTCCCTAAAGTGGTGCTGATTTACGTCCAGAAGGAATCTGCTTCGACACATCACACTTGTTCAATAGACTGGGCAGGTGGGTCAATGGCACTTTATAAGGCTGTTGAAAGCTCAGGGAAAAGCACATGGTATGCAAAGGCATCAGATCTCACCAGCTGAGCTGACTTTGCCTGGGGCTGTAATTGGGAGGGAGACACGCAGGAAACGTTCTGTGCTCCAAGACATGATATGGCTGTGAAGCAGTAATTGACCCAAGGTGTGTTCAGCACTGCCCGCAAGGCGCTGCTCAGGGTAATTCCGAATTAAAAGGCGTGATCAAAGTAGTCACAGCTCAGGTTAAATAAAAAGGAAATAACTGCTAAGAACCTTTCTGACAATACAGCAGTTATGTGCTTGCACAGTTGTTGAATGGAGAAATAGTGTGTAAGAAAGAATTGTACTATAGTGATGACATAATTTGCCACTTAAGGTGACAATATCTCAGCAAAAATGATACAAAACCAGCTCCATATTTTTGGTGGGAGTTCAGCTGCAATCTTGCTGAGTCCTTAATTTCCTTTGATTTTGGCAAAATAAATTGATGAGGTTCTGCTCCACTGCAGAGGGCTGGGCTGCAAAATTGAGAGAGTAATTTAGAAGGCCTGTATTGATATGCTTGGCTTCAGTAATATTTATGTGAAATAAAAATTTGCAAAAGAGGTTACAGGAGCTAAATGGCTGCCTTCTAATGAACTTGAGTAGTACCTGGGGCCAGTGGTCCTTAGACTGTTTTCATAACCTCAGTGTCAGCATTTCACAGAGGATGAAATCCAGGATTCTTTGCCTTCCTGCTTGGGCAGCACTTAAAAATCAGTGTAGGACTAGCTGTTCTTATAAGAGAAACTGAAACAATGATATTATGTGGATAAGTATAATACAGAAAGAATGACAAGAAAAGCACAGAATGTCACAGTTGAATATTGTGAAGCACTAGCTCAACACGCTAAATGAAGAGGAAAAGATTTAAAAGCCAAGTACTTCAAAAAAATAAGAAAAAAGACTCCCTTTACAAAGAAAAGCTATCAAAGAAATGAGTCATCTAGGGACCAGGAAGAGTTTGGGAAACAGATGTTCTTACATTTAGGACAGATGTTTTATGATAACAGTGCTTTGATAGCAGTTGCAACAAAAAACTACTCTAATTGAAAAATGTTGTGGTATTTCACAAGGGGAAAGAAGACAAAAAACCCCAAGTAAGTTTCAAACAGGCATAGGAAGACAGATTTTCACACTATTGTATTGTAGTGATTATGTCTCCAAAAGCACAAAGAACAGTGAAAGTCCTTTTCAGTGGAAAGAAAAAGTAAGCAATGGTAAACTAGGAAAATGAGTTAGGCTCCCAGAAAAGCCTTCCAAAGAGTTAGGTGAGAGCTGAGAAGGTAGGCTGAGACTTAATAAGGTAGTGATAGTAATTATTGACCGTGTTGACAAGAGATTAAATGAGAGGCACTTGTTACCCATAAAGTAGCTGTAATGGGTATGAGGATAAGGAAAGAGTGTTGCCCCAAGTGAGGCAGGCAGCATCACTTTTGTCCCAGACATTTGAAGTCAGTGGAGAGGCTGTAGGCTTTGAATCTGGCTCAGCTGCTTTAAAGTTTGGGTAGATGTTTGTGAATGTGATAGAGGAGAGGGAAATATCATCTTTGATTAATCTTTGCTTGTTCTTGCTACCTGTTTACAAGGCAGATTTAACACTCATTAAAATCAAAGTGTGTGTGTGTGTAGGGGGTGATCTTTTTCTCTCCTTTTAGGTCCTAGAAATCTAATGATACAAAAAAGTGAGACCTTTAACTGGCCCCAGTTTAAATGGGAAAGCATATATAGCCCCTGGCGAAAACTGGCATTTTAACAAGTGGATCCCTAGCTAACCTATAAAGTCAAACAGGAGATTGGTTTCTTTGCAGACAGTGTATCTTGGAGAAGAGTTTTTGTTATAGGAAAGAAGGACAAATAGGTTGTCAGATTCTGTTACTAGGTCAACATCTCTCTTCAATCAGGCAGAGAGATTTCACTGTTTGGGTGCAACAGAAAATGAAGGCTCACAAGATTTTAAAGTAATTTTATATAAAATTTTGGGGTTTCTTCCATATGATAGAATATATAATTTCATTTACTACAGGCTATCATGTTAGAACTAGCTGAATAAAGACAGAGTTTGCTTTGTTTTTCTGGAAACAAAAGCAATAGCCATGAATACAGCAGTGCAAACAACTTTTAAAGCTTCCTTTGCAGGCGCTTATTTTTTCAGTGCCCATTCTTGTAACCAGAGACCCTGTTCACACAGTCTAGGGACAATTTAAACTTAAGTGGCAAGCCTCAGATAGGGATTACTTATCTTTATTGAGGTCAGGAAGAAGAGCTATTTCTTTTGTGCTTGTCTGTCAATTACCAGACAAAATGCTTGGAACTGTCAATTCCAGGCATTTCATTTTTCTGAGGAAAATAGAGTCTTTAGCAATACCTTTTGGCAATAGCCAACAGCAACCCCTCCTAAAATGGGAAATCCCCTGTTACTCTTCTCCCTCAAAGCCTGCCATGGCAAAACTGACCTAGACTGAACCTCAGTCATAGGGTGTAACTGGGTAGAAGCTACTCACTAGTTATTCTGCATAGTTGGTGCTGAGGTCTGAAGGATCTCTTACTTCTGGAGTGAAGTAACACACTTTCCTTATCCTCATACCTCTTACAGTTATTTTATAGGTAAGAAGTGCCTATCATTTGATCTTTTCGCAACATGGTTGATAGTTACTATCACTACCCTATTAAGTCTCAGTTTATTTTCTCACCTCTCACCTAACCCTTTATATCTGACGTTTTTCCTATTGTTTATTTTAGTTCTGTCTTCCATGACATCGACTTTTTTCCAACCTGGAGGCTAGTGGAGATTTGCCACTGCAAGTTTTCTTCAAGTTTGAGTAGGTGTGAATACAAAGGAACTGAATGGGCAGAGATCAGCTTTGCTCCGTAGACATAATGATCAAGACCAACAGATTCGAACTGCCAAAGGTTTTAAGGTAGGTATAGTAATTCACTGCTAGAATAGTCCAGCAGCAGATCACACCTACTGTGGGGTAATCATGGGCTTTTTAATGAACTTTAAGAGACTCCAAGCATTTACATTGCTTGACTTTGACAACTGAGTCTGTTTTCCAGGAAGCAGCCCTCCAGATTTACATTTAACACAAGGCAAAATATGGCATCTTAATTTTACAGTCCAATTTCATTGGATGAGCCATAAAAATATTGAGGAAAAACTAATGTATTATTCCACAAGATATGAAGAAATTTCCTACTGAATGAAATACCCTTCCTCATTGAAGCATTAGATTAAATTACATATCAGAAGAGCTTCATATACCATGGCTGTTACAAAGTGATGGCTCATTAAACAGAGAAAAGGAACAAGAGGCTATTGTAGAACAGAGACATTACAGACATTAAAACCTGGAGTCTGAAGACATAGTCTTTTCTGTAGAAAATCTGTCCCCTCTGCAAACAGTTTAAAGACTTTTGTTTTATTTTGTTTTAATGTAGCTTTTTCTAATAATTTCCAGGAACTCTCTGGAATTTTTTTGGAAGTGATTAATGTTATACAATTCCTGTTGGTGACTTATTTTTGTATACTTTTAGATCAGAATATAGTGAGATTGTAGGAAGAAAGTTATTTGTTCAAACTTGTCAGCACTTGGCTTTAAATGAATTACATCCCCTCACCTAGAATGATTTTCTCTTGGTAAAATAGAAGATTTTGTGGAAGATTAAGGCCAATTCATGGTTTGCTACAACAAACATACATCTCCTAATTGATTCACATTTGGTACACAAATGTACCAGTTAGCAAACAGTAACTGAAAATAAAAGAAAGAGTTGAAGTATTCTACATTTTGCAACATGTTGAGGTCTTCAGAACATGACTTACATTAGTCTAATAGTCAAGAACCTATTTTTTGATTCTGGAGAATGCTTTTGCATTTGACTTCTTATTTGAAAAATAAAAATAAATATAAAAATAATAGTGCTGGTTGGGGCTGAGAAACAGTTTACCCAAGAAAGAAATCCCTTAAACAAAGAAGCAATATGTGGAGATATATGCTAATGTTCGAAGCAAGTGCTGGTCTTGTTTGTAGTGGTGAGAATCCAGAGTCATCTTTTGGGTCATGCAGAAATAAGATGAAAACTTGGCTTAAATACGAAAACGTTGTCATGCCTCTGGGCTACTAACTCACATAGGTTCTGATCTGGGTCCATGTGAACAGGCGGGGTAATATTCTGCACCACTGAAGTCAATGGCAAAATTCCCACAAATAACTTGAGTCAGGATTTCTTTTCAAAAGTCTAGTAAGAGTCCACTAAGTGGAAATTCTTCCCAAAGGAAAGACTCTACATTTCTATGTGTTTATCTCTCTGATCTTGTTTGTTTGGCTTTCTCAGCAGTAGGATTACTACTATATAAATAAGAAGTATTCACGGACTTCTTTGAAGGAACTTTGCTAAGGTTGCCAGCAGGGGTTCAGGTACTGCTAAAGGTGTTGGTGACTTGTAAGAAGGCACAGGCTTGGGAACTGAAACACCCCAGTTCTCTTGCAAACTACTATCAAGACATTGTTTGGTATCATTACTTTGCCTCCATTGTTCCACAGCTGGATTTGAAAACTAGCATAATTTAATGTATTTTGTTTTATCCTGTTATTATTAAACACTGCTAACCCCCCCATAATTTAAACAAAATATTCGTATTTGTATTTGAAGAATTCTTTTGACTGTGGCAATGTTTCCCTTGACTCAAGGCTGATGAAAAACTAAGTCATTTCATGAATAAGAAACAAGCTGGGGGAGGTTTCTGTGTTTAGTTGAGGAAGAAGAGCATTTATAAAAAAATAAACTAACTTTTCCTCTGCCTATCAGGGAGAATGGGACAGATTTTTCAGTAATAAATCCAAGGTAGGTATCCACCAGAGGGGCTGCATAACAAAGTGGTGTAATAAACAATTTCTGACAGAGGTCAGTAAGGTTACCAGTAGTTTGTGTGACGAGAATTTGGATAACAAGATTTAATTTTTACAGGATAAACTAGATATTGGCTGAGAAGAGGTAATCATGTGCACAGGATTAGAAGAAAATGGAAAATCAATAAGATCAGCAAAGAGCTTACTTTGGAAAAGAAATAGGGATCCTATGGTGTAGAAAGAAAAGCTGTGGAGGTGCAACGGACCATGAAATAAAGACTGAGGATATTCCAAACCAGTAGGTTGTAGAGGGAAGAAGTAAATCTAAGGTTATGTCAATGACTGAATTAAAGTAAATATTATATTAGTACTAATGTAGAATGACAGAAAGGTCGTATCATATTATTCTGTTGAAAGACCTTTGGAAGCTAGCAGGTAGAACAGATGTCCTTAATTCAGGATAAATGTAAGAAACAAGTACACTCTTAAGGGAATTAGATAGCTGCAATGATGGGAAACATCATCCAAAACTAAGGTATGCAAGACTAATAAGTAATCCAAGCTGGCTGGAGGGTTTTCACTCTGAATTGAATTCAAACGTAGAACACAAGCTATTGCTTCCATGGATTGATGAAGATGTGAGTAGACAAGCCAAAAATACAAAGATGCTGACGAAAAATTATCTGAAAGCCAAAGACATAAATAGGTTGAAAACTGTGATTATAACCACGAGAAAAAGCATAGCACAAGTTTTCCTGGTGGTAGCTGAAAAATGCTTGGATCCAGGAATAAAGAAACATAATATCTTCTTCACAGATAGGTGGCATACCAAAAGTCATGCTGGCCCGCATTGTTCACGCTCTCTTATATATAACCTCTCTTATATAAACCACCTGAAGAGTCCCACAAACTGCCAAATACCAGGGTCCCAAGTGGTAACAGCAGGTGAGATGGAAAAACTGAAGGTAACAATGGCAAAAGAGCTCCATGGATATGTGTACGCATGATCGAAAGGACAGCTGTCAGTTCCCTGGTCTCATGAAGATGAGGAATAGTTTGAAGCAGAAAAATCTTCTGTTGTCACATCTGGCCTCTGAATACTCCCTGTACTGGAGCAGCTCAGAGCCAGAGGAAGTTTCTGCATCAGTGTTGTCGTGTTTAGGGAAACCCCTACCAGCCCGAGCTTTCTGTTTCTGTTGTTAAAAACTGAGCTGCACGAGGCTGAGGGCCCAGACACTGGTACCTCTTGATTTTGTTCTTCTCTGTGGTTTTTACATGCAAGAAGTAAATCAAAATCAACCCCCAAAACAGAAAGATTTTGGCTGAAACCACAGACCTTCCAGCACAGCAGGATATTCATTAGTCCACTTCTCTGCTTAAATGTTCAGCAAACAAGGCTAATTAGACGTTCAAATACTGTATTCATCTTAAAAGGACATGACTGTTTTCTATTAGAGGTTTTCTACTTTCAGGATGCTTACACTGTCAAATGGATTAGCTTCCCCGTCTCTCCATACATGTGTTAGCTCTTTTCTTGTTTGGAGTGAACTAACCACTTTCTTCTAGGATAAAGCCCAAATTTGGTTTTGGAGTAGCTCTTTTGAAAAATTTGTCTCCACAAGATGTACGACAAGATGGCTCAGATTTGCTCCATTGCCCATGAACACTGTGTAGTCTTTCAGTGCTATCCCAGCAGGTCCCATACTCCATATTTTTATGTCCTGTTCCAAATGTGTTTCCTGGGCTTCGTCTCAAAGATACTTCTCAGCTTAGCTCTAATAATTTCAGGCACCTGGAACTGGCTCCCCACAGTGCTGCACTAGCAGAACCATCTCAGGGCCTGATGTGGAGACCTTGGCTGCAGGTAGACACATTTTTGGTGAAAATTTCCTGCTGGAAGATTCCAATTCTTGACATTGACACCATATTCCTCCTTGGTAGGAGGAATTGACTCCTCTGGAATTGCACCAGGGTTGTGACAAAACAGACCACACTCAGCATCTTGCTGATCTGTAAAATGAATGGAAAGTGTCTTCCCCTAAATTAGAAAAGAAATATGATCTAAAGAACACACTGTTTTCCTAGACCCTGAACAACCTTGGTGCTCTGGGTGATTAGGTCAGTGAACTTTTACAAACCAAGCTTATACAAAATCCTGGGCTAGTTTGTGAAACTGGAGATTTGCAAACACTCCAGTGCACTCAGGGGTGTACTTGCCACACAGTTGTTTTTAGTTTCCCTATTCAGAGGATTATGGTTCTATAATGAAGAGTTGAGCAGCTTATATAACCTTTAAGACTGGTTATAGGTTGATGTACTTCAAAAATCAGGAGTCACCAGGTACAGAGGATGGCCACAGAAAGCCACACTTCAATTTATGTATTAGTTCTTTGTTCATCTTACTGAAAAACATGGATAATTTCTGCTGAAAGTGTTCAGACATGTGCATGAATTTACTAAGGGTCTTGTTTTAATTATACATACTCAAATGTCCACAATTTCAATTCAACTCCCAGACAAAAACTTTTTCCCCAAGGCTGTGGGTGCACTGCACGATAACATAAAGTGGTATTGCTTTCCTGATCATGTGAGGCTGTGCTGATATAAATTGGTTAAAATTTAGCATTTTAAGCAGTAGACTTTGTGTCTTTGTTGTGCAACTTCAAAACTACCATAAATAAACTGCCTACCAGTACCATGGGAATGCTGTTAGCTGCATGCTTGAGATTTTGGCGAGTACTTCTTGAAAAATACTGTTAGACAAGTTACTAGAAAGCTAGCAATTAAGATAGTATTACAGAAAAGCCTACAAAGAAGTGAATACAGTGAAAGGGAAAAGCCTACAAAGAAGTGAATACAGTGAAAGGGAAACCACAGTAAAATTGGGAGTATGTGACTGCAATTGAATAAATAGGAAGAGAATCATGTTTAAAATGTTTTGTTTATAATCATAAAGGTTTTGTGTAATTTCATCATGTCAAGAACATACACTCAGTCTATCAAAAACAACAGCTTAAATTCAGTTTGTAGGATAAACACAAAATGGCAGTGTAAGTGAGCCAGCAAGACCTTTTACATGTTGAAGATCTGCAGTAGTAGATCACACACAAAATCTACAAATCTAAATGTAGTCCGTCAAAAAGAGTATCCAGCGCTTCTTCTGTGACTCTTACTCATGAAATAACTAAAATTTGAAAGAGATGCAGATGATTGGTATCACTACATGTGCTATTTTAGAGAGCAGCAACTTGAGATGATTTAATTTCCTGGCTCTTTCAGTGGTCTTCACTGAAGTCTTCTTCTTCCACAGATATTTTTTTCCCCTACCATTTTGCTTCCATGAGTGTGGCCCTTCAAATTTGGCAAAATCAAACTTGCAGCTCTGCCACAGCTATTTTGTAAGCAGCAGCAACACTCTTTTCCAGCTGGTAAAAATGTGTTGTGTATTGCCTAAGGGTGAGAAAATAGCATCCTCTCACACTGTATCCTTTTTCTTTCAGCCGTGTTAAATCCATTTTCACCTTCCCAAGAGGATTTATTCTTGAGTTTCAGTACAGGAGGATATGGTATTCCCTCTGCCTTCCTTCAATGTTTGTTTATTGTTGCTGAGACAGGCCATTTTTATATTTAATACTGATTAGTAAAATCCTCTTAAAGAACCTAGTTATTTGTAGATTCTGCACACAGAGTTTCTCCAGAACTTTCACCTGGAGTAAATTAACCACAGGAGGAAAATGGTTTGCAGTGTAAAAATAGCAACAGACACTTTGTCTGGTTTGTCATCATTGCTAACAAACAGAATTTTGTCTGGACAACCACTGGAATTTGAAATATGGGTCATCCCAACTTCCTTTCCACACTAAATCCTATGAGAACTCTTGCATTTCAAATATAATATCACCAGTAGAGTATGTCAGCAATGCTGCTTTAAAATATCTTTTTTACTCTCTTATTAGATCCAATGAAGGAAATGTCTATAGACTTTCGTGAATTGGTAAATTATGAAAACTTCTTCTAAATAGAGGATAATGAAATGCAAAGAACTGTAAATAGAAGTGAGCAGGAATTTCTTTTTCTATCTATTAAAAATGCATCTACCTCTTGCTAACATTAGATTGTCAAAGTAAAATTAATAAAAATGTTTGAATTTAGGGCTGGCAGTAAAATGCAGCCAGTGGCTCTAAATTACCCTAGCTGAAAGAGCCAGGAGCTGCTTAGGAAAGCACAAGGCATGTTGCTTCTTCCTTTGCCATCACTGACTTTTTTTGAATGAAGTCATCACATTGCATAATATGTCACATTGTATAATTTGTTTCTTTTTCCTTCATCTACAGTGTTTTTCCCAATGTAATCCTCAGGGACAGTGCACTAACTGGTATAGTAAGTGGCCTCTATATGTACATATTCTGAATAATAATTTGAATAAGATCAACACCGTGTAAGCAACTAGAGAAAAAGAAAAGGCATAACTGGTGCTTAAGACACAAAACTAAAAAAAATTCAATTTATTTATTAATTTTTTTTAACAGAGACAGGATTTTTTTCCTATGTGCAGCATAAACTGTCTACCTATTGAATTCAACTGCCTTTTACATATAAAAGGATACTGCTGAAGCCTGGATGCTAAGTTTGGAACCATTCTGTGGCAAAACCACAATCTCCAGGCAAAGGTTTCTCAACAGTAATGGTTTCCCTTTGCTTCTAGGAGAATACTGTTAATGCACAGGATCAATAAATGCTTGACAGTATTCCATTATGAAAAAGTGAGGAACATTAGTTTAATTTACCCTTATAGTATTGCAAATCAGCACACCTTTAAGGGCATCACAGCTATGGCTCTATAATTTTTATGCATTTAATATGTTCACAGTCCCAAGTACCTGCCCATTTGCAAAACTTTGAGAACAAATATACATCCAACAATGAAGGTACACACATTTAAATCCACATATCAGCCAGACTTCCTCTCTACACTTTCAGTATTATATATGCAAATCATCTCGTATGTGTGTGAAAATTAAGACCTTATCTCTCTGGGTTTCTCTCCTGCTTGCTGCATAGTCTGCACCCAGAACACAAAATATTTCCTGAGGTTATTTTATGATGTGAATAGCTTTAGGTTACCTATTTATAAAGGCAACTGGGTCTTTACCACTCCCCAGGTCTGAAGTCACAGTAAAAGCTGACCCTTCACATTTGGAGAGCCTACTCATCCTGGAACATCATCTAGTCATATGATTTGTGTAGTATTACATGCGATTTCAAGTGAAAGATGGGGACAAAGGCAAATCTCAAGTTCTATGACCAATAGCAGGTCTATTGCCCTTAATCAAGTAGTACTGACTCCCATTTGTACTGCCAACCCTGAGCAGTTCTGAACAGAACAAAGACCTTCATGGGTTTTCTGGCTGAACTAGAGAAAGTTCAGCAAAAGCCAGCAAGGATTAAAAATGCCACAAGGAGAGAAAGCTGTGTGGGGTTTTATAGTTTGTTTGAGTTTTTTTTTTTTTTGTTGTTGTTGTTGTTGTTGTTGTTGTTTGTTTTGGTTTTGGGGTTTGTTTGTTTGTTTCTTTGTTTTTGTTGGTTTGTTTTTGTTTTAACTGAACTATTTTTGTGACGTTTCCTTAAAAGCGGCAAGTGGTGAGCTCTGGATCTGGTTACCTAGAAAGAATTGCTTTTGGCTCCTGGGAAACAAAGCTGACAGTCAGCCAAGCTGGCAGGCTGAGCAGACAGCAGGGCCAGTCATAGAAACACAGAATTACTGAATAGTTTGGATTGGAAGTGACCTTAAATATCACCTAGTTCCAACCTGTCTGACATGGGCAGGGATGCCACCCACTAGATCAGGTTGCTCAAAGCCCCATCAAACCTGGCCTTGAATGCTTCCAGGGATGGGGCATCCACAACTTCTCTGGGCAAGCTGTTCCAGTGCCCCACCATCCTCACAGGAAAAAATTTCTTCCTAACATCTAATCTAAACCTACTCTCTTTCAGTTTAAAGCCATTTCCCATCATCCTGTCACTACATCCCCTTGTCAAAAGTCCCTCTCCTGATCTCCTGTTGACTTTTAGGTAACGAAAGGTACTGAAAGGCTGCTATAAGGTTTCTGCAGAGCCTTCTCTTCTGCAGGCTGAGCCACCCCAACTTTCTCAGTCTGTCTTCATAGGAGAGATGCTCCTGCCATCCCCTCCCTCTCTCTGAAATGTTTGGCTTCCAGGCTGTCTTACTGCAATGGAAGTTTTTTTACCGTGGGACTGGGCTACCAGCATAGCAGTCTTTCCTGGTTCCCAAGGGGGAGACAGTTATGCATATATGACAAACCGGAGACCCAGCTAGTGTTTCATAGTAGCTGCAAATCCACCGGTAGTCCTTGATAACTGGCAAAACGATTGTGGATCAACCTGCTACTTTATAACAAAGAAATGAAGAAAAGGACTGAAAATAACTTTAAACTTGCATGTGGCCTGAGATCTGAAACTCTATTCCCTAACTCAGATTTTAGAACAAATAATCCCACTGCTTTTGTTCTTTTATATTGAATGAGTTTTTCCAACTATGCTAACATGATTTAATTTTATTTTACTTGGCAGTAAGTAGATGGTCTTTATTATGTTAATGTTATTAATAATATTTGGCACACAGCTAACTCCTTCCATGAGAGTCTCATGGCCCCTGGTGAATGAAAACCTAAAATATTTCCTAGTAACACTGGCATTATCTTAGTGCTGCACAGAGATGCTCTGTGGGATCTGGGGACATAACTCTTATCACTGATTCCCATAACTTAGAGCTAAACTGCAAATTGGATTAAATGCTCATGCAAAAGATAAGAAGTAGGAATGCTCTTTATGTGCCTGTCTGCACAGCAGTCACTATGGGGTGATTAATGATTTACTGCTTATTTGGGACTTTAGTAAACTAATTCCTTCATCTTTCATGAGAAGGGAGAAGGAAGAGAGGTGAGAAACCTGTAAACCAGCATACTATTTTCTTACCCAAAAATCAGGCTCTGACCTTGAAACCATGGCTCTCCCAATTTGTTCCTCTGCCATACACTTAATAATTTGTGTGATATTATACATAATATATAAATAGAGTACCAAATGTATATAATGATATATAATAATAAAAAACAATTACTGCTTATATCCTTCTAACTAGACCAGGAGAACATATGGTCACATGGACAAGTTACCATGTCCCACATGATCCACAGTGACTCTGTGCACTTTTGGGCACAGTGACTGTGAGATTCTGTAGCTCACTTCTGCAAGTGAGCAGACCTGGGTCAAGTTGTATCTTTGGGGTTTCAAAAGCTGCATCCAGGTCCCTGAGGCAAGTTGCTTCATGAACTGAACTGGGAACATAAGACTAATATTGCTTCGGGTAGCCTGAGGTAAATGTAATGGGATTTTTTATTATAAGACTAGTTCTTAATGAAACATGTAATTGTACCTGGACTTTTTTAGAAATGTATTCCGAAAAAGACTTAGAATGATTTTTTATCTGTGTGGTGAACTTCCCATTCACTTCATCAAAGTCTTCCTTTTGATATTATCAAAAACTGTGACAAAGCTGTAAGTATATCTATGTCCATACTTGTGCAGCCTCATGACTGTAACCACATCTCTTTCATGACTTGTTTAAAATCAGCCAGTTGTCTCAATCTATTTCTAAAGGTACAAGAGTCTACCCTGCATAAGTAAATAGCAATGTAATTACAACTGACACATACATTTTGAATTGCTGTCGTCACAGCATTTCCTCTCTAGGGCTTTGGTGCAGTGCAGGAGTCACTGAGCCAGACAAACTCTTAATCACACCCTCTGCAAATAGTTCAACACATACACAGAATGGCTGTGTGTGATTGTGGTTCAGGAATTAAATTTAGCCTCTAGGTTTACCCAGTGACTTGACAATGGCTTAATTTTTCTAGGAATCAAATCTGGTTAATTAATGTATAATTTAGAAAGAAGACTAGAGAGACTCGTACCACAAGGTGGCTTCAAGATAGACATTGTATATACCTAGAGTCTAAATAAAATGATATGGTTTTTAATGGAAACATAAAAAGACATAGCTATTTTAAACACCTGTTCTAGGAACTGGGTGAGGTTTCAGTTCTTCTCATATAAGCACCTTTATTTTACGTTGCATCTCCAAAACAGCATCTTTAACCAGAACATCTTCTGTGTGAGGTCCTCAGACTGCCAGCCCTGTAAATTTAACAAACTGCTGCAGTGAAGTGGCATTTTAGTATATAAGCACCATCTTGCTTATATCTTTTCAATTGAGAAGGAAAAATAATATCACAAATCTTTTTAATTCATCACAGTCAGAATAAAGGTAGAGATATCCTTAGGTGCCTCTGATATGGGTATTCCAGCCCGGAGTGTCTAGGGCTATAGTCAGTGCAGATTCAGTCAGCTGAGCTGACATAGTTCAGACTGTGATTCATGTCCATCAAATACTGAAAACTAATTTAGGATAGGATGAATTGCACCAAAACCACCAAAACCACCTCTGACTTCGCTGGCTGGCTCTGCACTGGGAGCAAAGGGAGGGAAGAGTGATTTGTACACAAGCAGGTGCCTGGATTTAGTCAGTATGACTTTAGATGATCAATATAGTGGTCAGTATGACCACTACAGTATGACTACTAGACTTGGTTTTCAGGTCATTCCTTCTTGAATTATTGTTGTTAGACATCAGTACAGTTGCTCTAAATTATTCATTGTGAAGATAGAGAAATCAGGCTTCTAAGGTTTTAAAGACGTATATACATGCTTAATTCTCTTTAGTCTCATTGAAGTAAAAGGTTTTCAGTCTTTACTGAATTATTGCTGTTAAAAATGTTCCTGGTAGTTTTTTTACTATTCTGTCCTGTCCTTTTAGGGTTTGGTCCATGACATTCAAAGGCACAGGGGCTGCATAAAACTTAAGGAGAGTTTGTGGGAAAACATCTCAGAGTGGAAAAAGGATATTTAAAAAATAAGACTGTACCATGATGTCTGAAAATATCTCTTTTTCCTTATGGTTAGTATTTTCTTGTTCATCTCAGAGACCCATTTCTCAAAGAAGCCTTTTTGCTTGAGTCACTGGAGTATATGGGGATCAGGACAGTCATCTGGCTTTGTTCCAGCAAGACCCTACCTTGATGAAAGCTAGAAGAAGCAGTGCTGGCCTTGATTTTTCTATTTAACTATTATTTCAGAGATAGGTATCATTTTCATTCTTCACATAAATTCAAAGTGATGTAACTGAAGAGACTTGAAGACAATGAAGAAAATGAAAAGTTAAACAAAAAGGTTAAATCATGCTTTTGCTTAGAGGAGAGATGGTTATGGACTTGTCTTTGTTTCTGTGAGATGGTTAGAAAAGGCAGCTGGTGCCTCAGTATTTTATAAGACTTCTCATTACTTTCTATTGACCCCAGTTAAAAAGCCAGTTTTCATACTCATTTGGCACAAATTTTTGCTATTAGCATGTAATTTTTATGTGAACCTTTTTCTTTTTATTTCAAATTAGAAGTGTAGTGTTTTGGCATAGGTAATCTTTCTAACCACTTCATTAAATTGACAGTAAAATTTCTGTGATGGGGGTTTATTATTGTTCAGAGAAAGACTTTATAGGCCATATTGGTGTCATCGTTCAGGCAAATCATATATATGCATCTTCAACAGTTGAGTACCTGTAAGACAAAGAACACAGTGGTCTTTACTGATAATGCACATGACTTACACAGGGTTGATGAGATACTGCAGCACTTCCCCATTATTAGAGAAGAAAATAATACCATCATTTACTGGAAACAATGCAAAAATAATGGCTTTGATTTGTTAATTCTTGTCTGTAAAATTGCTGCAATGAGTATAACAAGGTAGCCAGCTGTTGCTAATAAGGCTGCAATGTTTAATGTTAAGCTAGTGGTGATATGTTAATGTGTGTTGTCATTCTGGCTCATCTTATCTGATGATTTTGACATTGTCTGGAAAAACAGGCAGAGGTAATTTACTTTCCAGTCCTGCCAAGAATTATGTCTATACAGTACAGAGGCTGAATGTCACCACCATTTCTCCATAGACTTATCTTGGGTCTGATGCAATGTGTATTGAAATTTGCTGATTTTTTTAAAATTGTTTTAATGAGATATGAACAAGGTTTCTTGTTTAGGGAAAAAAATCAGGCCACATATTTAAATCTTAGACAACTATTTTTGTAATTCAGATGGTATTAAAAATCCAGAGATGGGTTTCTGATATCTATTCTGATGCCTACATAGAAGCCAGAAAATTCTTGCACATATAGGACAATTGTTATTCAAGGATTAGGAAAATTCTAAATTCACATCACAGCCCCACACAAAGTTTATATGGAATAGGAGGTGAACAACTTGCTTGACCATTGCATTTTAAACATATGCTTACATTTCAAGTAATTACTGACATTGGTGAAATGTCTTCAATTTCAGCAGAAGGAAAGAAGGACTATACAGTTTTTGGGCTAGATATAGGAACTATTTCATTTCTTGTGTCAGGTGGCCGCTGATTGTCTAAATATTGTCCCTGGAAAATTGTATTGTGTGTGCTCGTGTGTAACCTGTCAGTGGTGGAGGAAAGATTTTACTGATCCTTGGCACAGAAACGGAGTCTCCCAAGACGATGTGACAGGTGAGTTTCTTTGAAGACACATATGGCAAGTGGATTTCTACACTAGGGATGTTCTTTCTCCATTGCAAGATTGACCTAGTCGTTATGTATAGGATGAGAGTCTAAATGCAAGTAAGAAAATGATACATAAAAGGACAAAACACAAGGTCTATGCCTTCTCCCACATTCAGATCACACAAAGTGCTCAGGAACTGCCAAGAAAACAAATGCTGATAGCTGTATATTATACTGCCTGTGTTACTGAATAAAATAAATGACATGGCTTATAAACTTGCTTAGCTGCAGTTTTTGTCACTAGATGGCAGAAAAAGATGAGTTATCCTGTATGATTAAACTAGTATTTTAATATATGAACAGGATGAACTAAATGTGTATATTGTAGCTGACCAGAAAAAAATGTAAAATCCACTCACTAAACTCTACCTTCCTATTGCCATATTTAAAAAACACATTCTAACTTTATGTTGGCAGCATGGGATTATGATGTTCTCTTCTAAACCTGCTTCCCAGATATGATCATTGAAGCTAAAACAAAACAATGTAGATCCTTTAATATAAAAAGCAGCAGAGAATAGAGGAAATAAATTTAATTGCTATGTGTGGGAAAGCCCATTACCTGTATTTACTTTGCTAGTTAATATTGACACTGGTAACTGAAAGACCATCGATTCCTTCCTTGCACATCCATACACCCTGCTGAGTTCAATGGGAACATGAAGTGTGGAAGATTGTGGCTCTATCCAAAGCATCCTCAAGTCTAGGGGAAGATTCCCATTGACTTCTTCAGGGCTGGGATCAGTCTTTGTGAGGAGCCATCCTTTGAACAATAAGCATTCAGCACTGAGTAGCCAGCACAGGGTGCTGGGGGTTTGCGAAGCACTAAACAAATAAATGACACACATTCCATTTCTCGTTTGCCCCAGGATTACACACACGTGCTGTACTCGGAAAAGATCAGAGCTTTTCCCTGGGAGGCCAGCCACACAGATTGAGAAAGCCACACTAGATAATCTCTGCTTATCCTTTCCATCAAAAAGCTCAACTGTAAAAGCTTCTTCACATGTGCAATAGGTGAAACAACATTCTGGAGACAGGCTTCATTTTGTGCCCATCACTGGACATCTCCTAGTGTTCAATACTCCACATCACCCTGCCAAGGTCAGTTCCCATTAGACCACAAAATACAATAAAATTTGTCCTGGCTGTCACACACACAAACTGTCATAGGGCATTGTAGTGTTTATTATGTGCCTGTTTCACAAGTTCAAAGAGATGTATTTCCACATATCCCTAGAAGACCTATGCAGGACCAAGGGTTCATGGAAACACTCTTGCTCCATGGACTGGTCTGTCCCATCTGGCTTTAGATGCAAGTGCCATCCAGATTATTTTGTTAGTTTAGTTCCTAACAGACTTTCATGAATATTCAGAGTTCCTGGTGAGATATCCCAGTTTGGTGGATGGCCAGTTGTGTGGGTCAGAGAGCTGTAAAGAAAAATGAAAGAGACAGCCCCTGAAACTTGAGGTGCAACCAAAACATAGAAAGTTTGCACTGTACTGGCTCATCAATGGCTGACCCTAATTAGATTCAAAATCAGGCCGAGAATTTAATGCAGCTAGCTATTTTTTTCAATTTGTATTAGAAGAAATGTTCCTTATTAAAACTCCTAAAAATGAGGAGGTTCACAACATCAGTCAGCATATAACTATTTTTTCTTTTACTGTTGTACTTGTGACATTTGGGTTCAAGCTAAAAACAAAATCTTGCTTATAATCTTGGACTAACATAAGGGTTGAAACAGTACTTCAGGGAATGTGACAAGTCTCCACCTGTGGAGCCCTATAGAAAATTTCTCTTTGTTCTGTTTAAGCAATTCCAATTCAAAACTGCATGACCTTTTTTTTTTAGTGCAATGTTTGGAAGAGGACTTAAAAAAATATTGAATATTTTCTGAAAGAAAGCACCAGAAAGAGGTCATGGAAGAAAACCTTATCAACTTTTTAACTAGCATTTAGCATTTCTGGGCCACAATGAAGGTAAATGCAATTTTCTAGTTACATACTAAAACTTTACAGGTTTTTGCACCTTACTGCATTTTTGCCATCTGGTTTAACAGTTGCAACAATCAAGCAAATTAAATATAAAAGCAGGCAGTTGCCAGGGCTTAGACATGGAAGGGCACCAAAGAAGCTCATAACTGGTAGTGAAGATGCTGGGAATCACAGTTCCTGGAAACCTGCACTGTCATTAGGGAGGGATGTTGTAGGTATCTTTGAACTGGTATTACAGCACCACTGGAAAGAGACAACTGTTTCATTGATTATAACTCCTGCGATGCCTAAACCAAGAAAATACTAGTACAGAGAAAAATCTTAGTACTGCTTGCACCCTTTGTGTCCTAAAACGCCAAAACAGTTCAAAACTGACTCAATTCCATCCCATACATGTCTCCTCTCTAGAGACGTTTTAGAAGTGTGGTTAGGAATAGTATGTTGGCTCAAACAACTTGATACATTGCCCAGAAATTAATGCTGATGTAGTTCTACAAACATGGAGAAAGATTTGGTAGAGATGCTTTTGCAGTGCTCCGCTGCCTGTTGTGTCCATTCACGAGTCTTTTTGCTCTCTCAGTGTGGATTCGTTTTGGAAATGACAAGTCACATACCTCAGAACTACCTTCTCCTAAGTGCAAAAACACCTTTTGGAGCTCACCTTTTTCAAGTAGAATGGGACATATCTTCAAAGCACAGATGTAAGGAAAATCTCTAGTCCTTTTCCAAATCAGAGCCTTCTTTCTTGTACTATTCTGCCATCGCCCCAAGCAGAGAGCTCTCACAGTATGTAACTAGCTGGCAGCTTTGCACTGCTTGAAGCATCCCTAGAGCAAAACACAGGTTGGAGAGGTGACACTACTTAGGTGATTACATCAATGAACATGATCCTTATGAAATCTGCCATTTTGGAAAATGAAAAATGGATCACTGCCGCCCAATTTAGTGAGTCTTGGTAACTGTATGGTCTGCTAGGCAGTGATCTGAAGTCACTGATCTCTGGGTCACTGTTAAAGGCAATTTTTTCTGATTTTTTTTGCTCTGACCTGTCATTTCAGTGAGGCAGAGTCATGTAACTGAGATGAAGATATAAACCCCTTTTTTACAGTTGCTAAAGGTCTGTTAAGATGGAGTCATAATAAAAAGCAGTAGTGAAAATCTTGTTTTGTTTCTTGATTTCAGTGTTTTTCTGGTCTTCTCTTCCAGGGTATTTGAAGTTGTAGTACAGCTTTATCCTCTGAAACTGCGGGAGAGCAAACACAGCTTTACTGCTCTCACTTAACACAGATGTTAACAATTAGTTTATACTTATTGGCATTAATTGCTATAATAGATGCAAGGAGAGGGTACATTATATGCTTTGTGGGACTCTTTTTAAAGATTTTGCAACCTTTTTAGTTATATTCAAGCTACTCTGTCCAAAGCCCTGGAATCTCTGTTGGAAAGAATTTCCTCTGCCATTTCTCAGAAGCATGTTACAGGGCAATGCACACTTTGCGTCTCCAGCTAGTTAAAGAAAGGATGACTTTTATTCAGAGTAATACATTTGATAGAAATGATGCAATTTTACTCTCACTTGTTAGAAAGGCATGCAGGTAAAGGAGTATTCTGCTTGTCTTTGGGCTGTCTGTTATGCTTCTGATAGTCAAATGCTGGCAGTTCAAAGCGATATCTTGTCTAAATAATTTATTGAGTTTTAAAGCAGGAGGAAATTTCACCACTGACTGCTCTAGAGGGTGTAGAAATAATGGGAAGATCACACCACAGTCACAACAGTCATTTAGATAAATTGCTTTTGTTTTAAAACAAACTCCAATTACTGAGAGACAAATAAACTCAGATCCAGACAAAAGAAATAATAAGTTTTGCAGACATTCCATGGCAGGACTGGCTCACATCAGCTAAGTAGGGTTGAGCCTTTCCTGTATCAGTAGTGAGATTTCCCAAGAAACAGATACACAACCAAAAGCATTGCTATTGATTTAGTAAATGATACTTTTCTTACTGAATCCTAATGGATCCCCAGCTCAGGCCTGTTAAGCTGTGAGAAGGGCATCTGCTTAGTGATGAAGCCACAGAGTACTTCTGGATGTTTAAAGCTCTGCAATCTCTTTCTCACATCTCCGTCTTCTTTGGCCACAAATTATCATAAGCAGTTGCCCACTGACTCACTCTTCTCTCCTCCAGACTTTTACTTTCAAGCTCCTATGCCACCTCTCATTGTGTACAATCTCTTTTCCTGAGAAGTTGGCTTTTGTATTCAGCAAAGCCAGAGTATACACTCAGCCAGCAAATCCAGATAATTTTATTTTCAACAAATCCAGATAGTCTCTGCATTTCCCCACCCCTCCCCATGGCTGAGGTATTTCCAAATACTCATGTAGCTGTTTCTTTTCCCTGTTTCAAGGTCTTGTTCAGGTCTGGTCATTACAAAAATGCAGCCAGGAATAGACTGTTGGTGACTGTCACACTGCCTGATGCTGCCCTTGGTTTCTTCACACTCTCTAAACTATCCATGTCCAGGATAAATCTGTTAACACTTTAAAGTAGGCTCTAACTGTTAATTCTTTGTATTTGCAATAAGGCAGGAAGATTCCCCATCCTCAAGCAATGTATTGGCAGATATTCACAAACTGAATTAACTGAATCCAAACCCACAAGAATTAAAATGGTCTATAAAAGCATAAGGATATAAATGGCCCATGCATCTATTTAAATTGAGAATGAAAAGAAGTTCTTACAGTCTGAGCAGACTCTGGAAGAGCTTTCAGCCCAAGAAAAGAGGAAGAAAGAAGAAGATGTATATTTTTACAAAGGTGATTCTGATGCTTGCAAGAAAGTGCCTGACCTCAGCAATCTCCACCATATACATGTTCCTACTCCCTGATTTACATGTCTTATAGATCTAAAAATATATATATAATGACATCTACTCATTTTCCTTCTCTTGCAGACAGTGGATGTGTCTAAAGGCAAACCTGAACTACTGCCCTCATGTGAGTTTTGTAGTGGTAGCTGCATGTGAAGTAATAAACCTTGCTGAGGAGCAGGATATATTATCCGGAGAACAGACTCCATATGAAGTTAGATATAAAGTTTCTAAGCTGGGTGTGGTTTCCATCTGACCAGCTTCAATCACAAACAGGATAGCTCAAGTCTGTCTTCACCCATTCCCACATTTACATTGATAATGCACACACAGCATCCCTTTCTGCTGTGCTGCCAATGGGGCATTTGCTTTTATGAATAATGGTACACATCAGGTCCAATCTCTCTTTTCCATCAGTTCATGTTACAGTACTTGGCCACCAACCAGATCCTGTTCTATTGTCTAACTGAGGCTCTGTGTATAAAAGAACTGCTTTAGGAGAGGGACTTGCTACAGGATTGTGCTTTCTGCCTATTGGAAACTATCAAAGCAAAAATGCTCATAAGCTTATTTCTGTTGAAAAGAACAAATTGCTCTTAATGTTTTTCAGCTTTTGATCAACTTATAAGGCATTTTTCAAATTAACCCCATATGGTAGGGATTCGGTGTTCAGAACTCTTGCTCTCTGGCATGTTTTCTGAACACAGCTGACATGGGACAGTCAGGAGTCACAGCTGGACAGCACTAAGACTTTTCAGACATTTTTTAATGTCTTGTTTCCTGAGAAATGAAAAAGCAGAGGATCACTGGAATGACACCTACATGTATTGGGTACTTTATGAACTCAGCATGACAGAGCAGAAGAAGAGAATATAGCACTAAATTGTTTCTGGTCTTTCAATGGTTCTGAAAAAGACCATTAACTCTTCTTAATAATTTGTTTAATTAGAACAGTTTTCTTTTGCCTGGCAGGTAAATAATGTCAAATAGAAACTAATCTTAGGACAAACTGTAATGATTAATGTCTTTTTTCTGTAGAAGAAGGAGTTTACTAAACCAATGGAGTAAGAAAGCCTTCATCAGAGAGGCTTTATAATGTGAAATAGTTGTCACAGTAAGTATTTGCTCCCAATCCACTTTAGCCAGGAAGGAAAAACTTAATTTTCATTCTTGGTGAAAAAGAGTGCAGTCTATGTCTGAAATAAAAGGAAAAAATATGTGTATTTAGAATAAATGCAGCACAAGAAAATCACTCACTCCCTGATTTAATAGTCTTATCAGGGTCTACCTTTGCTCTACAGTATCTGTTACTCCTATGTGTTTTGATTTTCCTACAAAATGCCTGCTGAACAGTGAATGGCATTTCTTCCGTGGGTTCACCTGTTTGCCAGCTTGCTGGTGGTCAGTTGGAGATTACTTTGGTCACACATGAGTGTCATGTACCTTGGTTGAAATGGAAATCACAGATGCATATGGACCAAGTCAGAAAGAGGTCCTCCATTTCAAGTAATTCCATGCTTGTACTCAGGAGTGGATTCTCGCCTGTCAATACCCCCTCACCTCAAAGTCCTGTGGGTATGTCCTAATTTCCTTTGCAGGAATTGCTACATTGCAGACAGAAGAAAAAAATGTGTCATAGCTGTAATAGATTACACATGCTGGACTCCTTCACACATACAGAGCCTTTCTTTGATCCTTGTGTAGGGAAACGTGAGAAGCCAAGAGCTGACAAAAGCCCTAGATAGTTAATAACTAGCTGTGTTTGTACTTCCTCTGAAACTGTGTCTTAATTAATTTAAAAAAGGCTTCAGAGGAATCTCACTGAGGTGTGTGATTAGCCTAGTTTATTTTCAGTTCTATTTTTAACACTGTATCAACATCTCATTAGAACTTTTCTTATCTGTGTAATATTTTTGTTCAGAAATATCTACAATACTGATCTTGTATATTACTATTTTCTCTGGACTACTTTGTATTCATTACTAATTTATAAAGGTCTCATTCTCTGTGCATGTATCTAAAAAAAGGGATTACTCTGCATTATTAAACACAGAACCCATGACAAAATAGCCACAAGCATTTTAAGGAATATCAGAGCATTTAGTACAAGGGATTATGTTGCACAATTTTGGGAAGAGAATATAAAGGACTCAGATGGCCTCTCTGGAATTGCAAAGATTCAAACCAGTCAATGAGGAGTAAAATTAATTCCTCCTTATTAAGCAAAGCCATATGAACATCACATTTTCCAAGAAACAGGACTTGTAACTGAGGAAGCTAAAGTGCTCAAATTGTGTTGGATGGAACATGAATTTATTCCACGTTATCCCAGGAAATTAAGAGTGGTTATTATTTTTGTAAGGGGAAAATAAAGTTTTAGCCATTGTACTTCAAACAAGAACATGGCAGCCTGGTAGTCATTAACATCAGTGTTTATGAGTTAAACTTAATCATCCAGTTACAGATCATTAAATTTTTTTTCCATATGGTGTCTAAGCTAATATAACACTTGACTGTCAACAGTGACATGATAGGAAGAGATTTTGATTAGACAAAGAATTGGATATTATCCAGCTCTGAAGGTATATGATCAGTAAGCTAATTGATGAATGAAGCTTATGAACTCTTCAAATGGTAATGAAAATTTATACTTAGTGCTGGATAAATGCTGTAAGATGCAGCCAGGTCTGTTACAGAGTTGGTCTTACTTATTATGTAGTGCCAGTGCATTAAAAATTTCTTACAGGCTCTGTCACATTTACCTGTTAGCATGCACTGATCATTATTGAAGTGGTGGCGGAGCACAGAAATCTCCAGAATACTCATTGTGAAGAACAGTTTGTGGAAAGGAAAATGTGAACTGTGATACTGCCATAAGAACCTAATTATGAAGTGAAGAGCATTATGTGTTCACATTAGGCCTGCAAATGAAACAGATAATGGAAGAAAAGATGAAAGAAAAGGGGAGATCGTCTCTCTCAGAGTGACAGGGAGAACGGTGCAGTTCTCAGAGAACTACATCTTATGCAGAAAAATCGATCTCTTTGTTTTTCTTAACCACTCTGTGTTCCCAGTGGAGTCAGAACCTCAGCCCTCAGAGCAAATAGTCCATTTGTCTGTTCACTATCAGTTTGTAATGTTCTGGGGTTCTGCAGATCTCAGCTTACAACATTCACCTTTGCCTTTGTGACCGAGTGCTGCACTTGAGATGCCCTAAAAGAAAACAGAAGGTATGCACTTGTCCAGAGTTTTAACGCATTCAATTGATAAGTCCAGCAGTGCCATGGCTTACACTGCTCATAGAGCAAGGTGAAGATTGGCACACAGTGGCATTTACAGGCAGTGAATGTGTTGCATGTATAACAGTGGAGGGGATGTTAAATTTGTAGTGGCCCCTCTGTAAAGGCCTTTACCTCTCTGCTCTTTTCAACAGAAATACCTCTGCATTGGTGGTGTACAATTTTCTAATCTGGGAAATATTAGAAATTAATTTTCCCTCAGCAAACGTGAAGTCTGAGAAGGTCCAGAGATACAACAAGCCAAGAGCTGATGGAGTCTCCAGAGTCAGTACTGCAATTCCCTTGATTTCAGACTTATTAAATCATCCTCATCTTATCTTACTGACTAACCCTGGAGTGGCATGAAAGCAAAAAGCTTATTTCCAAGCTTACTGTGGATCTATGTGACTTTGTTGCTGAATGGGAAACCAATTCAAAGTTAAATCACTATGCAGTCATTGTCCTTGTGTAGGATGCTGCTCAGTCTTTATACCAGGTTGCAACCATGCAAAGACCAGACTTCCTTCCCATCTGAAGTTGTTAGCTGCTGCTGAAGCCTTTTTAGATCAAGTTAGAACTGACATGGCACATCACTTTAAGTTTTGTCTCTGTCTTAGAATGCAATTCATACCAGTATTCCTATTAAAACCTTGTGTTCTCACTGCTGAGGTGGACCAGTAAGGAGCAGACATAGACCCCAGAGTTAATACTCCAAGAGTTTTCCCCAGTTCCTGACTCAATCAACACAGTGAATTGATCTGAAAACAAGAGAATGTAAGTGGACAAGTGCAGTCCAGCAAATATTGAAGAAGACCACCACAGAGAAAGATCTGCCCCCTCTTTTTTACTCTGTTTAAATATTAAACTTTACTCTGTTTAAACATCAAACTTTCAGAGACCTGAAGCAGTCTTTGTGAATATGTATGTTTTAAATGTTATTCCTTGGGGGTATTTTCCCTACGAAAACAAACTGTGATTTTAGTAAAAACTTTTATTAAATTACTCTGAAAGTGTCTGCTTGTGGCAAGGAGTTACGGGAGAAAGAAGTACAATCTGAAAACACAACCAAATAACCAGAAAATTGTTGCCATACCTGAGGGTGTTTGTAGTGCAGGTTCTCCTGTTGGTCCTGACAGAGCAGTCAGCAGTAGAAGGATAATGTGATGGGATCACATACACGGTGTTTCCTCCTCTTATGTGTTCCCTTCAGAAGATAATATCTGTGTGAAATAAAGTCTTTCTATCTGTCTGTATGTCAGGTCCATTGATCAGTAAAGGAAGAGACCAAAGATTTCAGAAAAGTTCTGTAAGATACTTTATTGTATTTTCTTTGATCCTGCAATATAAGTATTTCACAGCCAGCTAAACCTGTACCTACTCTTGCTTGCTTATATGAAATATTTTGTCTGCTTTAGATTTTTTCCTTTATTCCCCAGTGCCAGTAAAAACTCCTTATCTCATCTTGTTTTCTCATTGTTTTTCCCTATCCTTCTACCCTTCATTTGAACTGTCAACACACCTCCTGTTATTCTTACCCTTGAGATTTCATTTTCATTTTTTAATCAAGACAGAGGACTTAGTATACTAAAATGAGTTAAAATCTTACAGAAGAAAGTTTAATTTTGATAGATGTTGGCAGATCTGATTAAAGCCTAGGGCAGCCCCAGGGTTTACTTTGACCCACTAACCTCTGTGAAAATTATCAACTACTTTGTCTTCATTAGAGCTAAACACTGTGGTAGCTAATTCAAGTTAAAAATATATCTTTTTTTCCTAGGGAAGATGCAACCTTAACATCTTTGACTTCCTGTTGATTTATAACTCATTTGCCATCAAAGACCCTGCTGCCTGTCTGCCTACAGGGAATCCCCATTATTATTGTGCTCAGTGAGGGTTAGGAAAAAAAGGATTAAATATAAACTGTGCATATTTCAAGTAACCTGTATTTTCTGTGTTATTAATAGTTTGGAGCAAGAGTTTGGATCTGAGCATAGCTGAGGTCTTGGGTTTTGTTTCAGTCACTTTATGTCTGCAGTTTTTCTGTCTGCATCTCAATGGTAGATGTACAGAACATGTAGAGAAAAGTTTACATTAAATAGAGATTTTGGCAAGAGTGAAGGAATCATGATCAATGCAGTACTGAATTTATGTTTTTAATCACTAAACCCTAAACAAACTCTTTAGCAATATGTCTTCCCTATCAAATATTTTGGGGTTTTTTAATGTTTAATGTCTCGTGAAGCCAACATTTGCTACACTGGAAAACAAATCCGTGTTACAGAGATGTGTAACACACTAAAAATCAATGAATCTTTTAGTATAAGTTTTAAATTCAACAAATTCTGATGAACTGTAATAAAGAAGTCTTTTGAGCAGTGCTCAGTGCAGAAAGGGTAGGACTCGATATCCAACCTTCTCCAAATACAGTAGCAAAAAATGCTTTATTTGAAAGGCCTACAATAAGGTGGGAAAGAACTTTGATAGGCTGTCTTGTACACAATGATGATTTAGGACTGTGGTTCATGACATCTTGGCAAATGCGAGCATAAATGACTTTTATGTAGCCTGTGGAAGGTCAGACAGTCTTGCCATTGGGCCTGAGTTTGCTCTGCATAAGGTACACATCCATGGCTGCTTGTTCGAGAATCTGTTAACACAGAAAATTGGAAACCAGGTTGTTTACTCCATTTCCCTGCTCTGAGGTAGTTCCTGACAGATTTACCAGATTCAGAGGAAGTCTGTTGTGCACAAAACAGTGGCATGAAATGTTTTGGGATGTGCAATGTCTTTTTATTTGTTAGTGAGTCATAAAGGTAGGTAGGAACTGTTTTCAAAACTTTAATTTCACGTAGAAAGAAATTCTGGCACTGAACAGACAAATAAAAAAAAACGATTGTAAACTGTAAAGACAGAAAACTTGAAATGGTCTGCGCTAGTATTTGCAAGAGAAGAGAAATGTGATTCCACAGAGTGAGGCAATGAGCCAGAGTATTTGTCTTGTCCCATAGACCAGTAACCCAGAACAGTGACTAACCTGCTGAGTTGTGTATTTGTAGGCTTGGAGCATGCCCCAGCCTTATGAGAGCTTTTATTTAGTCAGCCATCAGAGTCACTAATTATCATGGCAGGGCACAACAGAAGGATAAAAAACATCTCCTTATTTCAGGTGCTCCTGTCCTTGCTGTGATTTCTCTGAACAAATAGATTCCTTCTCTTCATTGTGACAATCAAGCCTGGATACTCCTGGCTGCAATCAGGTGCATGGTTCTTATCTGATGCTGGAGCTTGTGTGGTCTAATAATAATCAGAGAGCAGTGCTCAAGAGACACAACAATTATTTCCAGCTTGTGGAGTGACTTTGTAACATCTATTTTATCTTTCTATGTATTAACTGAAGGGGAACTGTCTTTTAGAACATTCTTTTGCTTATCTATTCTAAAATGCAGCTAGAACTCAGTGTCATCACACACAGACTCTCACTTAAATCCTTAGGTAGGATTTTTGCTCATTGAATCCTTCTTCAATAATAATTTTCAACTTGTGTCTGAAAAGTATCCTTCATTTCTTTCTCATTGTTTAAAGAAGGGTAAAACCTTCCTGTTCCCTAGCACAGGAAAACAAACAAAACTTCCAGCATGATTGATTGGAGAAACTCAGTTAGCTGTCATGGCTATAATTACTGCATAAACATAGAACTGTTGTAGAGACCAAGGGTGCTGGAGATCCCTTCATGAGATCCCAGTAAACTGAAGTAACCTCCATAGCCTACTCAGTGAGTGATAAACGGTGAAGTGCTAATGTTATGGGTGTCTTTTTCTGTGAGGTCTGCAGGCTCTGCTACACAGCATTAGGGGCTTTAATTCACTGCTCATAAAATCCCAAAGGGCAAAAATGCAAAAAGTTTGCAGTAATTTCTTCAACAGATTCTTATTTTTTCACATGAGAAAATGCCTCTTCACTGTTTGTATCTCAGCTCTCTTCTTAAAGTACTTTGTTTCCTCAGCATATTAGAAAGCACGTTAGAACAAATCCTTCCTCCCTCCCTTCCTTCCTCCCTCACTTCCTTCCTCCCTCCCTTCTTTCATTCCTCCTTTCCTTCCCTCCCTCCCTTCCTTCCTTCCTCCCTCCCTTCTTTCCTTCCTCCTTTCCTTCCCTCCCTCTCTCCCTTCCTTCCTCCCTCCCTCCCCCCCTTTTTTTCTCCCTTCGTTCCTTCCTCCCTCCCTCCCTGCAGTAATGTGATCAGCTGTAAGGCAGCCACCCCTGTCAAATTCGAAGTCCCTTTCTGCCAAGTGTTACCTCTGCACTGATTTTATCAGCCTTTTAACAGGCTTTAAATAGGATATGGCACATAAAAGCAATTTGGAAGATGCATGACAGAGAGTTTCAATACTCTGCCAGGGTAATTTTTTTCTAGTGAGGTACAGTTTTTCCTGACTTAGTTAGGACAGCACTGGCACATGATAAGGGGGGGTGGGATGTATTATGACATGCCTGTAGCAGAGGGGCTGCAACGCAGACTTGCAAGTACCACCCAGTGAAGTCTTTTGTGCCTGCAATCACACTGAGGTTAGACTGGTGAGTGACCCACGACCAATTGCTCTGCAACATTTGCAGGACACAACCATTAGCTGCATTTGATGCTGAGGTTGTAGGATTTCTCAGGTCAGCAGCTTTGTGATGCACCACAAACAATTCAACAGACACAGTGAAGAAGATTACCCTGACTGATGTAACAGAGGAATAACTTCCTTGTAACTGAGATGTAATTTACTGTAGCATATCAGAAAGCACTGAAAGCAAAGCACAGCTGCTCTCAAGCCATAGCTCTTTCCAAGGCTTCAGGAAGCCACAGTTGATTTTGTTTATTTTTCAGTTCAAAGTCTCCAAATGCAGGTTAACTTTGAATTTCCAGATGTGTAATGTGGTAAAAAATGCCACGTTTTCATCCTCTAGTGTGCAGCCTATGCAGTGAGAATAGGCCTGGTGTCAGAAATCTTGGTCACTGATGCAATAGTTCACTGATGACAAAAGACACCATTTAGCTACCTGACAGTCAACTGGTCCATGCACAGGTGAGTTATGTGATTCAGAAAGCTTGAAAGAGTCAAATCAAACTCTGGAGTCCAAATCTCACTCATCCTGAAAAAATCCTGCCTTTGCTCTGTGCCTGGCCAATACGACTTCTAAATGTCAATATGTTTGAAGAATGCTGAGGAGACCTGTAACAGCAGTCATGTGTGAGCTCTTCAGCATGTACTTTGTGGGTCGTTTTAGGATGCTGGTGTCCTGGCTGTGCGCTGGTGGGTTCTATGGCCAGCTGCTGGAGAGGGAATGGTGCCTGACTCTGCCTAGGTTTCCCAGGGGGTTAGGGTGCAACTGGAGTCGCAGGAACTGGAAGGCTCATCCAGGAGTGACAGCTAAAGCAAAACTAGGTTAGATAAAGACAATCTACATGGCATTTTGTGGCTGGTGCCTCACCTCTTCCAGTGAGTACTTTGCAACTTGACTTTAAGATGTTATGGATATACTGAACAGTAGGCTGACTGTCATTGAACCAGTGTCTTCCCAGGATAGTCACTGCATTCCTTATATGGGTCAAGTCAAATCAAATCACTCACTTTTTTTGATAATGCACTAATCAACATTTTGTCCCAAAGTGCAGATCCCACTTCCTTCCCATTGTGAAGATACTCTGCACTCCAGAATCTCCCCTAAATTTCCACTTCAGATGCCACATTTGGCAACTGTACAGTCACTCTGCATTTAAGCAGAGAAAGGACCACAATAGTTGAGAATTATTGACGCTGGGAATTAACCCCTTGCAAATGCTGAGGGAAGGAGGGAATTAATACAGCCTTTCCCGCTTTCATAAAGAACAAACAGCTCACATGTCCAAAAAACTGTCAGTGTCTCTACAGCTGTGTTAGCTGGGCTAATCACATATATTCTGTTTCCTTGCAAACCCTGAGAACACAATAGTTGTTTAGGTGATGGGGGAAAGAGTATTTGTTTTTGCTGCTTCTTTAGTTTATTTCCACTATGGTCACCAGTTAAAGTAAACTGAAACAGGAAGGGCAGGAGAGTTTTTTTCTTATTCTTTTTTTTTTTTTTTTTTTTTTAATTCTAATGTGTGCCAACTTTTTAAACTCATTATGATTTTTTTGGTATGAAAAGTTTAAGGCTAGAACATGAAGATATGATTCTATTTCCACTGAAATTGATATGAATAATGACTTCAGATGAGACTCTAGTAATGCAACATGCTCTAGGAATGCACACTGGAGCATGTTGAAAAAGAATCAGTCATTAAGGCCAATGTTTTCAAAAGTGTCTAGTAATTTCAGGTGGTGCCATTTTTCATACTCAACTCACAACACTTAAAAGTGTCCAGACTTCAGGTGGGCAGCAGTGTATGTGCTGTAACATCCATTTCTGAAGTCTGTATTGGAGGATTGATGCAGCAAAACTGGAGAAGGTTCCTGTGAAGAGTTTAATAGGGAAAGAAAAATTCATGCACACAAGCAAAGCAAAACAAGGAATTCATTTACCACTTCCCATGGGCTGGCAGGTGTTCATCCAGTTCATCCATGTCCAGCGAAGCAGGGCTCCATCACGTGTAGTGGTGGCTTTGGAAGACAAACACCATCATTCCAAATGAAAGAGGGACCCCTTTTCCTTCTTCTTTCCCCAGCTTTATATGCTGAATATGATGCCATATGGTATTCAGTATCCCTTCCCTTGCATGGCTTGAGGTCAGCTGTCCTGGTTGTATACCCTCCCAATGTCATGTGTATCCCCAGCCTATTCGCATATGTGGAATGGTGTGATGAAAGGCCTTGACTCTGTATAAGCACTGCTCAGCAATGAATGAGACATCCTTGTTTTATCAACACTGCTTCCAGCACAAATCCAAAACACAGCCTCATACCGGCTACTATGAAGAAAATAAACTCTCTGCCAGCCCAAAGCAGGACAGTTCAAGAGGACTCTACTTTTGAGAATCAAGTGAAAACCACTGGGAAAACTCAGCAAGGTGAAGACTCTCTGATGTTTAAAAGAACAAGAACCATCCGGTGTTTCTCTATGGGATATGTGATACTACATTCATAGCTATGGGACCCAAAGGAAATAAATTGGGAGGTGAGACTCAGGAGGTGAGACTGCACGTAGCTGATTACCACAGAGTGCACTGCAAGTTCATATCTTTCATATTGCATTGTAACTGGTTCATTAGTTTTTACCTTTCTAAGCTTAGAAACTGAATATTCACCTGCTGTTGAATTAGAGTTTTAGTTACCTCAGTGCAAAACTAAGTACTCCAGTATCTAGGCTGTGGTTTATTATTTACATAGGTAAAAGTCTTTGAGTGCTGCATTTCTGAAGTGACAATTCTGAATGGAAAAACCACATAAAAGCACTAGGAGTGGTTTGTGACTTGGAGCAAAAAAACGCAATTAGCACTTTTCCAGGCTGGATTCCCCCAGTGGAATCGCTAATGTTGCAAACAAGCATTTATCCAAATCCAACTAAAACACCTTGGCAGTTGCAGAGAGTAAACAAAATTTTTATCACCCGTAGAAAAATGGATGTTATTTATGTAACTATTAGCAAATTTTTTATGGTCTGTCATGGGACAGCAGAAAAAGAACAGAACTAAGCTAATTTTGCACGAATGATCAGAATTAAGAATGTCCTGTGACTTTATAAGCACAGCAGAGGGGCTCCACTAGATTCCTCATCTACACATTTTTTTACTAGCAGGTGTCCTTGACCTTAGTCAGCTTTAATTTGTAAACATCCTTTCTACAACTGTGTGAGCTTTGAAGTGTCCAACTTCTCATCACTATCCAAGAGTTGATTTCAGAGCTTTCTTCTGTTCTTCATTGGACTCCTCCAGGAGCCCTGAAGTGCCAGTCAAGTTCTGTGTTCTTGATTTGACATCCTCATCATCGGAGTTGTGCTACTAAAGGAGGAGTGATTATTCAGGGATTTCAGTCTGCTAGAAGGCATAGATGATATAAGATACCTACATTTGGTGCAGTGTGTAGTGTGAAAATGGTTTCCAAACTGGGAATCCTTTTCATATTTATAGATGTCTATGCCATTCTGCCCAATGACCTCCACTTCTATGATTCAATTCATGTCTGCCTCTTTTTGCATGTCTTTTAAACCACAGAGGGCAGCACGAATGTATTCCAAATTCTTCTGCTTACTCTGGACCACTTTTATTCTCAAAAAACATTATGAATTGCATTTCAGTGCTGTCTCCGTACAATCCTAAACATCCACTGGTCAGATTATGTGACTAACATGTCCGTTCTAGAACAAGCAGCAGTCACAAGTATTGGGGCCATTTACTGAGAACACAGCTGCGTTGGGCAGGACACGTCTCAAGGATGAAGGACCATCGCCTCCCTAAGATCTTGCTTTATAGTGAACTCTTGATAGCCACAAGAGAGGAGCCCCAAAGAGAAGATACAAGGACTCTCTGAAACAACATCTCAGCTTTGGCCATATCGATCAACATGACTGGTCTACTCTGGCCTCCAGTTGGGAGGTCTGGAGACACACCATCTATAACGCTGCTGATGCTCTTGAGAACGCACGCAGGATCACCCTTGAGGAGAAAAGGCAACGCAGAAAGAATTGTGCCTTGCAGAATATACCACCTAAGGAGTCTTTCTGCTGTGCCTTTTGCAACCGGACATGTCTATCTCATATTGGCCTTTCTAGCCACCAGCACACTTGTAACAAACGTGGGTAGAGCCCTCCCAAAATCTTTGTTCACGAAGCTCAGCCATGATGATGGACATTATGAATTAAGAGTGAGAAAGTATGAGAGTTGTGCCTGATGGGGAAGGTATATTCCATGCCACAACTAGATTGCTGAAAGAATACTGCATTAATATCTTCTTGATATACGTACTTCCTTGAGTTTGGGAGCAAAGAACGCACAGTTTTTCTTCTATGATGGAGCTATTGTGAGTGATATGTACCCGGATCAGGAAGATGATGAATCCATTTTTCCTGCATCAGCCTTTTTTGTCTTTTCCCCTTTCTTTAGAATTAAGGACATAGAGAAAACCATATGAGCCTCATCACTGTCTTTTGTGTCACCAGTGTATTCTCCCATGAGGTGGAATGTATTTTGAGGCACATATTTTGCTATGCAATGTTGTTTGGGCTGTTCAAGACTGGGTCATCACAAATGTAGGTAAGGACGAAGATGTAAAAGTGGATATGCCAAGGCAATGGACTTCTACAAGTATAGTTTAACTTCTTGTCAAGTACAAATTGTAGCAGATCACAAAGTGGTTACTGAAGCAAAACCATGTTTCTAATTTATAGAGTTTTTCTGTTTTTGTCTAGCTTTGTGAGAATAAAACTGATTCTATTTCCAGGAGCCAGCTGCTGTAGAGCTGATAGGCCCTCTCCTTTCACCAGGATAGACAGATGATAAAATCCTCACAGTTTGGTTTGACGGAAGTCTGTTGCATATCCAATCAGCAAAAAATTCACACAATCACAGAGTCATTCAAGTTCGAAGAGACCTTCAAGATCATCCAGCTCAACCATCAATCCAGCACTGCCATAATCACCCCTAAATCATATCCCCAAGTGCCTCTTGAACGCTTCCAGAGATGATGATTCCACCACTTCCCCAAGCAACTTAATCCAATGCCTAAGCACTCTCTCAGTGAAAAAAAATTTTCCTAATATCTAATCTGAACCTCCCTGGTTGGACTGTCTAGCTTGGATTAAATAGCTTGGATTGCCTAAATATGGCATATTAGACAATATCTGTAGTGTATGAATTTGTGTCAGATCACAACTGGAAGAAATTTGACCTGCCTCAGCAAACACACTGATAAAATCATGAGCAGCAATGAAGTTACTTTGTGGAAACCGCCACCAGAAAATTAATCTATTACCAGTGCTGCACCATTTACCCTGACAGAAGCTTCCTCTTTCTGCCTCCCTACCTGCCCAGTCACAGAACTAGAGGTCTGGGCTGTGATCAGGAAATCCCTGTATGTGCTGATCGTGTTCCTGGATCACGTTTTCTGGCCTCTTGTTGTGGGTTGAGGTGGCTGGGTTTTTGGTAGTGGGGGAGGGCTTCGAAGCCTACATAGGATGGCTTCGATTAGAAGCTGATAGAAGTTTCCCCCCTGGAGAAGCCAATGATAGCTGGCTATAGGAGAGACTTCCTGCTGCTGGCAAAATGAAAGCCAATAATTTCGCCTCTGTGATAACATATTTAAGAACAAGCTTGTTGCGCAGAAGAATTCCAGCCAGGGGAGAGCTGACCGAAGCTCCCGGGCAGCAGCCCAGCCCGGACCTCTCAGCACCTAGGACTGGTTGACATCTGCTGGACTGCACAGCTCTGACTTGAATTGGGATTGCTGTGATGGAAAACCAAGAAATCTATTAAGGGATTTTATACTAGGAGATCCTGAGAAGGAAATTTTGGAATTAAAATTTGTGGGATCAGTTTTTAAAATGGGTAAATTAGTCTTAATTTTTTCCCAGTTATGTTATTTCAGATTCTAGGATGCTAATTCAACATACAATAAATCTAGCTGATGCACATCCACTTATATCTCAAATCAGTTAAATCTTTAAAATGCCTATAGATGTATATTTCTGTGCATCAAGTCGTGTGAATCTAAATGATATAATGCATTTTTCATTATGAAGTTCACAAATTGATCTAAAAGAAACACTCTTGTGGGACTGTCTGGTATGTAGATGTGAGGTTGTAGTGGTCTGTTAAACATTTGAGATCAAAAATGTTTAAATGTAATTGTTCTGTTTCATTTGTCTATCCAAATTTTGAATAATTCTTTAATGCATTTCAGATGTAATGTTAGAAAATACAGAGAAGGATATTAACATGAAGAACTGAGAGGTTTTTACAAAATATTGTAAAAGAAAGAAAAACTGTAGGCTGCTACAGAGTAATGAAGGTTCACTCTTCAGTTCATGAAGTTCTGTGGGAAAATAAGTCTGTAGGTACAAAGACCATATATCTCTAAGCCCCTGATCCAGGAAATACGTACTGGTATTTTAGTAATTCTGACAGAAACCATGACATCATCCTTGCAGGGCAAAGCAATATTTGTAACCTCTTCACATAGGCTGTCCCCGGACATTCCATTTTGCTCATTATTTAATAGTTTATAACAAGTATTTTTGGTTTTATTTTTTTTCTTCTAGAGTCAGATTGTGTTTCCCCCTGTGAGATACTGAGTGAACAGCAACTAACAAAGACACAGAAATTTTTTCAAGACTTTCCATGTACCTTCTGTATAGTCACTAATAAGTAAGATGATTTTCCACTATCATGTCTTTGATGAAACTGAGTGTTCTTTTTCATGATATTCATCATTCAGCTGGGCTGAATTTGGGTATCAGTTTCCACTGAACAAGCACCACTGAAGTCTTCAACTGCAACCCCATCTTTCCCCTGTTTGTGCATGACTGGAAATTTGTACTCAGGTGAAGTTATGCTGGTAACAAGACTTTTCCCAACGTGAGTGTTTCATCCTGACCAATTTCATGTATACAAAAGTTCATCTTACTGAAATTTTTGGTGCTTAGTGGAGACTGTGAGGCTCCTTTAGAGATTCATTATCCTATCATAAATTTGAAATGCCTGAAATAAGCTGGGTGCATCTATACTGTATGTGTATTTACTTCTTTGCATACACTCTGTACAGGTCATCCTGAGGGTGGGCTTTATCTGCACATCTACATTTAAACGACTGAAGTTAAGCCAGGAGTTCTGAGGATTTGAAGGCCATACTACAGGCTTGCAACCTGTGTCCACCATGCTTACTCAGTCCATGACTAAATATCAAACACTATATGTTTGCTATGACAGGTTCTTCACCCAGAGAGTGAACAGGCTCCCCAGGGAAGTGGTCAGAGCACTGAGCCTGACAGAGTTCAAGAAGCATTTGGACAATGCTCTCAGGCACATGGTGTGATTCTTGGGGATGGTCCTGTGCAGGGCCAGGAGTCAGACTCGATGATCCTTGTGTATCCCTTCTAACTCAGCATATTCTGCGATTCTGTGATTCTACCTATTTAAGCCATCTTCCATTCTGTGGGTCCTGTTTGTGACTGATTGCCCTCAAATGAATTGAATACAAGCTCCTGGAAATGCTCTGTCCTGTCCCACAGGATCTCTACTCTGTCCCAGATCTTCCTCACTCTTTCTCCACTGTATATCAGTCCAGTCTTGACAAGGCAGTGGAAGCACAGTGTGGATTCTCCTTTGCTGGTGGTACGTGAAACCTGCATGTTCAGTCCAACTTGCACCATGTCTGACCATGAGCACCATGTTGCTTTATTACATGGGCTCTAACATGTGCAGAAATACAGCACATAAATACAAAAATTGTACTCAGCTTCTAGTCAAATCCTTAGATGGTGCATCATGGCTGATTAATGTAAGCCTTACGTTTACATCTTTTTGACAACATGTTCTTACTTACTAAGCTGGAATGAAAGGATAGATCCAGCCTTCACATATGGGGTACACATGCTGTAAAAAGGGCAATTTTGCTGAATCGGCTTCGTTGAGTAAATTGCAAAGGCATGACGCTGATTATCTAAATGGGAACACTAGCTTGAAAATTAATAATGTAACTTTACAGGCTCATTTGCTGCCCAGGTGAATTTCACTGGAAGGGCTTCAAGCAGTGAAAGTGCACGTGCATGTGATATATAAAATGCACCTGTTGAAATAATGTTTCTTTTCCTAGATGTTATATTACAGGGGCATGGAATAATTTCACTTTTAAAAATCCTACCCCAATTTAAATGCCTCCCCTCTGGACCCTGCTCTCCTGT
This sequence comes from Corapipo altera, assembly GCF_003945725.1. Classification (NCBI taxonomy): domain Eukaryota; kingdom Metazoa; phylum Chordata; class Aves; order Passeriformes; family Pipridae; genus Corapipo; species Corapipo altera. The sequence goes on from NW_020884892.1 coordinate 8,693,913, forward strand.
TGATCTTAATAAAAATATCTTCATTGAGAGAACTGGTTATTAGGGGAACAAATAAACTGCCCATAGTCAGGAGTACATATAAAGCACTTTTCATCCATACATCTCAAAGCAATTTGAGTACAGGGGCATGTATCTTATTCTGCACATGGTGAAACCAGAAATTCTCAATCTCATGAAGAAAGTAACCACAGAAGTCTTAATATAAAAAAGTGCTACTTTTTTCCCTAACATTTGTTTATGTAGTAGGTGTAATGCCTGCGAGCAAATGCAATCATGTAAACAGAGTCCCTTTAATGTGTGGTATGTATGGCCAGTATTGGGAGGGTAAGAGACACAGGAAAGAGTTAATGTCTTTTGCTTAAATTCTGATTACTGTGAGTTCAATGAGACAATCTATTCCCTCCTCCTTCAGTTCCTCTTTACAACTCTCACACAGGACCAGTAAGAACAAATGGATTGCTGTCAGCAACCTATAGAAATGATAGTAGAACAAATTATTATTCCATTTGATCTTCAAAAATAATTAATGCTAAAATTTTATTGCCCTATGTTCTTGTCTTTGTTGGAAATTGTAATGCAACACATACGGTTTGAATGACAGATGCTGATCCACTGCATTAACATTTTCACTGTTTTCACTGTTTTCTCCTTAGGGCTGATACTGCACATTTATGAAAGTTGCAGGGTCATCTCTGTATGCAGGAAAGACCCCATCTCATTGCCTACCTCAGGGTGGTAAAGTAGCAGACATGTCAGTGGATCCATCTGTGGGAGAGCAGGTGGAGAGAATGGGAAGTTTCTACTTGTTCTTGCACAATGATTTGCTTCAGTTGCCAAGCTCTGTTAAATAAACTGCCTATACACCAAGCAAGAATTTCATTTGTACAAGGAGGCTTTTCTTTGAACCTTTCCAGGTAGGAATGTTTTCAAGTACAAGGCTCTTATTTAATGTTCACACTGCCCAAAAGGCCTCAGTCAGCACCTCTGTGCAAACGTCAGAAGACATAATCCCTGGCTTAAACACCTCATGGTCTGGGCATACAGCAGTGCCTGGCATGGAGTGAGTCCAATGGATGTCACCAAGGTGACAGGTGCCTGTCTTACTAGGTCCAGTCACTTCTTCCATTAATTCAGTGAAGTTATGTGTTTACTTTGGGTCTCTGGTGTCTGGCAGTCAAAGGACAGGTGGCTGGAAACACCAAGAATGAGGACATGGAGCAGGGGAGCGCTGCCAGTGGGAGGCAGAAAATGAGGAACAACATGGGGGAGAAGATTAGAATAGAAACCATTCTGCCAGGAAAATAAAGTCCCTGTTAGTTTTTGAGTTTCCACTACTTGTTCTCCGAGGCAGTGACATCAGATATCTCTCTTCGGTTCTTGTCTTGAGATCCTACTGGTTATAACTTTTCTTCTCCCTCCTTCTTGACAGTCTGAGGTCTAAGGTCTTTCAGGAAGGCTGTGAAGAGCTAAGAGGGAGTCCAGAAGAACAAAATAGTTATAGTCCTCTAGTACTATAGGAACCAGAATATCTGCAGACACCTCATCTCCTTGAGCTAGTGGGGTTAATTTTTAAGTTTCCAGTCTCTGGGAGATGCAAACGGTTTTATATTTACCCATTAAACCACATAATGACCCATTGGTTTATTACCCCATCAGAAATTATTTCTCTGCTTGTAATACGATCTCTCTCTTGTACATCTTCCATGAGGAATGCCACTGGGAGGTTTGGGCACAAGACAGAACAAAGAGAGATAAAAGGAGCTGAGATGGTGACATGACTCATACCAAGTTGATCCTAGAGGACATTGCCCAGCCCTGGCTCCTCTGCTGAAGAGGCAGCACACCTATAGGTATGATCTCCAGAGCTGTCTGGAGCACCCGCGCGTGCAGCTATTTAGGGAATACGCACAGACACCTGGATATAGGAGAGACTGCCAGCCCAGCCCAGCCCAGCTGAGCATTAGCTCATCAGCTTTACACTGAGACCTGTGTGATCTGGGTAAGGTGGCCTACACCAGTGTTCCCAGATGACTTTCATGCCTTGAGGGTGGTCTTTGCCTGCTCTGGCGCCTCCACTGCACAGCTACAAAGTAATGAGAAGAGCACAGTTTGGGATGATCTGCTCCAGTCCGTAAGGGGCATCCAGTGTTATTGGGATTCAGACTGAGAAAGCAGTTCACCTCTTGCCTTTGCCCTTTTTCCCTTTTTCTCTCCCCCCAGGTAGGAATTTTATTGGAGGCAAGTAAGTGGTGAAGGAAAATAGTGAGGACAGTGCAGTGGCTGATATAAGGAGCTCTTTCATTATGGTATTGCCGAAAAATGTTATTGAAGTGGCTGACTCCGGGGGGTATATAAGGATAAGGAGCTTAGCTGGAAATCTGCTTCCTTACTGATTCCCAGAAATTAACAGAATTTATGCAATAATCAAGTACATTCAGTACCATATGTCAGAGTGTATCGTAACACACAGAAAAGGGGGCCTTGTTATGCTTTATGCTGCAGTGTCTGAGGCATTTCAATTCAACACCTTTCTTTGCTTATTCACATCACATCAGAGAAAGAGCAAAATGCTATGTCAGCCCGGGGCCAAAAGTTACTGGCATTGGTTCCTGTTCAGTTCTTTCATGTGCGGAGGGTGTGGTGATCTATTCGTGAAAACACCCTCACAAACTTTGAAGAAATGAGTCCAGCCTTGGGCATAGATTCGATTTTCTCCCTCCCCTTTCCCCTGTGTATGACTCAAGGGTAAAAGATTACCTGGACACTGGAGGGTAAGGACGTGCTTGCCTGGGTAATGCCCGTGAACTTTCCCTGTGCAGTGCTGGCTTCTGAAACTGCCTTGTGTTTCCTCATTGGCTGTCTGGGCTCTGTTAAACCATTGACTCTCATGCTGTACAGCACAGTTTTTAAGAAAATGCTGTGGAGTCTCCAATAGTCAGGAATGCTTTAACTCCTCTGATATTTTTAAAGATATCAGAGGAGCTGTTTCGTCAGGAAACTCCAAACACCCAGTGCAAAAGGAGCTAAAATTAAGCTCTTCTTCGCTGGTAGCAGTTCTATATGTTAGGATCACATTTGGGTTATGCCACAGTAAGACAGTGTTAGCTGGTTTTATGAGGTTTATACACCCCTAATTTGTAAAATCATATCTCTGTGTTACACAACAAGCAAACTCACCACAGGAACTGGTTTTTGATACATCACAGAGACTGAATTCATTGTGGACAGGAAGAAGTGGCTGAAGGTAGTGATGGTCAAAAGGCAACATCTGGATGATTCTTATACTTCATTTGGCATATAAAGTTTTTAGAGTGAAAACAGATTTTACTTCAAGAATGATTTGTGTCCTCATCTTGGAAACATCACCTACACAAATTCTACTAAATAATTCCCCTTCGCAACATGATCCCTGATCCTCAGGCCAAGCTGTTTGTGCTCAAACTGCTCTGGGCATTTGATTCTTCCAGGGCATGGTCCCCTCTGCTTTGCATTTGACTCTGCACCTCCTGTGGGCTCCATGTGGTGTTCTCTAAGAAAAAATTATGATTTTGCTTTTTCCTTTTCTTATTTTCCTACTCTCTCTCTGAGCTGCTGTCTGCTCTCAAGTATTGCAAAATTTCTGCCACCATTTCTAATTATTTTAAAATGGTATTTACAAAACATTACAAATGCTAATTACAAAACAGGCAATGTGAGATAATTCTCTAGTAAATTCACATTTCTTGTATGGTGGAACAAGGTAACTCAGGTAGAAGAGAAAATTACCAAATCTAATCAGCCATCAGTGAAAAACTACAAATTGCTGGAGTGCAGATACTTTTCAACTGAGATTAATCAAGCAGTAACTAATCAAAACAGATTTCCCTGATCATATTTCTGACTTCTTTTTGTAGGATTATAACCTTTTGAAATTATTTGACTTGAAAAGGGGTGGTCTCCATGGTGTTAAGATGTCAACTTATTACAGATGGTTTTCCAAAAAAGGCTTTTTATTTTAAACAGATGTACAGAAAGTAACAAAAAATAAACTCACAGACACTGGTCATAGAAGTGGGCAAAATACCACTATGACTCCTTTGAGTAGATTTAGAACTGTTCATCAGAAATCCTGATCTCAGAAGTCTTATTTCTGCTATCCCTGCCTTCCACACTCCTACCATGGCAGGCCAGATAAGGATGCTTGATGCTGAGCCATATTTCCCTGTGTTTTGAAGAAACTTTCATTTCTTGGTGCTGGGAATACCTACCCTGAACATTTGATGACAAGAAACTTGTCTTCAAGGGTGGCTGTGCTGTTTCATTTGTATCATCATGGATGAAGACAGAAATTGTTTTTGTGGGTAACCATGGATCCATTGGTGTTTATTTGTGCTCAGAGGGGCAGAAGTACCAGAGCTAGATTTCACTCAGCAAACTAAGGCCGCATATAAGCCTCTGGTGGTGCAAACTTCACTGGGAACTGAACAAGATAATTCAGAGCATTTCCCATGAGGAAGTTTGCCAGTGTTGTTTGTTCAACAACACTGTTGTTTGTGCATGGGGCTGCGTGCTGCCCTCATTCCTCAGGTATGCCGTGGCGATGCCTCTGCAGGTGGGGACCTCCAGGGTACACACAGGCCCTCCAGCAGACTCAATGGAGCGCCTGCTTTGCCCATGCTCTCTGCCAGCTGGTGACAGAGCAGGAAGCTGAGCAGTCACATTAACAGGATGCTCGACCTGAAGCAATAAAGCCCTGCTGAGAAATAAGGTATAATAACTCAGAACCAGCATTAGGATAATGTGGCCATGGGGCTTCTGGGCTGCAGCTGGCCTGCATCCGGCTGGCTCGCAGCACACACAGGGCGGCGCGCAGCTGCTACCATTCTTTGCATGTTGCTTGTATAAAAGGATCTCCAAAAAAGCTGAAAATTAGCTAAAGCTCATTGTAAGAGCTCTAATCACAGCTAGTTATGGTCTGGCTTTGAAAGAGCCCTGCTAGTTTTAGCTCAGAATCTCCGGGCACTAAAGACTCCATCTGTTCAGGTAGTTTCAACCTTTCCTTGGGTACAGAGTCTTATTCTCTTTTACCCAGAGGAGAAAGTTCTGTTGAGGAGTTATGAGCCATGTCTGTATGTGGGTTAAGTCCATGGGTATCTGGTCCACAGCATCAGTTTTTGTGATAGGAACTTTGCTCTGTTCCCTGGTAGATACTAGCTCCGCTGCAGGAACAGGTAAACTGAGGCAGGAGGAGTAGTTGAATGGGGAATCAGTCTGACAAAAGGTGAATTTATCTTGGATAACCCTCACCCTCTTATTTTTCAGGCTCTTTACTGAAAATAAAAAAGAATAAGGCTGTTAAATGGACCACTTGAATTAATTTGAAAAGTCTACTGTGTTCATATACAGTATCATTAATATTACTGTTGATGTATGTTAGTGCCTCAAGGGTCCTCTCAAGACATCCTTGCTTATGAAAAGTAAAGCCTCTGTTGCAAGAGACCTCGCAATCTTAGCCACAGTTCTACCTGAGAGCCTGCGTGTAGGGGGGCACTGCCTGCCTAGGGAGCTACATGCCTGAGAACTGGGCACACATGGACTCAGAGATGAACTGGTTGGTGGTTACAGCCTCATCAGAAAGATTTTGAAAGACAGGTCCTGCAAAAAGGCAACCAATGTCTGTGAAGAGAAATAGGTAGGAAACGTGGGAAAGTGAGGAGCATCTACATGTCTGACAGAGCTACAGCAACCTGTGGCTCCTCAATGCTTTTTGTGCAGGATTTTCTGAGCCCTTTGGAAGTTTTCTAGGTGCTAAATTTGTTAATTGCATTCTATAGATAAGTTAACGCAATTTGTAAGGTATCATATAGTTTCCTGCATGTTTTTGTAAAAGGAACCGATTGGTTGAAACACTTCTAAAAATTTCTTTAATTCAAGATATCTTCGGTTCTGGTGGTTCTCTACAGAAAACTTGATTTGAGGGCCTAGAAAGTACGGTAGTATCAAAATGATCACCCATATTTGAAATACTGGCTTAGGAATTTCTTGCTATGGTTACATAGCAAGTCAGTGCTTGTAAGGAATTGGTCTATGCTGTAAGCAGAAAATTGACTTTCCATAAGGGACATGTTCTGTAAAGAGCAATTGCCATTTTGCTTTCCTAGTTGGAGGCTGGTTTTTTATGGGAAAAGGGACTTGAAAGATTGTATATCCTGTTTCTTTTACCCTTCTCCTCCCCAGATATTGGCCAGCCCCATGTGCCTTTTCCTACTTTTGTGACACGATTGTACTAGCCAACTTCTCCCCACTTCTGAGGGAAGAGTCACATCACACCACTGTTCCTTTGCACATCCAAGGGACCTTTATCCCTGGCCAGCTGCTGTGACTGCAGCCCGGGCTTTTGTGCATGTGTGTCCAGCCTCATTTCTCCAAACCTTTAATGAGGCAGAGCTGAGAAAAATGGCACACAGGGGACAGTGAGAATGACATGCCCAAGACATGATCCTCCTGCTAGCAAGTCCCAGTCAGGTGTGTCACACCTTCCTGGAGATAAGCAAAAGCCCAGCTGGAGTCTTGGTTGATCAGCTTCTCCCCAAGCAAACATGTACCACTGAGAGGGATCATGTAGGGCACGTTTGTAATTGATTCAGTACTGTTGTGTGACAAAACACAATAGCTTTGTATGAGGCTTTAATATAAATCTCTTGCACTAGCTGAGCCTAGTAATTAAATCAATATACAAGAGAAGCTGGAGAAGTAGGATGAAAAAGTTTGGTTCCAGGTTAAATGTGGAACAGATGTTCCCTGACCCTCTCCCCTTCCTGCCCTGCTGCCTCTCCCTTTGTCCCTGACAACTGCAGGCATGAAATGCTCCTAGTTTAGAGTGACAAGGAAGCAGGAAAAAAAAAAAAAAAGAAAAGCAGAAAGTGATTGCATGATTCTTTGGCTAGCAATAAGTTGTTGCTATTTGAGTGCATGCTCTCCTTGATCTTCTGCTTATCGGAGTGGAGCAAAGTGGAGATCGGTGGCTGTCTTGGCCACAGTGACCATGAAGCGATTGAGTTTAAAATCTCTGTTGACAGGAGGAAAAGTGCCAGCAAAACCTCAACTCTGGACATGAAGAGAGTAGATTTCAGACTGCTCAGGGAACTAGTAAGTAAGGTCCCCTAGAAAAATGTTTTTGCAGGTCCTGGGATCCATCAGTGCTGGTCACTTTTCAAACATCACCTCCTAAGGGCACAGGAGCAGGGAACTCCCAAATGTCAGAGATCAAGCAGGTGAGGCAGAAGGCCAGCTTGGCTGAACAGGAGTCTTCTCTTGGAGATAAGGCTGAAAAGGAAAGTGTATGCCCAGTGGAAGCAAGGTCAAGTGACATGGGAAGAATTTAGAAACCTGAGTATTATGTTATGAATAACCAGAAAGGATGTCACCTTGAAGTAGGAATTGCTTACTGGCTATTTGAGGATTTTTTTTGAAAGTTTACAGTTTCAAAAAACAGAGTAGGAGTCATTGTAGGAGTGATGGTTGAATATTTTCCTATTAATTATCTCTGACTCATACAATTTTTGTAAAGTGGTACAATCCATGATGGATATTCCTCAGGTTACTTTACTGGCTGCCACCTAACCAAGCTGATTTGTTCTTAAATGTGTCCTTGTCTGGGTAGCTCTCAGCAATCTTTATTTTCCTTGGTCCCTTCTGTAGCCTGTGATCAATCAGTACCATCATTGACATGGAGGTGAGATGACAAAGCCCTACCAGGCCTAAGTGGACAGGGACAGTGGACCGACAACTCCCTCAGCTCCCACTGGTATTTCTTTTTTTCCAGTCAGGGCAAATTCTCCATCTGTGGTAGTTAAAACATATAAGCCCACATCTCTCTTTTGGATGAGATTCAAAAAGCAGATACCCTTCACTCTTTCTAAACTTGCTTTAACATGCTTAGACCTATGGCTCATGGCCCAGAGTGATACATGAGAAATCAATCTATCCTCAGTTCACATACAGGCAAGTTGCTGTGCTTGTGGAGATCTAATTCTGTCATTCTGCACACACAAGCAAAAAGTGTGAACCAGATAAGAAGAGATCTGAAGTCATGAACCACAGTTCCTAAAACCAAAGACACAGAAAGATCCAACTCAAATGATTTCAGAAACAAGCTTGAAAACCTAAGCAGGTCTTAAATTGGAGTTTATAATAATCCCATGAAAATCACACATCTACTGTAGGTACATATTGAATTAGCTTCACAGCTGCAGTATCTGTGAACAAAGTACTTCCCCATATGATCGGTCAAGATTGATTTTATATCCCCAAATAAATCTGTAAATAACCTTTTTTGTCCTCGGGGAATGTTTAGGTAAACATCAAGTGCCTCATTCAAAATACTAATTTTTCTGCCCCTTTTTCTAAGGGAGAGCAGAATTTGGCCACTGATTTTTCTGCATGGAGGTGGTCTTGAGTTAGAGAAATTTTTCATTTGTGGTGACATGTCCTGAATTATGTCTAATGCTCTTCTCTATATCATAATGCACTTATAAACTGACCACATACTCTGTGAAAATCAGTGACTTTCATAAGGCTTAGCACAGGTTGTTAGTGAATAAACACTCTCTAACAAGCTTCATTAATGTAATATTAGGACACTAACTTTTGGAAAGCCATGAAAATAAAAAGTCCATCATGTCAGGATGAGCAGCACCAGACTCTCAGTATGTACAGTCTGATGGTAAGCTCCAATTCTGCCTCAATAAGTGCAGCGAGAGATGTCTGAACAATTTCTGAAGTGCCTTGCCTTTGCTTGTGTTGAGCGAAGGGACGCACTGTAAAATGAACATGTAATCAGAAAGCTGAGGTCCTTTCTGTCACCTGGAAAAAACTTCGGTATGGACTTTCCATCAATCAAATAGACAATGCTGGAAACAATTAACTAACAAAATGCATCCTGCAACAGTCTTAGTTGCTATCATAGAGAAGGTCTCAGTAGACATGTCATTTTAGAAGGAGCTGAAAATTAGGAACTAGAATACCATATTCCTTCTGAATCTCCATCAAGTTCAACATATTCCAATGTAAAGAAACTAGAAGTTGTTTTACTTTTCCATTATTTACTTCCCATCTGGTTTTAAAATATCTGCATAATCCACCCAGAGCTTGCTCATCTATAAAGTGTCTATCTTCTAAGTTATGTTGATATATACATATATACATACATATAGAATCATTGAATCATAGAATCATTAGGTTGGAAAAGACTCTTAAGATCATTGAGTCTAACCATTAACCCACCATTGCCAACTCCACCACTAAATCATGTCTATAAGTGCCACATCTACACTTTTGAACATGGTGCTCAATCACTTCCCTGTGCAGCCTGTTCCAATGCTTGACAACCTTTCCTATGAAGAAATTCTTCCTGATGTTGAATCTAAACCTCTCCTGGCACAATTTGAGGCCATTTTCTCTTGTCCTGTCACTTGTTACCTGGGAGGAAAGGCTGACCCCACCTGGTTACAACCTCCTTTAGTGTAGTTGTAGAGAGCAACATGGTCTCCCCTGAGCCTCCTTTTGTCCAGGTTGAACACCCCCAGCTCCCTCAAGCTTGTGCTCCAGACACTTCACCAGCTTTGTTGCCCTTCTCTGGACACACTTCAGCACTGCAATGTCCTTCTTGTAGTGAGGGGCCCAAAACTGAACCCAGAATTTAAGGTGTGGCCTTATCAGTGCCAAGTACAAGAGGACCACTACTGCCCTAGCCCTGCTGGCCGCACTCTTTCTGATACAAGTCAGGATACTGTTGGCCATCTTGGCCACCAAGTTCCTCCCCTTAGGTTATAGCATTAGACAAAGCCTCTTTCATTCAGATGTCTAAAATTTAAACCCTAAAATCATGATCAGTACTTGCTACCACTTTTTCAGACATCTTCATAGAATGTAATATAATTTCTTAGTAAACAGATACTTAATGTGTACAATATCTGCTGCAAACACCACTGATGTATGTGGCATTTGGAATTTTCTGAGCAACTCTGAGACTGTTAATTAGAAACCCAGCTGCTGTTCCTAAAAGGGATATTTCATGTCGTTCCATTTAACAGCTACCTGACGGTTTTAGCACAGAGTAACACCACGGCTTTTCCTCTGAGATTATTTTTTAGACAGCCATGCTGCCCTAATATTTTCTGCAAGCCTGGACTCTACAGAACTAAGGAAAATGGGATCTCTCCGAAACACTCATGGTCTCATCAGAGATCAAGGGATGCAGAGGACCCTGTGTCCAGTCACCTTCCAGCCCTTGCCTGGCACCAGGCAGGTTTTCTGCAGTTGTGGAAGCAGAAATCTCCACCCCATATCAAGACTAACCAGTTCTTCCCAACAAGCACATGTCTTGCTCTTGTGTGTGGTATGTTTAAACTCCACGTTCTTCAACTTCCTTTGTCCCGTCCTTTAGTTTTTGTGCTCTTGGGAACACAGCAAACACTCCAGTATGCCATGTTTGTGTTCCAAGCATTACTCAAAGGTTTCATATTTCCAGACTGATATGGAAAGACACCCTAGAAATTGACCCAGATTGCAAATTGAATGGAAGAAATTTCCCAAGCTGCCATTTCTGGAGGACTCTTATTTCTCACTTACCTACTGAGAAAAACATACTACTGGGTTTGTCCTCCATCTCAAAGCAACCTACCTGCTTGCCTTAACTTTCAATCTGGCTAACAAAGCACAACAAATGAGCTTTATATGATTCACATGGTGCTTTCCCAAGCATCTGTTTTAAATCACCTATTTGAGAGTCTGAGACACAGTCCAAAGTGGTAAGGTGGCAGCCAGAATTGCATCTCTCTAATTAATTGGCTCAGAGCTCAGAGGCGGATGTGAAATCATTCACATGCTGCATTTTTCAGAGCTTTTATTTCTGTGTGTTTTCCAGGCTTGAGCTAAATGGATCTACAGGAAAAGTAAATGCAGCAAATAACACTCACTCAGCACAACCCCATGCAGCAGTTCATGGTGGTACCACTCCAGAGAGAGAATCTTGGCTGGGACACTGAATTGTCCTGAGCTAGTGGAAAAGCAGATCATTGCCAAGAGATGTGGAAAACAGCATTTTTTTCAACTCCAAGCAGGTAGAATGGAAGTAGCTGAGAGATCTTTGTAGCTGACATTTTCCATGGAAGGCTGGTGTTCTTGCTTCGGACTGTTAATATTGCCACCAAACTGGGACAAGGAAACCCCCTTCATATCAGTCTCAGTACTGACCTATGAACCACAGGAACTCCTGTCCCAGGACCTCTGGTCTTCTTTTCCTTGGTCTGTGGCCACCATAGCACTAGGATTCCTCATGACTATTAGAGAAAATTTCAGAGCTTTTTTCTATGAAATTTCTCATTGTTCTAATCTCTAGAATTCAAGCTAGATAGCAACTACAGTGCCTCCCTATACATGTATTCTGATAACTTCCATTAGATGACCATAGGCATCTTCAAAATCTTGTGCTTTGTGTGTTGATCTGAGTAAAAATGATAAATATATTTATTCTCAATGGCATGAAACGGCAACTGGGAAAAATATTTAAATTAATAGTGTTTGTATAATATTCAAACCTCTGCTCCTCTTTCAGGAAATGAGAGCACCTGTATAAATATTTGATCTAGAGAAGTTAAAGGTCACATTACCACTACGTAGTCCATGGCCTCTGAAGGTTAAAATATCCTTTTACAAAAAAAATATCGTTGCCTTGAAGAGGTTGGGCAGGTATTCCCTTGGCTGCCATTGTAACCTTTGTCCTCAGTCCTACAAGCACTTACACACGTGCTCAATTTTAAGCACGTTTGTACCTCTACTGTACAACTCATAGGGATGTGATGAGGTTCCACTTAGTGTTGTGGGGTGGCCTGATGTTATTAAGTCAAACACTTGATGCTTCCCTGTTTTATTGGAATAACCATTTACTGGGACTGCTGTAGACCTCAACGAAGACAACACAATCCACAGACTCTCTGTAACTCAGAGAAACCCCTCAGTTCGCTTCGAGATGGTGCTTCAAAGCAATTGACTCCTTCTGCAACCAGTTCTCATAGGAGTTTTTTTCCTAATGTGCCTTTTCAGGGGTGTCAGGTCTTTAAATGAAACAAAAAGTACCGTAGTTATGAAGTCACCATTTTGTGATTAGGTACTGGATACTAAGTTTTCTCATTTTTATTTGTTGTTTTCATGTTCTTTCTTTCTACATCATTCTTGAGGTGATGATTTTAGCTTTTCTTTAGAAGCAGCTTTGTAACAGTTCTTCTAGTATTCTTAGAGTGATATTTTTCAAATGCCACAGTGATTTCAGGAGTTGAGTTTCCAAGTGCCTTGGGTGCTAATGCATCTAATTTGAACTTTCAAAACTTACTTGAAGTCAGATGCTTTGAGAATATCTTAAGATCTGATCTTCAGTTTATTATATAGCGTTTTCCTCTCAAATCACATTTTTTAACTCTTCTGTTTACATTTCAGATACCTTACACAACCTTGTTTGTACCTTCTTTTATAACTTCTCTTACACACAGCAATATTAGAACTACAGTGTCTTATCACATTGCTGAGTCCCTAGAATCAAAACGTTTGTGATACCTACACTGAAGTTCACATCATTGCACTCAGTATGACTTGAGCTTTCTAACCAAGGCAAGAGACCTCAGCAATCAAGCTTGTCTCCTGGCCCAGGATGGCTTCATGGCATTAATCAAGCTATGTGGCTGAATATAGCCCAGAAAAATGTGCTTCATTTTAGTGGAGAGATAAAACTCACAGATGAGGTCATTGCCCCAATATTTGTAAGACCTCACTGATGCCTCAGAACTCATTGCCCTCATATCATCTGTCCTTCAAAAGGGGATTTCAGCCACCTGCAGGTGGTGCCAACAGTGGTACTGTCTGTAGAGTCATGCCACCAAAAGACTTCGGCTTTGACAAACAACAATATAACAAAAATAATCTTTTCAGGTAAAATTCCTGAGTATGGTTTCCCCCATTTTGTTACATAGGTGACAAAAGCGAACTTTTTAAAGATCGTGTTAGCAGATTTTAATATTGCTGGCTAGGCTCAAGTGTCTCCATGCAGCAGTTACTGAAGCAGCTGGACTATCAAGTGCTGGATGCTGCATTGCACTGTTGGAACATGGAGGTGAGATGACAGTATTAAATGCTTAATGAAATGCTGCTGGGGGGGGGGGGCAGGAGGTGAAGGGCAGCTACTCTTAGCTCATCTGGTGACCTGTCTCTAGTTATTGCTCTCCCCACTCACTCTGCCATTAACATCTGCATAATTTCTAAAGGATTGTTATTTCTGCAGTATAAAATGTACTGTTGGTGTGAACTCAGCTTGTCCTGAGGCTTTTTTCATCTGTTACTCACTTCCAGGAATGATCTTACTATCTCTTTTGTGGTGCCTCTGCTACCCCACATTAATTGCTGACTGCAAACATCTGCCTATTGAGTGTCTCACTGAGGCAGTTGACCTTCGTAGTTTCACATTCAGTGTATTGCTGCAGTGAGGATCATGCTGGTTTTTTCTTTGATATCTGGAAGGGGTAAAATCAATTTTTTTGCTCTTTGGGTCATAGTTACATTATTTGTGTGGTGATTCCCTTCAGCAACTGGAACAGTTGTCACCAAAGAAGTAATCAGTTACAATATTAGATGAGTTTTCTAGTTTGTAAGAATTTGGCAGTGAAGATTTCCTGTAATGTTATGATTTGCATCTCGAATGATGCCAGATTTAACTGCCACATGCATATAATGTGTTTGGAAGGCACAGGCTTTTCTGATCACAATGTGTATAATAAAGAATTATAATTTCTAGTCATCCTTATACATACGTCTTGCATTTTTTTGAGTTTCAGACATGAGCTAATAAGATACACATTCTTAGAAGATAACTATCCTCTCCTGATTGTGATGGTTCAAAAAGATACACAAATATCTAGTTCAAGCCTCTAAGACTCTGAGTTGTTTAGGTCTGTTAGTGTTTAAGCATCAGTTTTCACAGTAAAGAGACAAAAAAGGATAAAAATAAGTACAAGATTTATTTGCAACTTTCTCTCTGTTAATGTTTATCTCTGTGGTGACAGATCTTCCCTTTTGTAAGGGATTGATAACAATCATGGATTTGACAACAATCAGAGCAGGCTGTTAAGTATTATGGAAACCTGCTGGGTTTTTTTATTCATAGTACTATCTCCATGTTATTTGGTGGACAGGACCACGGAGAGTCATTTCTATCATGTAGTAATCAAGAGGGAAAACCTGCTCTTCATTAAACTGATGTGGAATGAATTTTGTGGGCAATAATATATTATTGTTAGTAGCTTCAACAGCTTCTCTGCCATATAGTAACAATGGTGCCTTAAACATTTCTCTAAGCCACAAAGCCTTTGAGTCAACCCACAATAGCACCTGCTCCAAAACATCTTTCCAGGTACACTGAGTCCCTCTCACGAATAGCTGGGCACTGATGCACTTTATTTTCCTGTTGTGTTGCTGGGTACTATTTTCTCACAGAGGTAAGGCTAAAATTTGTTCCATGCTGTGGAAGCCCAGTCACTGAGCTAGAAATGCTGGTTAAGAAGGGACAGTGCACTTTGTTTCCATGGGCTTTCTGCTATTGCCAAAAGGGACAAGTTTTCAGAAATGCCAAGCATAATTTGCTTTGTTGCCTGAGCCTTTCAGAAAGTCCTTACTCTAAGAACTCCAAACTCTCTACTGTCTAAAAATAAAAGCCAGCTTTTGGCTCAGTTGCTTCTTAATCTTGCATATCTGAAATCAAACATTAGGCACCTCATATTAACTACCATGTAAGAACACCATGATCTGGAAACCCAAGTAATGTCAGACACACCGGGAGATCCAGTTGGCCAAATGTCACATCTGTGCAGAGGCCAAGCTCCCAGAAAACTGGGCACACATTTCCATGGCTCATAAAGCTCAGTCTGAGAGTCTGTGTGATAGCAGATCTGGGCTTGCAGCTCCAAAAGGTACAAATAAGTGGAAACTGGATGTAAAAGAAAAGCTTCCAAATTATCCCATGAAGCATTTGTCATATCCCAGATGGCTGGAGCCACGAATTTTTCTCAGTAGCATATTGGAACCTATCTAGTAAATGACAATGACAGACTAATAATAATAATAAAATTAAAGAAAACCTTGTGCCCTATGAAGATTAAAGCAGATAGTTTTGCAGATGTCTGAGGAACACAGTTTTAATTTAAGAAAGAACTAATACTTTTAGTTACAAGATTCCACATAGATGCATTTGGAGCAATATTTCTTGATGTCCAGAACAACAGATTGTCCTCTGGTGCACTTCCAGCATGGTTCCATTCAAGGGACATAAGGCAATTCAGAGCACACTTGCAGTGCTGAACAGGCAGTCAGAAGTTAACAGCAGATAAATCACTATTGGTAAATACCAATTTGTGCTCTCAGTTGCTGGCTGCAGGTGTTTTTCCTAACCCCCCTTCCATTCACATAAGAAAGAACAGATTTGATCCCTTTAATTCCAATAGAACTGCAATTTACTGGGAGTGGAGGGCACACAACACTTCTCAGCAGGGCCTCCCTTTTTCATCACATCAATACCTTTGTCTGCATCATCTTGTCTGGGAAGCATATAAGGCTCAGCTAACCTTGCTAGCAACATTTGCAGGATAACTGTACGGCTCTAGGGTTTGTCAGACATGTACTGAAACATTGCAAAATGTGCCACATTGAAAAATACTTTCCTAAATACGCAATTGTAGTGATGACAGCTTCCTAGAGACATATTTTACAACATTATGATGTCTTTCTGCTGTGTACCAATCTTTTATGTGCACTAAACAAATTGTGATGGAAGAGTTTTAAGTATTCATTGGAGAATAGGTCATTATAAGTACATCCATATTTATGACCAAGATCTATAGGACTGCATTGTTTCTGGCTGTATAGCTATTATTCATCTGTAATTGCAAAAATAAAGCCTGCCGGTTTTGCTTTTCAGTTACAAACTGTAATGGAGCAACTCATCTGATTTACCTTTTAACAGCTGGGAACTCTGGAGTTGCATTAAATACTTTCTGTTAAATCCTTCTCTATTGGAAACATTTTTTCATGACAGTGACTTTTTCTGTAGATCACTGACAGAATATGAATTTTGAATAGTTTTTTCAAACACCATTTATGCTCAGTGTGCTGTCCAAAAGTTTCTCTTTAAAATCTTCTGATTGAGTGCATAAATAAGTGCCCAATATGACTAGAAAACATATCTAATTATTTGTAACCCGATGACCTGTATATTATTCAAAATACTTCAGTAGTTAAGCTGAAAAGTAGAAATATAAATTTTACTTTAGGTCTTAAATTCATAATCTTTTTCTATTTTCTTCAGGTACACAGTACCTTATAACCATAGACTAAGCTGTTTCTGAGTCCTGGAGAGATCTAACAACTCAAGTGTTTAGGTTTATATCAGCTAATTTTGACATTAGGAGTATGTACTCTCAAATAGTTGAGAACACATAAGTTTGTGTTTTCTGAGAATTCTAATTGATTTAACTTTCTACTTTAAATGTCAGAAATAAATCTGGAGGGAACTGATAAATATAATATAAAAGCTTTATCTTCATGCTCAACCCTTCCTTTCACATTAAACTCTTAGATATAATGAAGCTATATGCCTCTTAACATCCAGAGAGCTAAGGAACTTGGATCACATATAACATTTCTGCTGCTTATTTCATGTGCCGAGTGGTGAAATAAGTGGAAGGCATCTGTGTATATATGTACATATAGGCTATTAATGTATGTATGTGTATCAGTAGTCATTAGACTTGAATGCTATTTCAAATAATATTCGTGTAATATAACCAGTAGTATTTGTTAATGTTAACTAAAGGCCAGCTTTATGAAACACTGAGATGCAGATCATGTGGTGCCTTTAAAATGCATGACTGCAACTAATTGCTGTATGTACATGTGGTGTTAATTCTATGGGGGTGACAAAAGCAGCACTATTGAGAAAATTCTTGAAAACTTCAGCGTTTAGTTGGTGGAGTACTCATTTTCTAGCTAGAAATTATGACACTTCCTGACAGAATAGAAACATCCCATTGTTTCATTTGGAAGTACTGAACAATAGAGCAGAGGGTTATCCTATGTAGGCTGTTTCATGGCTGCTAATCTTTTAGAGGGGACACTGAACCTTCAAAAACATCTAAAGCAGACAATGTAATTGAGAGGAAACGGCAACCAGCTCCCCCAAGCCGGTGATCCTGGGCTAAGTTTCATCTGGCATACAATTGAAGAGGACTTTCTTTGGGCCACTGAGCTTGTGAGACAAGCACTGATACTTGGAATCAGTCAGAAAACGTCAACAGTATCCTGGAAAACATGGCAGATGACTGGTTTTAAGTGGTATCAAAGAAAAGGCCACTCCCTCACCTTCTTTTGAAATCTTGCAAGATACCCTTTCAAGAGTACTGTTCTGTTCAGGAGTAACTGTGTTTTACAATGAATAAAATCCAGAAAAAAAGGGAAACCACATGCCATATCACAGCTATCTCATATTTCCTCTGAAAGTCCCATGAGAGTGACTTCTGCAATGATATAGACTCATACAAAAGAAATTTCCATAGAGAAAGGGAAAATCTACCAGTTCTCCTCTGCCAGGTTTGAGCAACTACTGTTTGGAAGCTCCCACAGGTTGTGCAATAAAAAAACCCTGAGAAAGAGACCCTTAAGGCTGGAGCCAGAGGAATTCCTCATATTGAAAAAAAAAATTGTGTGGAAAGTCCCTCCAGTGATGAGACTGGAAAGACTGATCTTTAGTTGAGAACTGGGGCTGAATTGCGCTGAGATGGTAAAATCCTTCCCATTTATTCAAGTTCAAACAAGTTCCCAGATGGAGTCCATCAAATTGGAAAGTGGATACAGTTCAGAAGAAGGTGAGGAGTTATGGGACTTATAATTTTCTTTCCTGAAACTTCTGAAGTCTATTTTTTCCCCAAGGAACTCGTTTACTGCCTGTTGTTAGTTGATAAAGTTTGAAACAAAAATGTACCAGAGAAAAATAATGGGAGAATGGTAAACTGGAAAAAAAAAAAAAAATCTCAAACTACATCTACTGATTTCCTCTTTTTCAGTCTTCCAGAGTGGTGTTGGGATGAGTTTGGGATTTGCTTATTCTGCCTGTGTGATCACTTGCATATCTTTGAAAAGAGATTTGCACATGTTCTTGGAAAAGCCACTTCTCAAAACAATAATGAACAACTGTTTCCTCCATGGTATTGCTATTGCATGTGTGTACACACAACACACAGTCCCTAAATAATCTCTACTGCCCATCTGTTTGGAAGATGACTATCTGGCACTATGATACTGTCAACTGGTGTGCTTTGCTCTATGTTTGTGCTTGTCGAAAATGCACAGCACTGATGGACACAGTGTTCTGTTTATCTGCACGACATAACACAAGCAAGAGGATGGGATTCCTCATTTTCCTAGGGAAAACCTGGGAAAAACTGACTTAATGTAGAGACTAGCCCCCAAATTGACAAGCAGTCTGAAATCTCCCATGACAACTCAGAGCAGTGTCACCTCCAGTGCAGTGTGTATACTATTATAAAGGGGTGTACGTGCCTGTGTATGTAAACAGATAAAGGTGTGTGTAACCATCCATCCACAACTAGGAATTACCTACTGGATGCCAGGATTGAGATTTGAATGCCTCAGTACAGGCATTTAGTCTAATTTGAAATACTCTGCAATATCCTGATGTGATTGGCAGAAGGACAAATGTCCTCTGGACACTCAGTACCCCTCTGGGCCAGCAGCTAGAGGTCAGGTAGGAATCCTGTGGCCATATAAACTAACATGATTAGTTGACTGAATTCTTCAGACTGTGATTGTAAAAAAGCCTGAGGTCTAATTATGACACTACTGAGGTAAAACTCCTAAACTCAGTGATATATCTCTAGCAAGTACAGATTTTTGTCTTCCACCTCCTAATTTATGACATTGCATTCTCTGTCACTGCTCACTGCATTCAAAAGAACAAACACACCAACTTGCATTTAAATACTATTTCTGCCAAAATCCCTGTAGAGGACTAAGAGGAATAATGAAGGCTTGTCTACAGTTGATTGTTTTTTACAAGACAATCCCAAATCCAAAGAGAAAACGAAAGTGAATAATACTAGGAGAAATTCCTTGGGACAAAGGTTTTACCCATTTACCAACAATAAAAAACCCAAGTAAAGAAATACAAGAGTTCAGATCAGAATGTTTTCAAATAAGTATTCAATGACAGACCTGCAGATTACTGGTAAATTACCATATCCATCAACATGGGGTGGCTTGGAGATGTTTAAATTTCAAAATGATTGTGCCATGGAAACCTATCAGAATGAGGGATGTGTAGTTGTTGCTACTGAGTGTGAAGGGCCAATGTGTGATCTCAGCCCTGCCACCTTTGCTCCAGTAAAGGCAACTGTTGGGAATTCCACCTGCCAGGGCTATGTGAAGGTGAGGAACTCCCTCTGTGACTCACCTACTTACCAGTTATTACTTTACAAGTACTAATTAAGGCTTTGTGACCTGAGATTTATTCAGAAGTGCTTAGCTAAGGAAATAAGATCTCAGTAAGCATGCGAGTTGAGCTACAGCTGTGGTGACAGCTATGTAACTCGTAATTTTCTTTATTCTGTCAGCAATGTGCAGACATTTCTATTCACATAGCTACTGCCATTGTATTGCAATACAAGTTGCAAAAGCAAATAAAGCTTTTAAAGTGCTCCAGATCTTGAAGAATTGTCCAGGAGAATTGAATCGTAATTCTATTTCTCTGAGAAGAGTTTACCACCCTCTATTTATTCAGAATAGTTTCAGGAGCCACAGCGTCTGTCACTCCCAAATCTACAGTGTTCATGGAGTCCAAATGTCTGCTAACAACTTTCACAAGTTTGTGTTGGTGACACCAGTGAAGTGGGCAACACTGATCATTCACCCCACAGGAATAGCCGTTGGCTTATCGCTGATGCAAACTGTGGCAATGCAGAATGAGGAAGGGATACCATGTGTAGTCTTATGATGCTGTTGATATCTTTAAAAGTCATTACAGCTGTAATGGGAAGCCCTAGAAGAAGTACAGTATGTCATCAGAGAGGAGGAGTCACTGTAAGTGCTACATGCCAGACAATTCCACATTTCCTTCCCAACTATTCAAGCCACCTGAGTGTTTCCATGCAGAATAACAAGATTTACTGGAAGTCTGTGGTCACATCACCCAAGAAAATTATAGTTTTTCATCTCTGAAAAAAATCCCATGTATAAGTTTTAGGGAATCTCGATTCTCAGATCTTCTTTTCCTACAGTGTTATAAGATTATATCTGAAAATTTATCACTTAGCAGACAGAAGATAAAAGACAATTCCAACCACCACTTTAACATCATCTGTTTAAGTTCATGAGTTGTGCTCATTAACTCCTGTCGCTCCCAATAGCATAACTTACTTTCAGAATTCCCAAACTCTGATGGACTTCTAAGAGAAATTTGTTTTTTCTTTACCGAGATATCTTTAAATTTGACCTTCTTTTAAAGCCAGCTGTAACAGGACCTGGTGCTGAGAGATGTCGGGAACTGACCACCTGCTCCCCATCTTTCTGTGTGGGAACTGGAAAAAAAATGAGTCTATCTACCAGAGCTGTAGAGTTTAGGATATGGTAAACTGGACACATCAAAGAGTAGTGCTTTTGCTTTCAGCTCTGAATAACAAAAAGGTGCTTAAAATTAAGATTCAAAGTCTGTACTTAAGACCTACAGAGATTATGAGATTGCAGAACTAGGTGCTACTGCATCTTGACAGTGTGTGAAGATCAAAGCTAATTACTTCAGCAACCAAACAGGGATTTAGAAGTCCAGTTTTTGGTGTGTACTTCTGAAAAATCTTGGCCTGTGTTAAGTATAATTGAAAGAAATGTGGCTTTGTAACACAGAAGTCCTTGCACATGGGAATATTGTTTTCCACATGCAAACAATATGTGTACACAGACTGGTGCTTATATGTCTCATTACTTGATCAATGCAGGGATTTTTTTTCTTCTTTTTTTTTTTTTTTTGGTCAGAGCATCAGTAAATTTCATCCCAGCATTTATTAACCTAAGTATTATGTATTAGACACCAGAGGTAATTTTTTTCACTCTTTTTTGCACTAGTCATCTCTCAATTAAAGTTCTATATCCAATTTCAAAGCCCATGCTTCTATGAAGTGGACATATTGTAGACAATACACAGAAGAGGAGCAAAAATTATAACAGTCTTGAAAACCATGACCTTTGAAGGAAGGTTTAACTGACGGAGTTTGTTTAGTCTAGAGGAGCAGAGCCTACAGGTGACATGATAACTGCTCTCTGATACGTATAAAGTTATTATGAAGAGGTAAGTGACAAATTGTTCTGTGAACATTTGGCAGCTGGACAAGAAACAACTGACCTTTCAGCAAAGAAGATTCAGGTGAGATTTTAGGAAAATATGTTTTATAAGCACAATTAAGCTTTGCAACATGCTACTGAAGGAGACAATGAAATCTCCTCATGCAGATTTCATGGCAAACAGCTGTCGGGAATGGTCTTGGCAAGCAGGAAACTTGGCATCCAAGTGAGGGGATTGTCTAAACGGCCTTTGAAGTCCTGTTCCGGTTTACTTTCCTGTGCCTGTAAATTTTCTTTCTGCATGTCTTTTGTTGCACACTCTGAGAAATACGATGATATTAAAGCTGCTGATTTGAAGGTGAGTCTTTGGATAGCTTCAGTTTTGATGTGTTCAAAGTGTGCTGTGTTTCCTCATCTGGTTTTGAAGTCATCAGTGGACAAGGTGACCTAGCAGGAGTGTCTTAGTGTCCTAACAAGCCCCAGAGCATTTCTTGAAGTCCCCTGAGCCACCAGAGCCCTTAAGGCTAGGTGCCGACGAGTCTTTTAAGGTAGTTTAAAGAAGTTTTTAAAGCCATCCTCTGCTTTCTTGTGTGCTCCCTATAACCTAGTGCAACAGATTGCAGGGTCTCTGGAGTGCGATTCCTACATAAAACCAACAGAAGTACTGCAGGATTTGCTATATCGAAAGAAAGCCCAAAAGTTTCATTTCTTCTTGTGGGAGAGTGTGATTTGAGAAAGATGGGGGGGGGGGCCTCAAATGCGTAATACTGTGGGGTTTTTTACCCTCTGTTAGGTTTCACTGTCTCTGTGACTTGCTAGCAACAAAGTATTAATGCAAATTGTTGCTTCCTGCTTTTTAGTTTGCTGAGGGGAATAGTGGAGGAAGATCATCACTTATGTTCCTTTGACATTGTAAATGATTCTCTGAGGCTCTGAAAAGGTCAGTGACAAACAAATGCTGCTGGTTTGGTTTCACTTGAAGCTTCTGCAGAATTTGAATGGCGTAAGTCAGCAAAACAGCATATGTTTTTCATGAAAAATATGTTGTTCCTAATGTTTTCTTTTTAAGAAGAAAAATGACCCATTCAGGAAAATTTTCTGACATTTCTATATCTTTGAAAATTTTACTGGAAAAAATTCTAATTTTCTCAGTTTATTGTTCTGTAAGTGTTACTTTATCATTCCCTCCTTCTGTTTCCCTTTTCCCTCATGTTGTCATAGGCTTTTCGGACTCTGTGGTGACATGGGAATGGCTGGTGTGAGACCACATGTATACATAGGTGGTGCTTATAAGAATGTCACTTAATCCCCTGAGTCCTTTAACTGGTGGGTTGTGGGTTTTTTTTTTAACCTTTGGAAACCTCTCTTGATTCTATTACTCCTCCTGGTGTAGAACTCGATCACGTTGTTCTGTTGGAGGATGACTAGCGAAGGAAAATGTATCTTTTTGCTCCAGTGGATTTTAGTTCCTTTAATGAGAGCACCTCTGTCTCAGTCCTCCCGGATCTGATCTTGGCTTTGTCTTGGCTTTGTCTGATTGTCGAACAACTGCGTTCATGTTTACCTCCATTAAGTCGGCAGTTATTTTGAATGACACGTGACAGTTGCACCTTGCCATTTCTCTGTAGCTGTATGAGGCAAGACTCAGAAACAGAAGCTGTGTGTCTGAGTTTACTCAGACATGAGTCACCTACATCATCCTAACTTTTGATAGACAATGCAGTAACTGGTCACAACCAGCATGCCTTCATGAGAGGAAAGTCCTGTTTATCAAACATGATTTCCTTTTATGACAAGGTAACCCACTCAGCTAATCAAGGGAATCCAGCTGATGTAATCTTTTGGGATTTCAGTACAGGTTTCGATATTGTCTCTTAC
Source organism: Corapipo altera (assembly GCF_003945725.1). Classification (NCBI taxonomy): domain Eukaryota; kingdom Metazoa; phylum Chordata; class Aves; order Passeriformes; family Pipridae; genus Corapipo; species Corapipo altera. Next base: position 8,717,214 of record NW_020884892.1, read on the forward strand.
AGGATCCTTCTGGACAAACACATCATGCTGTGGGTGATCAATTGGCTCATGGGTTGAGCACAGAGGGTAATAGTGACTGGAGAAATATCAGAGTGGTGACCTGCCACTAGTGGGGTTCCACAGCGCTCTGTCTTGGCCCTGTGCTCTTCAACATCTTCATAGATGACTTGGATGTAGGACTGGAAGGGATGTTGAGCAAGTTTGCAGATGACACAAAACTGGGAGGAGCTGTTGACTCCCTTGAAGGCAGGGAGGCCCTGCAAAGAGACCTCCACAAATTAGAGGGCTGGACAATCACCAGCTGTATGAAGTGTCAGATTCTGCACCTGGAATGGGGCAACCCTGGATGTTTTTAGAGACTGGGGAATGAGATACTGGAAAGAAGTGCCACGGAAAGGGACCTGGGGGTCCTGGTCAATGGCAAGTTGAATATGAGTCAGCAGTGCCCTGGCAGCCAGGAGAGCCAAATATGTCCTGGGGGGCATCAGGCAAAGCATCGCCAGCTGAGAGAGGGAGGAGATTGTTCCACTCTGTTCTGTACTGGGGCAGCCTCGCCTTGAATATTGTGGCAGTTTTGGGCACCACAATATAAGAAAAATATTAAGCTCTTAGAAACTGTCCAAAGGAGTGCAACAAAGATGGTGAAGGGCCTTGAGGGGAAGCCATGTGAGGAGCACCTGGTCTGTTCAGCCTGGAGAAGAGGAGACTGAGGGGAGACCTCCCTGCAGTTACAACTTCCTCATGAGGGGAAGAAAAGGGGTAGACACTGATCTCTTCTCTGTGGTGACCAGTGACAGAACCCAAGGGAATGTCCTGAAGTTGTGTCAGGGTATGTTCAGATTAGATACTAGAAAAAGGTTCTTTACCCAGAGGGTGGTTGGATGCTGGAACAGGCTCCCCAGGGAAGTAGTCAGAGCACCAAGCCTGACAGAGCTCAAGAAGCATTTGGACTATACTCTCGGGCATGTGGTGTCACTGTTGAGGAGGGTCCTGTGCAGGGCCAAGAGTTGTACTCAGTGATCCTTGTGGGTCCCTTCCAACTCAGCATATTCTGTGATTCTGTGATATCTACTGTCGGTCATGGCTCTTTGAAACCTCACTATCAGGTACTTAGGAGAGTGCATAGCAGTACAAAACAACTTTTTGTTTGTTTGTTTGTTTTGTAGTTTGTCTTTGCTGTTAGACTTTTTTACTATGGTTTCTTCTTTCCACTAGCTTTGTTAACCTTCTTTTGAGCTGAAATTCCCACTTGGCACTAGTGAGTTTAGTTTTTCTGTGTTGTTTTGTGGCCTCTTGCAGTTACAAAATAAGGTTACGAAGCTTGCTCTCAGTTTCCTGGCCACAGCTGATTCCTGCACACTGCCAACAGACCACTTTTCTGAATTAGAACTCTAATCCACTGTAGCAATATTGCTCACTGACACAGAGAGAGAGTATTCAAATTCTCACAGTATATTTTCTCACAATTTCTGTCTGAGGTTTCAGAACTCTGTCAAATCTTTGCTTTTACTGAAAAACCTCTTTGTTAATGCATGATGTGTATGTGGTTTGCTTTAAACTGAGTATTCAAGACTACCGAGTATGCACATTCCTCTATTTTTTGATGTCAAATCTTAAATTTGGTGAGATTACTGCTAAGCCACCATGAAGTGAAATCCTGTCTTGCACATAAATCCTGGCACCATCTACATGGGGTAAAACATGAGTAGGTTTTCTTGTAAGATGGCCAGGCTCAGACTTTGAATTGTTGCATTTTGTAGAACCTTGTACTGGAAAGAGCAAGGTTGCCCTAAAGCATTCAGCAGCAGCAGCAGCTCTCAAAGGCATAAATCTGAATTCCTCTCCTGGCTGCACAGTCTGTGTAAAATGTGTTTGCCTGAAGATGCTTGTGATTGACTTTTATGAGTACTTTATAAAACTTATGCCATCCACCCAAAAATGAGTAAAGGGAATCTCTCCATTCTGAATATCATAATGGATATCCTTATCCCAATATCTCTCTGAGTGTACCTCCTTTCTCTATTGGTGGATGCTGTAGGCTGACTTTGCATAGCCACTGACTCTTTCTGAAGCATCACATTTTCATTCAAGCTGTTCTGTAAGGCTGTAGTGTTTTATGACAAATGCTTTCCTTTTGATCAGTTTTACTTTTCCAAGTGTCTGTTCTTTGGTCTATGATTTTCTCCATATTTCTTCACTTTGTTTTAACTGTCTGAAGGCACCTGCGTTTTTGATAAATGTGCACAAAGTCCATATGTTTAGCTGCTCCTGCTGGTTGTTGGATTTGTTTCACAGTTTCTCATCCAGGCTTTTCCCAATTGCTTGTGTCTTTCAGAATTTCCTCAATCTTGAGTCTTGGTGACCTCAGTGCTGGCGGACTCCAACTCATTGTTCTTTATCCTGCCATTCACTCTCTGGTAGCTAGTATGGGTTTGTCATAGCTGGATACCATGATCTCCACTTGCCACAACATCACTTGATACGTAACAGGCCAATTGTGAAGTCTAACTCTTCCCCATAGTCTGTGTGATGTTTTCTCATTCTTTCACTCTTCTTCCATGTGGTGGTTTGGGAAAAAAAATTTCAAAAAGCTAATTTCAAAAGCTTTTCTACAATTTGTTCAAATGTGAGAGAGAAGTTTTCAGACAGGCACAACTCAGTATGGGGGAAGGGAATTATATTACAATTTATTACTAACACAATAAATACTATAATACATATATATACATATATATAACAATTTTAACTATCTCTCCTATTCTGAAACAATATATATACATAGACTATCTCTCTTTTCCTTTAAAAAGTCCAGAAAGAAAGAAGTCTTCTTTTCACTTTCAGGCCACAGCTCTTCCAAATTAATTTTTGCGGCACTTGGAAGTGTCTCTTATCTTTAAGGCAGCAGTTTTGATTTGTCATAGCTGGAAAATCTCTTTTTCTCTTCATCAGAATGCAGGGGGACTCTCTTTCACCCCTATTCACTTACCATGATCAGTACCACGGAGTGTAGGGAGTTAAAGCCTAAAGTCTTTATCTTCCATTCTGTGGAGGTCCCTATCCCTAGGGATCAAGCTCCCCGGGTCAGAACGTTTTTTGAGGGGTTTTCGGTTCAGTTCTTACCCCGGAAACATTCCAGCAGACCTCTCTCTCTCTCTCTGCTCTGTTTCATTCTTGGATTCAAGCACACTCTGGCTCATCCGATTCACTGCTTCTGCCACCCCTTCGCAGAGGCCTCTCTACTCCGAGCTGCTGCGGGAGCTCAGGCTACTCCTCCTCAGGGGTTTGCTCCGTGGCTGCCTCTGCCTCAGGGTCTTAGCTGCTGCTTCGACCTGTCCCGGGCCACTCCACGGCTGTATGCTGCAGCCGCCTCTCCAAGGGTCGTGGCTAATCAACCTGGTCAACTCAGGCCACCCCTCGACTCGCGCTGGCTCCGCTCCAGTGCCATGTCTGCCCACTGGTTGCGGCCCTCCAGCTGGCTGATCGAGCACTGCGCCGCTGCCTCTCCCTGGAAGTGTGGGGGGGCGGTACGGTCTTAACTCAGCATCCTGACCCAACTACAAAGCCATGCCAGGTCCCACTGAGTTAGGACCGGGGAAGGAAAGAAGCCCCCAGCACCAACAGTCAGGACCAGGGGGGAAACCCCCCCAGCTCGCCACTTAACACGTGGCATCTCAACTCATGGCTGCCTCTCTTCCAGTACGCAATTAAAATTAACCTCTTCTCTTCCAGTTTTGTGAGTGTGTAATTTCTGCAGGGTGCACCAAGTTTTTAATTGGCCCAGTATCAAAAACACTGCCACTGGGGCAGACTATCACCAGCCGCAGGGGGGAAAGGTTTTTTCCAAACCACCACATTCTGGAAGAGCCCTTGATGGTATCTGCATATTCACTAGGTATCACTGTCTTTATCTGGATTGCTGGCCTGGAGACTGTGCATGACTCTTTACTGTCAACATTTTGTCCCTTAGCTTATTTTGGTTTACCTGCCCTTGCAGATTGTATATATTTTTCCTAGAGCTAGATCTACTTGCTTCCCCAGTCTCTCCAGTTAAATAGATTGTGTCCTGTCTCTTTAAAGTGAGGGATTTATAACTAATTTTTGCAATATTTTACTAGGTATAACCACAGTAAATATTTTTTCCTCTTTTAAGCACCAATAAGTCTCTAATTTCATTCCCTCTGTCTCAGGACTAAAGTTGAACAATTAATTTAATTACTGAAATGCTGCAGCCTTGGTGGGCTTTGTTCCCTATGGACACAGATTCCCCATATCTTCTCCAAACTTTCTCCTCCTAAGACACCTACTGCTTTCCCCAGTTTCCATGCAGGGGACTAACCAGTCCTGTTCACTTTCTGCTAATGACTTCTCTAGTGGATGTAAATGAACCATTTCCTAAGGAAGGCTATGTGCATATTTTATGGAAAATAAGAACTGTGATAACCTACTGCATCAGCATTATAGGAGTCTCCTGTGGGAAGTGAAGAGTCAAAGTTGCAATGAGCTCTGAATTATTGCTTCGTTTGAGCATGATAGTGCCCAGCTTCTCTCTGGCAAGTCAATCTTTCCTTCAGAATTCAATGTATCCTCCCACCCACTCTCTGGTCCCTCAAAAGGTGCCCCTATGCTATTTACTTCCGCTTATTTTTAATCTCCCTTTCAAATCTCAGTGATGAGAATGAAAACAAAACCTTTCTTAAAAAGAGAACATTACCCAACAATTTCTCAAGGGAATCACTTGGGCTTGAGTTTGTCTCATTTCATCTGCAACTGAAGCCTAGAAAACTACTGTGGCTTCGCATATAACTTGAGATTATGCTTAAATTTGAGCACAAATTTAAATGACTCTTCAGAAAATCATTCCAGTTTTACATGAGGCAGGTGTCTACTATCTGTGTAGAAGAGCCACATGTTTAAGAAAAATGTACAGGGATGCCTACGCGCCTCTAAAAGAATTTAATGGAGCAGATCCCAGAGCCCAAGTGAGGAACCCTTACAGTCAGAAGGACTCCAGATAATTGAGGAGGTTTCCCACAAAGCACTTTCTGCAGGATTAGGGCCTACATAAACAGCAGAATATTTTTTTCTGCATTTATGTCTCACAACAACGTGTTCCCAAGAGTGGTTTCAGAGAGTGAACAGACCCAAAGAATGAGGCAAAGTATGCACTTGATGCTTCTTTTCTGATTGAAGACATGAGAATGCATGTTGATATTTTGGAAACTGTCAAGTATGCTTCCTAACCTGAATTGCTTCCTGATTCTTATGTGATCGGAAACAAGTAAGCAAATCATCTCTGCTGGTACTCCAGTGGTATTTAAATTACTGAAACTGCACAGGATGGTTTAAATTATCTCTGAACAATAGAGCCTATTCAGATTTTGGTGAATCTACTCAATACTTTTGGTCTTTTTATAAGTAGCTTATATTTGTAAATGAGTTGATTTTCCTGCCATTTTTGAAATGTTAATAACTGAAAATGTGTTGTAAGAGTGTATTTTACTACAGGGTTGTGGGAGTTTTATTCCAATTACGAACTGTCCATTAAATATTTTTACTAAAATTGTTTACCTTATTTGACATTCATGCTAATTAAATAAAATCTCAGAATCACCATCTTCTAAAGCAGCAGATATACTGTGGTGGAACAAAGTCTGGCAATATTCTGGACAGGATATGTATTCCTGCTGGATTTGTGTACTTCTGTTGCTCAACAGGCTGCATTGTGACTGCCTGTTCTGACGTAGTGGTATTAAAACTAAGAAACGGAAAGACTTCCTTGAATTATGGGTTCATTTCCTTATTCAGCCTCTCTCTCAGCTGAAGTGTAAGAAATGTGTACCATATGTTAGAGATAAATGAGCTCCTGTTTTTCAGTATGAGTATTTCACACCGATAACACCAATGTCTTATTTAAGTAAACTGACTGGTGTTAAAGGCAGTTGGCTATGTGATCATTTAATACATCTTAAAAGCCAAGAGTACACAGAGAAATAAAGGATATTTACACACAGTGGGTAATTCCTTACGCAAATTGCCAGTTTGTCACTAGAGTAATTGCTTTTATGTGAAATTATTTAAGTAATTTGAACTGAATTGAAAATGAAACAGTTGTTAAAATATATTTTCCCTGATCTTTTTGTCCTCTTCCCAAAGATGTAACTGGTTGTGCAGCTGCTGTCCTTTGCCCCAAAGTTGGCTCTATTTCTGCTGTTGTTGGTTATATTCGGACAGTGCAGATCCTGGAGGATTTCAGACTTGTACTTGGGATAGTTAATTAGTATAGCAATGAAAAAAACAAATAACAATTGTCCTCCTTTTAAATCTCTCATTAGAGGAACCTATTTTGTCTGTTGTTGGTGCAGGAACATGAAGTGAGAACCCACATGGAGGTTGCAGTAGATATAAAATAGAGCCCCAGAAGATCTGGAAGAACCAATCAAATATCAAAAGCACTTTATATCACTTGAAATTTCACTGAGTTAGAAATATATTCTAGACCACTAGAATGCCCATTGCTTTTTGCCATGCTTTCAACCTGGAAGTCATTACCTACGCAAAGAGGGACTCCCAGAAGCTTCTGAAGAGCTTCCAGTTTCTCTTTTACTTTTCCTTCATTTGCTGCTGCTGCTCTGAGAAGACAATCTTTCAAACTGCAGGTTTCATCACTCCTATTGTAACCACAGTGGGAGGTTTCTAGTGTTCGGCAGTGCTGAAATCATCAGTCTGTTTGAGAAGACCTTGGAGCACTTTGCAACTGTGGGCAGAAAGCAGCTGGTGCGTTGCAGTGGCCAGGGCATGAGATGCTCTTGCCCAGCAGCTACTGCCATAAATTCCTACCCTGTCAGCAAAGCCTCCTGCTTGCGACATGGCTTATATTAGCAGAATTTGTTCTTTTATGTACTTTGTCACCTTCATAAATACATTTGCTATACTGCTAAAATGGTGTAGGTTTGGAAAGAGGGAGAGAGAAATTGTATTTACAGGTGTTTGTTTGGTATGAATGTAGTGCTTTGAAATTGTGAATGTCTTTGCACTTCTAAGGGATGGACTTGAGCTGGCAAAAACACAGTGTCACTGTCAGAGAATAGAAGACATTAGTAGCCCAGGAGCTTTGGTTTCAGGACTGGAAATAAATATACATACACATGTACACACACATATATATATGTGCATACCTGTATATATGTTTTATAATAATGATATGCATATAAACATTTTATGTAATATATATGTGTGTTCTAAACAATATCTAAATCAAAGTCCATCTTTGCTGTGACTTCCTTGAGACCATCCAGAAATCTCAACCTATTATGAAAGCAGAGAAATGACGTACAACAATGTAAGTTATATGTGCATGTACAGCTTCACATAGTGTCTAAATCCTGGAGGTGCAGATGAGCATTCTGGTCATGCAGAAACACAAGACTATTGTTTGCAAAAGCAAATGTTGAGCCTAGCCCCATTCTTGCTAGAAAGGATATGTAGCAAGGACAGATCTTTTAAAACAGTTAATTTTTTTCTTAGTTGGAGGTAGTCAAATGGGTCGATTCCCATTCAGACACCAAAGTAATGGAAAAAAAATCAGAAGTTTGGGAAGTCTATTTGTATGTGTTACAGCTGGAGGTTGACCTGGAGCTTTTGGGATTTTGTCCTTTATGAGAAATTTGTGTTTTCTACTGACCCCTTTATGAACTAAAAGAACATTTAGGGTTATATTTTGACATGACTGTCTTGTTACACAGCCAGGGAATGAAGGGAATTTCTGCCTTAGAGAGGGCAGGGTGAGATTTTAAATACGGCTGCATGGGTGAGCTACTCTTAATTAGTTTCTGTTTTTTACGTGACCTGGCTGGGAACATTAATAGTTGTGCTGAGCTGCAATGTAACTCAGTGAGACTGTAAGCTGTTTTATCTTCCCACTACCACCAATTCTTTGACACTGACTGACATCCTGAAACAAGGAGCAGAATGGCCAGACAAGAAAGTTGCTTATTGAAACAATGAGTTTCCTGAAATAAACAGAGCGGTTTTGCATCAGCAGGCCTGTTCCCTCCCTGGAACAATGCTGGCCATTTGCATTGGTTAAATGAGGTTAGTGTTTTGCAAAGTCTTCTGGAATTCTGTATGTCACTATGGGCACTAGCAGATAAAGCCAATGTGATAAAGACTGAGGTCATGGAGAAGAAAAGGGAAGGAAAGTGAGATCTGAACCAGATATTTAAACGACTGTGATAGTTAATTAAAATGATGTAATTGCCCAATATTAATTTCCCTTTCCCTTGCCCTGACATTTACCTCAAAATAGCTCTTTGTTATCTAGTGCTTTTACTCATTTTCTTGTACCAATAGAGTAGCTGCAGTAACACCCTGAAGCTACTCCAACTGTCCTCAGAGTGGAAACAAACATCTCCAGTCTTTAAAAGGAAAGCCAAAGGCATGGTAGGAAGAAAAAGAACAAATTGGGGGAATCATGTTGGGTTCCTTCCAAAGACAGACCCCAAATTAAAATTGTTTTAGGTAACACGGTGTGTCAGAGAACAGATAAACCTTTTTAGTTTTGTCTCATGGTTGAACTGAGTTGTTCCTGATGACTTCCAAACTATAACCTTTAGTTACTTTCAAGACAGAACAAATTCAATTAGTTTTCTTCCTTTGTCAAATAGTAATGAAATTTTGTCTCCTTTTTCGTCCATTGTATTTATTGTTGATGGCTGCTGATTATTGGTCACATATATCCCAGACTAATGATGCTTGAGCAGAGTCCTTTGGTGGCATAGGTTTCCCATTCATGTCCTGCTCCCCCTGGCCTGTGCACATGAGCACAGACATGCATATCTTGACATAAACTTCTGTTCTTCTGAACAATCACACAAGCCAAGGCATTCACCCTCCATACCTTTGAGAATGAGAAGGAAGAAAAAGCCCTGTGAGATATCCCTCCAAAGCTTAGAAGGGGCTGTTTGCAGGTTTATTTTCTGAACACTTCTATCTTGCTCATTTCCATGACATGAGCAAAGGCATCACCTGAGAGATTTGGTTGTCTTTTTCACTGGCCAAGCACATTTGACATTTGATCCACTGCTGAAATATCTTTCCACTGTGCTAAATTTGGGAAGTTGGTAGCATCAGGTGATGTATAAACTACATTTGCCTAAAGCAGTTAGCACATACAGTGTATAAACACAGTTTAGTTTGGTGAATCTTGTGCAAATTTCTTTGGGGGTTTGTTTGTTTGTTTTTTGTTTTGTTTTGGTTTTTGTTTGGTTTTTTGTTTGTTTGTTTTTTAATATAAAAGCTGGATGTGATAGTCGAGAAAGTGCAACAGTGTCAGGAATTAATTTGCTCTCTTCAAGAGACAATTGGCCTTAATTACCAGATCCAAAGAAATGAAGTTAACGTGGTGCAACAAGGAAATACCATGCCCCATTAACAAAGGATGTTTTCAGTTAAATCAATGTTGTGGTGGCACAGTTGTGTGTGCTTACGTGAATAAACACTACTCAGGAAGAAAAATTTGGTTAAGAAATCCTAAAATCCTTGTTGGAATAAGTTATGTTACTCTGATCTAAACTGTTCCTACAGGCAAGATTTGTGCAAGTACCTGTGGCTGAGAGGTGGTATTCAGGTAGTGAGATGGAGTTCAGGTAGCAGTGACATCTTTCAGCCCTCATTCTGTATTTCATCATTATTAAGCAGACCATTTTTGAAAATGGTTCTCTTCAGCTACACATGTAAAACTTCTTGAAGTGATTGCATCATAAAACACAAAGCTATACATAAGCTTTGTTCTAGGCTGGATAAGTATTTTTGAAAGTGTACTTAAATGCTTTTTCATAAATTTGTAAGCAAATTTATACAATGCATACATCTGTACTGGTAATTAATATTTTATATATATTAGATAGTGTGGACATGATTGCTCTATGCTTTTATATAAGTAAATATAAATATTTTGATACCTATATAAACATTTTAAAATGTGGAAAGTTCATGTTTCTTTTATGATGAAAAAGCCAATTAATGATAAAAATGAAACCTGCTTTGACAAGTAATTGAGTTACATAAATTATTCCCATTTGATGATCCTTAATCTTTTGCCTTGAACTGTAGAAAGCTAATAAACACAAAATAAAGGCCATCATCAGGCTACAGAATCACAGCAGACAATATATTCTATTAATTGGGTACCTTTTCTTCCTGTTTAGCGGTACAGGATATGTAAGTGCAAAATTGGTGCCTTCCATATTGGAATAGTCTATAAAAATAGACCATGTAGGCCAGTCAGCTTCACCTCTTTTGCTTGGAAGGTAATGGAGCAAATTATTCTGGAAACCATTTCAAAACATATGAAGTACAAGATGACTGAGAGTAGTCAGTTTCACTGCTGACTGGGGGAACGAGAAATCCTGCTCACTAAATCTGATAACCTTCTGTGATGACATTACTGTCTCAGTAGGTCAGGAGAGAGCAGGGGATGTTGTTTAAATTGATGTTAACCAGACTTTTAACAATGTCTCCCATAACATCCTCATAGGCAAACTGATAAAGGACAGGGTAAGTAGCTGTACAGTGAGGTGATTGAAAAATTAGTTGAGTTTCTAGGATTAAAGGATTGTGATCAGCAACACAAAGTCCAGCTAGAAGCCAGTCACTAGTGATGTATCCCAGTGGTCACTACTGCCAATATTCTTTAACTTTTTCACTAATGACCTGGATGATAGGATAGCACACACCTTCAGCAGGTTTACAGATAATACAAAACTGAGAGCAGAGGCTGACACATCAGAGAGCTGTGCTGCCATTTAAGGGACCTCAGCAGGATAGAGAAATGAGCTGACAGGAACCCCAGAAAGCTCAGCAAAGGAAAAAGCCAAATCCTGTTCTGGGAGAGGAATAACCCTTCTCAGACCAGCTGGAAAGCAGCTCTTCAGAATAGGTCTGAGGATTCTGGTGGACAACTCTTTGAGCAGCAAGGTGTCACAGAATCACAATATGCTGAATTGGAAGGGACCCACAAGGATCATTGAGTACAACCTTTAGTCCTGAACAGGACCGTCCCCAACAGTCACACCATGTCCCTGAGAGTATTGTCCAAATGCTCCTTGAACTCAATCAGGCTTGGCACTGTGTCCACTTCCCTGGGAAGCCTGTTCCAACATCCAACCACCCTCTGGGTGAAGAACCTTTTTCTAGTATCCAATCTAAACCTGCCCTGACACAACTTCAGGCCATTCCCTAGGATCCTGTCACTGGTCACCACAGAAAAGAGATCAGTGCCTGCCCCTCCTCTTCCCCTCACAAAGAAGCTGTAACTGCAATGAGGTCTCCCCTCAGTCTCCTCCAGGCTGAACAGACCAGGTGCCCTCAGCCGCTCCTCAAATGGCTTCCCCTCAAGGCCCTTCACCATCTTCGCTGCCCTCCTTTGGATTCTCTCTAATGGCTTAATACCTTTCTTATATTGTGGTGCCCAAAGCTGCGCTTAATATTCAAGGTGAGACTGTACCTGTGCAGAGTAGTGTCCTTGTGCCAAAAGTGACCAACAGTCACAGGTGGCCCAGAGGGTTTATGGATTCTCTATCCTTGGAGCTGTGAGGCTGAACACTGAGAATACACAGCATGCTCCATAATTGTAGGGGAACAGTGAGGACAGGAAACCTCACTAGCCACTAGAGAACCTCACCTAGCCACTAAGAAAATTTCCTTTCAAGGGGTGTATTGAGCAGATTCCTTGAGCTGGTATGACAGTATGGTGCAGGGTAGATCTCTATGTCTCTTAAAGCATGAGCATTACATTATTTGTTGCAGTCCTAACCACCTGAACCTGTACATGTGGAGAACAGAGATTAATGTGCAACTTCTGTATTCGTCCTGAATCTTACTTCCTTTTCTTGCATGAGCTGTATAAAAAGTAGGCATGTGTCCTGTTTTTGGCTGGGATAGAGTTAATTTTCTTCCTAGTAACTGGTACAGTTCTGTGGTTTGGGTGTAGGATAAGAATAATGTTGATAACAGACTGATATTTTAGTTGTTGCTGAGCAGTGCTTTCATTAATTCAGGGACTTTTCAGCTTCTAACACCATCCCATCCATCCCAGCAAGGAAACTGAGGGTGCACAAGAATCTGGGAGGGGATACAGCCAGGACAGCTGTCCCCAGTTGACTAAAGGGATATTCCACACTGTATGGTGTCATGCTGAAAAACAAAATGGGGGAATTGCCTGGGGATGGTGACCTGCTGCTCAGGGACTATCTGGGCATCAGTCAGTGGGTGGTGAGCAATTGCATTGTACTTCACTTGTTTTGTATGTTCTATTATTATTTCCCTTTCTTTTCTGTCCTATTAAATTGTCTTTGTCTCAACCTTTTTTGCCTTTTTTTGTGTTCTCTCCCCCATCTCACTGGGGTAGTGAATGAATGTCTGTGGGGTTTAGTTGCCTGCTGAGTTAAACCACAACAGCATCATCCCTCATATTCCAGTCTGGTCTTTAAGAAAGAAGGATTTATCATACTAAACTATAAATATACTTCCCTGAGTGTACAGTCTATACACAGAAACTGGTGGTGTAATGTCAAAACCACAGAGTTTACCTTTCCTGTAAGGATTTACTCTGTTCAACTGGCTTGTCACACCAGAGTAAAGTTTACTGTTTACTTCATTACCTGCCTAAAGCATAAGGTCAAGTTTAAGCCTAAGAAGGTAACAGTTTGAAACCTCTTTTCCAATGAAAACAATGAGACCTTTCATATTGATTTCAGTAAAGCTAAGATTTTACTCTGTATGTGGCATAGCAGTTTATAGGACCTTTAAAAGGATTCTCTCTAACACAGCAGTGGTATCAACAGGACTCCAAGTACTAGAGGAGATTTAGAGTCTAATTTTATGCTAACACTATTTTACTATAGTTCTATGACACCAGTGACAGAGCTCTTTCATAACTACAATAACTGGGCCATCCCTTTTTCCTCCCTTTGCTTACTTTATGCACATTTATAGATGTCAGCAACTATGCAAAAATATATTTTTAGACTATAACAAAACTGTTTTCAGTTAGTGAAACAGCAAAAGCTTACGTTTCTGAAAAGGGCACTGTACTGTCACATTTATGTATTCTCTGGGTAAAGTGTGGCTCTATCACTCTCTTGTTTTCTGAGTTTTTTGGTGGGTTTTTTTGTTGTTGTTTTGTTTGTTTTGTTTTGTTTTGTTTTGTTTTGTTTGTTGTTGTTGTTGTTGTTGTTTAATATCCATTCTGTGAAATAAAGTTGGCTGCATGCTGAGAATACACCGATTGACTTCAAACCAAAGTGAATTTATTCAGCTTATTTACAAATCTGTCAGGATCAAAAACTGTGCAGAGAAAAATTATTCAGCTGATGCTACATTATGGTATAGCTTCGGGCAAAATGGAGTTTGTAGGATTGCAATCAGATTTGGGAAGGGGCTATGCTACGTCCTTGGATTTTCTGCTTCCTTTTGAGCTTTCTGCAAGTAGATCTTTATCCCCTTTAAATAGGGTCCCTGCCACAATCTCCAGCTTAGCTGTAACTCTAGCTTCTTTGTAGACTCCTAAGGGCCTCAGGAGAGTCTTAAGTTTTTGTCTGCCAGCTCTTCCCTGCAGTTTTCTTCCTCCAGGCCCATTTCTTAGGCTTCTTCCTTTGACCAATTGCAATTGTTACAGAAGGTTTAAATTCATCTTAACAGCTGCAGTTCTCTTCTTCAGGATTAAATGGGGGCTAATCATTTCATCTTAGGTTGGGAACCATGAACTCAGAACAGAGGAATTTGAGAGAAAATATGGATCAAAGAACAAGTGATAAGCACAGTTGGCTCCCCCAGGTAGTCACCCAGCTCTGTCCAAACAAGCTATCATGGACAACCAAGAGTTTGCCAACTCTTGGATTTATGCCATTTTTCATTTCTCACTTCTCTCTGTCCTTGGAGTCTTTCATCATTGTGTCCTACTGAGCTGTACTGAGTCTTAGTTTCCTCTGCTGAGCAGCTAAGCTTTGAGAGATTTGTTACTTTGCATTGGGTATTTACAGTAGTCTGTATGCTGACAAGTGAGGAAGGTATCACTTAAACTGCCCAGCAGGCCAAGCATATGGTCATGAGCCAACTCATAAAGATTCACAGCGGGATTCCAGCATATAGGAAGGAATGCCTGAGTTGTCCATGGTTCCATGGCATCCTTCACATGGTTATCTCACAACACCATCACAGAAAATTAGTCTATTGCAAAATGCTGACTGAGGATGGAATTATCCCTTCTGCTGAGGGATTAGACTCCATATCCTTCTGGGCAAGGCCCATCTTAGCACATTCGACCTGCGGGTAAGTACATCATGACTTCTACATTTTAATGCAATATCAATCAATTGATAATGCCTCAAGGTATGTCTTCAGATCTATGTAGTCCAGAGGCTTGTTCTCAGTAGAAATCCACTTGGCAAATTTATCCTTTTGTACTGCTAATTTTGTACTATAATAATAACAATAATTTTGTACTCTTTGGTCAGAAGCTCTTTTTTTGATGTGCTTTTCTCAGTTTTACCACTGTGCCCAACCCTCACCCAGCCCACAGATAACAACTGTGTCTGCATAGACTTGCCTTTCTTTATGTGATTGTGAATGTGCTTTATATTTACAGAAGACCAACACAGCATAGCTGTAGCCAAAGCATATTTGTTTTGCTGTGTTCAGAAGATCCGGGCAGCAGGATATTGCTACCTGAGCAAGAGCAATCCCTTTATAATTTCTGAGATCAGCAGAATTTAAGGTATTTCATATATGGGTGAAAGACTGACTGTATGGAAAAAAATACAGTTCCCTCTGCTTTGGGAAAGTGTTTAATGGCAGGCAAACACCCTCTTGCAAAAATGAGTTAAGAGTTTCCATGAACTTTGTTCCGTGCTCTCAGTCTTGCTGCAGGTTTAGCCTTTATGGGACAGTGTTATCTTGTGTCACCACTCAGTTCCGGCCTGAGCTGGCCCCTGGTGACACAGTGGAGGAGGCAGCCTGATCCCCTGCCTCTATATCACCTCGCACTCTGTCTCACGCTTTGTTTATGCCAGCTTAGAGATACCACTATATGTTTCCATTCATTACTACTCCCACTCACTTTTGTAACACTGCTGAGCACTTCAATTTTTGTCATGCATCCTCTTGAGAGGACAGAAAGGGTTTTTCCCTGGACATGTTTTGCTGCATTTTGACAGAGGACATACAAAATGTAATACTCCAAACAGGAAATACTGGGCATGCAAAAGTAGGATATCTTGGCAATACCCACATAAAGGTTTTCACTGTAAATGTCAGTTCTGTTGCCTAGTTTTTGCTTATTTCACACTGACCCAGGGTTCCATTGCATGTTGGTGTCTTTTGCAGTGCAGTGTTTCAGAGGCAGAGGTTAGACCTTGGTTCCCATTACCACTTCTACCCTGACTTTGCTGCAGGTTAATAGAGCAGTTTCACACAGATGATGCCTAATACACTTGCATGACTAGCACACTTGATTTGCTGTTAGGGCTTTTTTGAACCCTATTGATGATACGGGCACTCAGATGTGTTCTGGGGTAGAGTTAGGTTTCCTTTTGGGCTGGAGAACCTACAGGTCCCTAAACTTGCTTCATGTGGAAAGTCAACATATTCTCCATCATCATTAAGATAGAGATAACATTTATTTGTCATTATTTTAGGACTGTAGTTGGATATATCAGTATATATTTTTATATGTATAAAGCACTTAAAATTTTCTGTGAAGTTCTTGAGAGGTGCCATACAGCGCATGTTACTAAAGAGTAATTTGTGTGCCAAAATCCAGGATTGTTGTGTTGAAATCAGAAAATTGCTGTTTCTGCTGTTTTCTGGTGCCCTTGGCAGGGATCTCCTTGAAAACTTGAAGCATGAGGAAGCCAGTAGCAACCCTTACCAGCTCGAGCTGTGGCAATGCCGTGCTCCACACATTTTACAGCAATGGGTCTATGTGAGTTGCCAGAAGCCCTATTCCAAAGGGACTCTTACAACTGAATGTGCTAAGTATAAAACTCTGGTTATCAGTTGGCCCTCATTTTTGGGATCTTAAGAAGGGTGCTGTCAAGGATGGTAGAGCATCTGCAGGTTTCCTAGGGAAGTTCTAAGAATGAAAATAAGGCAACCCTCAGTGATCCAGGAGCTAGTTTGTTCCTGTTTTGTATGTGGGTGAAGGACACCCCACCAGCCATAGGAGCAAGCATTTGCTGTAGAAAATATTTGTGCTATGCTATGCTTGTAGTTTACCACTGCTATTCAGTCAGGATGGACAGGAATTTTCCCTAAATGAGAACTGATGAATGGAGATGTCTTAAGTATCATGTGATCCAGAATCCTCAGATTTCATCCCCTTCGTGTCATCATTACCCTTCCCACAAATGTTTGATTTTGTAAGATTGGGGAGATCATGCATTAAGTATTCAGTTCTATTCAAATTTTATTCATGTGAGTGCCAGTGTGATCTTCTTATCTGAAGCATGGATAATCGAATATTTCAGATACAGCAAATCTGGAAAATTAAGATTTTGTGGAGTGTTTATCTGAATTTCATTATTTTGTTGTGATGTGTTTTGATTTCATGAGGTATAGCTGAGATATCTCTTTCTGCATAAATGCATTAATGTGTATATATTGGTAGCTGGCTGGCATGTTGAGTAGTTTTTTAATGACAAGGTTTTAAAGACATGAAGAAACAGACTTTTTAAACATGTTTGTTTTTCCTTTTATAGTTGCCTCATGACAGTGGTTCTGAGCATACAGTCTGTGTAAGGTAATACCAGCAAAATACTCCTGTGAGCAGACAGCTGAGGAATGGCCCCACACAGCCAAAGGAGTGATAAGTTAGTAAAACTCAACCTTTAAAAGTACTAGAATTTGCAGGTTGTTTGTGGGATATGTGAACAATGACATACAGAAAGTGCTTGAAAACTGTGAGTTCAGATATCAGACTGGAGGCAGATCTAAGAATTTCCAGCCTGTTGATCCAGCCTTTGAATCTGTTTTGCTTCCCTGTTGCTGGGAAGCAGATGTAGAGGGCATGTTTACACTATCAGATAGCGTCTCTGCCTAGTTTACACCTGGTCCCCTGCCTAAATATTAGTTCATTCCTGAGCTTTCTTTTCCGGTCAACCAGCCTTCTTCAAAACAAAACACAGATTGCTTCTGTGGAGAGTTTCTCCTGGTGCCTATTTTCAGTAGACTCTGCGGGTCACACCTGGACTCCCTTTGCACTGTGCAAACATCCAGCACCTCCTGCAGGTTTTGTTCCCCAGTCTGCTCCTTTGAGCTCCCATGAGGGTACCCTCACATTACTGTCCCACACTATTTTAGACACTTAGAGATTATTTCCTCTTTCTCTCACTCCATTGTGTCTTGGTGTTCAAAGCAGATGCTCAGTCAGATGCTGTGCAATAGGGACATAATATTGGCACAATAGGCAAAGATAGCCCTTGGGAATGGGATGTAGACACAGCCAGCTACCTGTGTCCATACGTGTTATCAGGGGTTGTTTTAATCTTTTTCATACTAACATCAGAGCAATGCTTGTCTTAAACATCACCCATCTGGGAAAATATCCACAACACTTCTTGGAGGGTGAGCAGCGTGGATCAACAGGACTGAGAATGGGTAGTGAATTTCAAAGTTCTGTGACAGCTCTAGGTAAATTTAATGTGGATTTTATGAATTGCTGGGTTCATAAACATCACTTTGGACCCTTTCTATTTACTCACAGTGTGGAATCTAATCATGTATGTGATCTTAAAAGATGCTCCTACTTCAGTCAGGAGTGAGACACTACGTTTCACTCATAAATGCCTTCTGTTTGTACTGCAGCAAAGACCAGATGCCTGAAATGAACTCAAAGGCCCATTGGGACCCATTGGGTTCCACAAGGGCAGCCAATGGCACCAAACCACAATTCCCCTTTCCAGAAAAACTCTCTGTTATAAGAGTACTAATAAAAAAAAAAAGGGAAAGTGAACTCTATATGCTGCAATTAAAACGTGTTTTGTGTTTCACGAGTGAACACACTTTTTTTTCTATCTGGGCCTGTTATAGTGAGTGCTCAGTTTTTAAAACAGTGAATTTACTGTTTTCATCTTTGGGTACTAGAAGAGGAATCCTCCTATCTAGAGCAGTACCTCAACCCATTGTATGAGCCGAGAGTGTACCATCAGCACCTCTCAAGACTGCTTGAATAAAGTGCCAGTTCTGGAAGAATGGAACTGAAATCTGTGCTGACCTGGGCAAAAATTCAAGAAATAAGTCTAACTGTGTTTATGTCTGTTCCCATCTTAATAAGTCTTGAAAGTAGTGTGTGAGAACTGGCATAGAAAATACAAATGGAACATGGTTTGAAAAACAAATTACATAATTCCTTGTAAGATTTGAAGGATGCATTTTAACTTTGCAGGGAAGCTCCCACTTAGAACATAATGTCATAGCTATAATGTCATCATATGCACTGATGATTGCTTAGTCCAAAAGAATTGGAAGAACTGAGGAAGAACAAAGATTAGTTTAAACCAGTTCAAATGGAAATTCTTATAGGTTTTGTTCTCAGTGTTTTAATGCAGCTATAACAAATGAGAAAGTGAGAAGTGTTAAATTGCTGCCTAAATAAATAAGTAGATAGAGTGTGTGAGCTGGCGGGGAAGCTGCTACTCAGACTCTGGATTAAAATCACACAGATACTGTGTCTCAAGTTTGTCTCTCTTCACCCTGTTAGTCTTTGCAAGCTTTTCCTCCCTGCTTTCTGAGAACGCCCTTTGTTCTTACTCTGGCCCTCCTGTCAATGCTATTGTGCTGCCTCATGTGCTGGCCTAAATGCTGGCAGGAAAGTAAGACTCGGTGGAATTACAGTCTTGATGTTACCTGGATGGGCAGTACTTGGCATCACCCTTCTGGTCCTGTCTTATTTCCCTAGAAGCAAATTCCTCTCCACCATGCGATGAGGTGGACGGGTGTGGGAAGGGGATACAGAAACAACACATCACTATGGATAACAGACCACCACTCAGCTGACAAAGAGGTTGTGAACTATTGAGGATTACAACTTTCTTGATTGTTTAGTTGCCAGATTTGTGGTCAAAAGTACAGGGTTTGTGGTTTAACTATTCAGAGCGTGGAATACACTTTTAGATATTGCTATTGTTCATTTGTTCATTGATTGCTCTATTATACGCACAAGAAAAAGTACAGACAAAGTACATACAAAGTAAAGACATATACAGAGGGCAAAATGATATGTGTGTGTGTGTCCATGTACATATGTAGATAGACATAGCTATGGATATATCTGTATCTATGTGCATGTATACATAAGCATACAAAGGGAGACAGAAAAAAAGTAAAATGACCATAAACATTTCTTGCCTTAATTCTGCACTACTAGTGTTTTCACTTCTTGTTTCATAGCTTGAGACTATGATAGAACTTGGGCTGTATCTTTTGGCAACGTTTTTCCTTATGGAGGCCAGGCTGAAGAAATACAGTAAAAGATTATTCTGGGTAACAGGAAGCAATAATTCACACCAATGTGAAGTTAAAGAAACTTCAGCCAGACTTGCTCCTATGAAATCTTACTCTGTCTTTATTCCTGGCAATCAGAGAGATTTGGCTAGCAAGCCACAATATCTTGTAAAGTGTTTAGTGCTTCTGAAAGCTTCTGAAAGCAAAAAAATGTGAATGTTCTGTAGGCAAAAAGGGGAATGAAGAGCTGTCCCATGGATCCAGTTATGTCAACATGGGAAACTGTTGGTATGATTCTACATAATGATTTTACAGGGGATTTCCTTAGTCTTTTTCTACAGTAAATCACATGAAAGCCCTCTTTAGCATATTTAGAAGAGGAAACCTGCATTATAAAGATTATGAAATTAAAAACTAAGAGAAGGTCAGAATTTATGTTGCTGTCATTAATTATGTTCTGTTGGGCTGAAGTGGGCAAATCTTTTTATTTGTTTTTGTTGGGTTTTTTTCTTTACTTTTGGCAAACCTGTTGTGTATCAAAGTCTCACATCACTGTAGAGGCCGAAAGTCTTGAGAATTCACCCAATCTGATTAATACTATGACTGAAACACATCTGGAGAAAAAAAATCAACCCAGTTCATTAAAGCATTTGGAAATGGAAAGTCTTGTTGGGTCAGTTGGTACTCAAAGTAGACACCATTTCCTAAACTGGGCACAGAAATGTTGGTTTCCTCTTTTTTCTGTTTCTTCATTCTGGTGTGCAGGAAAGCCACAGCCCAAACTCCTTTTAGGTCCCAGGAATGAGGAACTGGACACATCATGAGTTCAAGGAAACCAAAGAGTGAGGTGAGCAACTCCCCTCCCTCATGGTTTGATAGTTCCAAGCAGGATGACAGAAGATCCTCTCCCATCTGGAGAGGATGGGAGAGGAAGTCTCCTTGTGAAGGTAGACCCAAGTTTTGTAATTCTCCTTTCAGCAAGGAAAATGCCTGCAAATAAATAATATAACCTCTGATTTAGCAAAATATTTCAAATAAACTAAACTTCTTTTTAACTTTTCTCATTAAGCATCTCATTCTTTCCAAATTAGTTTTTGACTATTTCAGAATGTACTTAAACTGAGGTTTTCATGTTATTTTTTTTTTTTTATTTTTTTGTAGAATATGTCTCTCATTGCTAGGAAAATGTGGTGGAGAGCCAAAGAAAAGTATGTGAATCTTCCTGGGGTAAGGAACAAGGAGTCCTCAGCCAAAGCAGACAGAAGACATGAACTGAAGAGAATCTGGAAGGGTCTGTCCTTAAATGTTTCTTTTGTATACAGCCAAGCTCCCTGTGAACATGCAGAGAGAAGGTAAAAAATTATAAATATGGCAAAGTGGGGAGATAAGTATGTGGGCTAAACCCTCAGCCTGACCTTGGTGAGGTAAGGATGTCAAGTGCTGCCCTTTTGACAGTAGGTAGAGTTGCATAGCAACTTTGTTTGGGTTGCCATGCAAACTGTAAGCAAAAGCAGCTCTTGTTCACTCAAGCATTAGCCTTGTTACCCTTTCTCTTCCCACAAGAATGGATGTCTCCCAGCTTGGGCAAGTTTTCCCCTCCCATTGTAAAACCCTCGAGGCTTTTACATCTCCAGGGCTTTGGCCTGTAGGCCGGTCTGATATTGCCTCATCCTCAGTTACAAGTCTTTGTGTACAGAGTCTATTCAAGAGCACAAGTCTGCTTGAGATAAGCAGACTCTGGAAGCACATCTCCTCCTTTCACTCCACTGCTATGTGAGGGGACATGGGCCCCCTGTAGACCCTGGATTTTCATTCCTAATTCCTCCAGTCTGTGGAGGGGAAGGAAGATGGACCTCTACGAAGATATTTCCCTATTGCCAAAAATGATCTGATAGAGTGTGCATATGTTATATTGTTGTAACCATGGAAACAGACAAAATTTAGTCAATTGGATACAACAGACTGTTTTCAGTTTCTGGAAGGGCAAAAGTCTCCCTTTAATCCTTGGTTTGGAATTGACAGTACTGCAACTGGCATGGGTCAAAGTTAGGTTTACGGCATGGAATATTTTTACCATGATACTAGATCCTGAAATTCACAGGAAAGTTTGCCGCTCTTGACTTGTGAATTTCCTTTCTTTTATTTGTTTGTTACAACCTCACATATTTAGCTCTCCTGAGTATTGTATGGGCCTTATTAAAATCACAACCTGCCTATGACATCATTGTAGCATACATGTGGATAGAGCATTATGAACGTGCTCCAAGAAGCCTAGAGTGCAATACATGAGAATTGCTTTGTAATTTTGGTATTTTATATTAATTTTATATTATTGTAAGGAAACAACATGTGATATAAATTATAAGCCTTGGGAAAATTGTGCTAGTGACTCTTAGATATGTTTGCTTGTAAGTGTATTCATTTGTAAGGGTTCAGACCATGAATCAGTCTGTACTTTAAAATCGATGGCGGGAGTTCTAACAACTGAAAACTTCCATCTAGACAACCAAATATACCTTATGGTATATGTACAACTTTGTTTAGGAGTCCTTATCTTGGGATTAGGCTACATTAAAAAGTACAGAGACATCTGTATCCATCACAGCAAGGTTCTGGTCTGTGGTGGAAGGTCAAAAATTCCATAAAATCATTCCAAAAGTCCCCACTGGGTGATGTGTCCAAGCAGACACAAGGTTCAAGGAAATTCACTTTTTTCCCGCAACAGTTTCAGAGCTGCAGATGAGACTCAGCTGTATTGTGGTCAAACCAAAACAATCTTCAGTTGCTGTCACTCATGGAATCAAGCCCAGGACTTTCTACAGGCTCCACCTCGGCCAAGAATCTCCAGAGGGCTGCAGTCTGTAGCCATGTCCTGTCTGCTGTGATGAGCCCTTACACAACTTCCAGCTCTTTCTCCTGTGCTTTGGGAATGTGTGGAAAAAATAGAGTGAGGTGAGGCTGTGCATGTCAGCCTCTCTGTCACTGTCATCATCAATCATTTTTGACTCTGCAACTCATGACTATGATTGATAATGTCTAGAACTAGGTCTATGACATGCAAATGCCGAAGGGGAGGGACAGCACACCTTGCTCTATCATTCTGCATATTCCAATCCCAAAACATCACTGTCATGCAATGCAAAGATATTATGTTCTGGAAGAAGCATTAAACATTATATATATATATATATTTACACATATACACATATACAGTAGGTATGTGTATATATAAATGAGTGAATATATACACATATATGAGTGGATATATATACATATATGTATATGTGCATATATATTTGTATATATGGATTGTATCTATGTGTTTATATGTCTAAGTATATTTATAAATTATTATATCTTATTTATTATTATGTACATTATTATTTATATACACATGTATTATATATTATTTTTATATATATATTTACATTATATATATGTATATATGTATATCTTAGTACATTTATATATTACAGGGAAATTACGGCAAACTACTTCTTGGTTGTATCTGTTTCCCTCAATCCTCTCAGTCTGTGTGTTTTATCTTGGTATTCCAATTTTGTGGCACATCAGAAATCTTCTTGACTGTTTACCCAGTCAAAACTCATAACGTAATTGCTGTCAGAGCCTGGCTGCCTGCAAGGAGTCACTTGGAAACTCTCTGCTCCTGAGTGTGAGTTCAGAAAGTGAACTCTAATGAGCCCTTTCCTCCTCAATTAACTCACCATGGAAAGAAGTCTTGTTCTGGCTGCCTTGTCTGCAATTCTGCAGTCATAGAGAGGGTTGAAGGCTGAAAGATGTGCCTTGTGTCAGCACAAATGCAGTGCTCTTTTCAGGATAAGCAAATGCGCAGGATATCCATGAAGGTTATCTTCCCCCTGTAGATGTGCATTTCTTAATTCCAACAATCACTCTCCCTTAATAGAGGTAGTAAGCTTCTACTGCTTATTTTGGGTGCCCTGCTTCCAACAGAAGGGGGAAAAAAGTCTCAGGGACTTGGCAAGAAGAAAAGTTGTTAGTTACTAAATGAATGTGGTGGATTTAGCACTAATGGGATTTGCTGTCTAGGCAAAGGTCAGAAGCAAATAAGTATTGGAACCTTCTGAAATACAACAAATTTCTTTACTTTGTTGAATTCTGTCTATTCTCAGCATGACAGAAATGGCATGAAACAGAGAATCATAGAGTCATGGAATGGTTTGGGTTGGAAAGGACCTCAAAGATCATCTAGTTCCAATCCTTCTGCCATGGGCAGGTACACTTTTCACTGGACCAGATTTCTCAGAGTCTCATCCAACCTGGATTTGTACACTTTTGGGGACTGGGCATTCATAACTTCTCTGGGACTCCTGTTCCAATTCCTCAGCACCCTCACAGGAAAGAATGCCTTCCTAACGTCACAGAATCATAGAATGGCCTGAGTTGGAAGGGACCTTAAAATCATCTAGTTATAACTCCCCAGTTGTGGACTAATCTAAATCTAAATCTAAATCTAAATCTAAATCTAAATCTAAATCT